>NW_021604658.1:7238085-7259733 GCF_004785775.1 Grammomys surdaster | reverse complement strand
TTCCCCTTTCCCCCTCCCCTTCCCCCTCCCCCTCCCCCTCCCTCTCCCTCTCTCTCTTCCTCCTCTTCTCCCTCTTCCTGTCTCTGGCTTCTGTTGTATTTATTTTAGTCCAAGGAAATTTGTCCAAGTCTCTTCATATGACCCATCCTAACCCCATCATCACTCCTTATATTAATGTTATCCACAAATCATCTTTCTAACCTCAATAGAAAATATGTGGTTTTTTATTTAATATATTCTTTCCTTCAAAACTAATACTACAAATAACCAAAGATATTTCTATGGGATCCTTCTCATTTCCAGGTAGCAACTTGAATCAGTTTCTGAGTCTTCGGGATATCCTACCCAGCACTTGCCTACAAATTTGCTATGAAAATCCTACATCTGTCAGCTTTTGTCCTGAATTAATAGGTCTATAATTAAAATGCAACAGAGAGCCCCCAAATTAATTAGGACAGGAGACAGGCATGTAAACAGCATGGAGCACAGGTTTCCATAAAGAAAAGACAAGATTCATGTTAAACAAAGCAGACCCTGGTTCTCTGACTAACTCGGCATCAGCTGGTCTCTGGAGCACCTTTTCTGATCTGGAGCATCATTTTAAAGCACTTATTAGAGAGTTTCCAGACAGTGAACATCAACGTGACACATTGTCTAAATTGCTATTTACAATATAACCCTCAAGGGCACTTCTCCTGTTAACAGGATGCATACACACATAAACACACACACACACACTTGCACACACATATGCACACACATACCATACACACACATATATACACATACCATACACATACACTATAGACACACACACCATATCCATACAACACACACACACACACAGAAGCACACACACACACACACACACATGCTCAAACCCAAACAGGTTGAGGGATCAAAAATCTTGTTCATACCTAGGTTTCCTTCTTCAGCTTCTCTGTTCTGTGCATGCAGAATATTTTTAAGTTTTCCATAGCCTTACAAGCATACGGCTATCAAAGCAGGATAGTTTAATGGTTCCATACATTGAATGGCTCTAGCAGGCCTGACCATGGCAAACACATGCCCAAGCATGGCAAGCATGGCACAGACAGGTTTGCCGTTTGCTTTTCTCCCCTTGTGAAACTATTAGGTTATATTCCTAAAGCTTGTCACCAAGGTCTAGTCCCTTATTTGGCCACTGACTAATTCCTGAGACTGATGACTAGGATTCAATGGTCAAAACATTGAATTCCAGCAATCAAAATTCATTACTTTGATTAACCTACTTAAAATACCCAATCAGAACTTACCAAGACATCTGAGCTCATTCTAATGCAGACCTCTCTATTTTCCACATTTAATTTACTCTTATTACAGAGCTATTTGGTGCTATTTCTGCCTAATTCAGATTGGCCTTGTCTCTTGGCCTTGCTTAATAGAGGGTCCCTTTACGTTTGGTTTGTGCTTGGAAGTTAGTGTTTAGATGTGGCCTGTGACTAATACAAGGTCCAGAGGGGGGTTCCCTACAGTGAGCTGGGCTCTTCCCACACTGAGGCCAAACTGGACTGGAATATGCCTGTAATTCACTATGAGATCTTGGGTCAATCAAAAACTCTCTGAGTTTACAAATTTTAGGCGTGTGATTAATGTCTGCTCAACCACAGAATGAAAAAATAGAAGTGATACCTAATTTTGTGCCCTCTCAAAATGTAATGCTTAAGAGATCTATATTGATAGTCTTCTATCTCTATAAAATCATCTCCAAAGCAAGTTTCCAGGCTTTATGCAATGTTTGGCAGTTAGCAAAAATAGTTACTTTATTTTATTTTATTTTATTTTATTTTATTTTATTTTATTTTATTTTAGAGATTATAATTACAACATTCCTCCATTTCTTTTCTCCCTCCAAATTTTCTCATATACTTCTCCTTTCTCTCTTTCAATTTTTAGTCTATTTTTATTAATCATTATTGCATGCCTATATGTATATACATATATATTCCTAAGTACAACCCCTCAGTAAGCATAAAGGTATTTGTCTATACATTTCCAGGGCTCAGCATTTGGTGTTGTAAAACCAATTCATGTACTCTTCCCTGGAGAAGACTATTGTTTTTAATAAGAATGAATCAGAGGAACAAAATGTCCATTAGCATAGCTGTGAAAGGAGAGATGTTAACAAATCAAATAATTCATTTCTTCCAAGGCAAAAATGTGTCCTCGCCTTGAACGGCATAAAACTGTACTTTCTTCCCTTCCCACACTGTAGAGAAAAAGGACATTTTTGTTTTTCTAAAAATCTAAGTTATTTTAAGATTGGCAGTCAGAAAAGAGGACCATAAAACCTTGTCAATGATGACAAGGTCTGAATCAAGCTCTTGGGACTGTTAAGCAGAACTTGAAGGATGTGTCACCGGCTGGAGATAATGGGCCACAAAGGCATATTGATTAACCATGTAACCTTCTCTGAAACTTGTTCTCCGGCTGCCCCAACAACACTTTCACAGCACTCAGGTGAGAAATCTGAAAAGATGTTCACCAAGGTCCTCGACAGAAGCAACAGCTGGAATAAACTAGACTTGTCGTGGGACAGTTTTCACCATATGGAGTCCTCACACCTCACAGAGCAGCTCTGAGGAGCCTCAGAGGGTACATACACATCCGTTCTTATTCTTACCAAATGCCTCGGGAAAAATCCCTGTGCATTTTCAAGGGAAAAACCACTTATGGTTATTCAGTCCACTGGAAGACTACTCAAATATAAAAAGGAAAAGATCAACAGAGAAATCTCCTAACACAGCCAATACTGGGTAATGAATATTTGATAAACAATTCTGGTTCCCAACCTACAGGCAAGGTAGAGTACTCCCTTGGTACTCGGAAATAGATATTCATTGATGTTAGCCGAAGCAATAAGAAATAAGCTGCGAGGCTACCCACGGCAAATAGAACAATAGAAACTCCAAAGAACCCAGGAACTGAAGCTGGAATGGAGTTTCAAAACAATAGCATCTGTTAAAAGATACATAACCATTCCCGACGTCATTTGTGGTATCAGAACTTCAGTATCATGGACTGGACAACTCCCACTAATACTAAGCCCATACCCTCCACTCCTGATAACTAGTTACTAATTTCTTAATGGATGTAATTTTTCTAACTTTGAGTTCCTCTCTACTTAGAGCTTCAGCTTACTCACAATCATGAGAGAAGATGGCCCTAGCAACTATTACTGTGTCTGTTGTTCTGTCTTTTTGCCTGCCTGTCTGTCAAGAAACATGAATTGATATGAAGATCTCCTATTTGGTTTCATCAACAGCTGTGACAGATCACCTTGAGAGTAGCTAACGCAATTGGTATCCTTATTCTGTGTGCTCTCTTTTAGCCTGATCAAGTGGGAAAAGAAGGTTAAACAATTTAGAACAAGGGTGTAGGAAGCTCAGCGTGTGGGACAAAACAGGCCTGACACCTATTTTTTTTTCTTATTCATTCATTTTAAATATATTATATCTACGGGAGGACTTTTATCCTCCCGTGTGTGTGTGTGTGTCTGTGTGGCAGAAATGAGTAGTTGTCAGTAAAGCCTAAAGCATTTATTATCTTGCTTTTAACAGAATACCTTTCTTTCCCAGCAAGGACCTTTACTGAAGAGAGACCATGATGGGTTTTCTAGGGTGAAACTCGGCAGTATTATGGGTATTCAAAGACCAAAAGCTTCCAGAAGCATCAGTTATCTTAGGCCTTTGGGTCCATAAGCACACTAACCATAAAGAAGCATATAAACATTCACATCTATACAGAGTCTTCTTTGTGAACAATGACATTAATCCCACGATATCTCTTTGGTACTTGGCATCAACATGAGTGAATCTACCCCTAAGCACACTGGGAACTTTGATAGAGAAATGTCAAAGCAGTATTTGATATGAACAGTGGGAACAGCATTCCCACATAACTCTGGATTGCAATTGATACTGCTGTGTCTGTTAAGGAATGTGATAGGGAATTCACCTTGCGTATAACTTAAGACTAAGATATGACATTCCATGATTCCCATGACTCCATCTTGGTCATTTTGAAGCTCGCCCTGACCTGTTCAAATGCCTTCATGATCACTATGTAATACTTGATATGAAATGGTGTTTTCCATACATTTGCACAAAGTAACATTAACGTCTTGATTATGAGTTCCTCTTTACTTGACTGTAGATGCCTACAAGCAGAGATTGTAGTCTATCTTATTCATGTAGGCCACTAATTCCTAACACAGTGGCAGACACATCTGGAAGCATCGATATCAATTGTAGGATGAATGCGTGAAAGTTGCCATGTGTAATTATAATGAGTTTTTTTGTAGAAAGACTGTTAACAATAAAGCAAATTAAGCTTTAGAACCTACTACCACTTCTATAACACTTCTACAGGGATGGGAAAGCATTTAAATTATGCCTGTGAAAGATAAGAGTTTGTGGGATATAGACTTACTAGATAGATCTTTGTCGTTGCGGTATGTGAATGCACACGCAGCTCGTGGACGTGCGTGTGCACGTGCACATCCACGCCTGTGTGCACGTGTTTGGACCCATGCTAGCAGACATGGCTGGCTGTACCTTATGAGACCTGGCTCCAGGATTCCATTCTCCTTGCTAAGTTAGTTTCACCTTGTGTTCTCACAATGTTGCATCTAAATATTTATCACTTAGACTGAATCAAAATTGTCAGTCTGCTAGAGAGTTTCTCCTGCTGGCTTAGAAGTTCACATTACACCTCCATATGATCAAATTCACTGTGATAGAGTAAATGATGACAAGTTCTTATAAAGATATAAAATATAAGACACTGACCCCTGCTGTCTATGCTGACGAATCAGAACACCGTTCTATGCAGAATTCGCTCAACCTCTCACCTTTCTGACTCGTTCGGCCACTCCAGGTATTTTAACATTTACACGGCTTTGTCATTGATGGGTTCAAATCCCAGAAATCACCCTTAACCTTTCATCCTGCCCAATGACTAACACTCTAGGCCTCCTCTTGCCTGACATATAAGGAATGCCAGGCTTCATGACAGCGTGAGACTTCTCCACACCACACCTCCCCTGAAGGAGAAGCTGTGGGCTGCTAGCCTTTAGTAATGAAACCCTGGAAAAATGCAGTTAGCTGGATTCCTGGAGTCCTCCTCCTACTCCAGAGATTTCTAAGAGAAATCCCACCCAGCCAGGCTAGAGGAGACTGCGAAAAGTTAAACAAGGCTGCCCTCTTGTGGTTGAAAGAAATACGCGTTCTAAACTGAAATGCAGTCTAATCTCCACACTGAAAGAATGCAGAGCTGAATATTTGAGCAGCACTTCCATCTTTTCAAAACTAGATACTATAAAGTATACTGCTGTGAACTTTTAGATTTAATGAATAAGGAAATGTGTAACTGAGTGCCACAGCACCCGAGAGACTGATCAGGAACACTGGTTAGAAGTCAGTTTGGGCTACGGGAAATACCAAGTCTCAGGGGAAGAAAAAGATGTTAAAAGCTTAAAATTACAATTTAAAAATTCTCCCTAGATTGACTTATAAGAATCATTGTCATTTTATTACTTGTTCTGTAATTTAAAGGTCCATGAGTGATTTTCTAATATATGTAGGATTTAACTGATATGTGGTTTACCTACAGAAGGCAATAAAAAGAGATATTCTGAGATATAGTTCCTTTCATATTTAAAATACAAAAGTTCATCTTACACACTATGGTGTGTTGCAATCTCTGTTACCTGGGTGACAGCAGAGACGTTCTCAGAGTTCACTCGTGGGATAACTGAAAGCCCCCTTGATGTTTCAGTCTGCCATCTATTTAAGGACATGCTTGGGAAGAAAAATTACTGCCATTTATGATCCAACAAATTTTTCAGGAACACTCTCTGGTAAGATGGAGAACGTATCATTGTTGAAACTTGTAGTGAATGTGCACGACTTCAGATCCAGAAGATTGGGGAGAAGAAGCAGCAGCAGGATGTGCCCAGAAAGTTAGGTTTCTGTATCAGAAGCATCTACTTGAATTTATTTTGTTTATACATTTTCTCCCACATGCACAGGAGTCATCTGTGCAAAAGAGAAATATCTCTAATAAATCTGAAGATGTTACTTAAAATAAGCACACATTAGGGCTGAAACAATTGCCCAGCAATTGAGAGCACTTGCTGCTCTTGCAGGGGATAGGAGTTTGGTTAGTACCCATAGGGCAGCTCATAATGTTCTGTAACTCCCATTCCAGGGGATCCAATGCTCTATTTTAGCCTATACAGGGAACCAGGCACAGGTGTGGTATACATGTACCTGTGCAATCAAAACATCCATTCATAAAGCATAAAAATAAATCAATTTTTTAAAAGCCAAACTAAATGTAAAACAAGAGTTCTACGTAATTTAAAAGACAGTCTGCCATAGATGTATTGAAAGGTTTTTGTTGTTTTGTTGTGTTTGTCTTCCAGGTCTCTAAAATAATAGTGTAATTTTGCCACAGAAGGAGGTCCACACTACATGAGGTGCAGCGCCATTGTCACTGAGAAATGCAGTGGTGGACAAAGGAAACTTTTTTTTTTTTTTTTTTTGTCCATAGGGAGTCAAAGGATGAGGAAGTCGACACACACAACCAAGTCAAATAAAACACCGTTTCCCACGGCACAAAACGCTACGAAGACAGTAAGACAGAGAGAATAAAGAAATGACACAAGGTGATGGAAGCCAGAAGTCTAATTTTTAATCTCAAGAGTGAAGAGAAGAAATGCATTTCTAGAGTCTGCTGGGACAGATGCTGACAGATGGTAACAGAGAAGAGAACCAGAAGATGAGAAAAGAGGAACATCCACATGTGTTGCCAACATGAAGCCTTAGTTTTAAAGAGCATTGGATAGCTGCATAGGTACACATCTGTAATTCCATCGTTCAATTTATTGAGGGAGGAGCATTGTTAGCTCTAGACTGGGTTATATAGAGCAACTGTGTTTTGTTTTGTTTGCTTGTTTTTTTAAAGTTCTAAAGGGGTGCATATTACATCACAGCTAAAGTGTTTGTGTAGGGTTGTTGGGAGATCAAATCTCTACCTCACTGGGTAGATCTGACTTGGGAATTTGAAAGAAATAGCCAAAAAGGACATACCACAAGACAATGTATGCTTTTACTACTGAGGGGACAGCATTAAATCTTAGAAATAGGCAGAAAGTAGACAAAACTTTCAAGACCATTTCAAACAGTAACTAATATAATGAAGAGAACAACTAATAAAAAAGGAAGTAGCAACAAAGGAAGCCAGCCTACTTGAGACTTTTAGTTTTAATGATTATTGAGTAATTGTTCTATGCCCAGCATTCGTATTAAGCATTGAGATGTTACTTTGGTTAAAATTGAGTCACATTCCCTTGGGGGGGGGAGGATGTGGGATAGACTTCATCATTAAAGCTTGGAAAGGATGGTGTGCCTTGTCACCAATGAGTCTGCAACTGGGAACACTAGCATTCAAACAAAGTTTGATCTTGAAATTAAGTATCTGTTACCCAGGTCGGGCGGTGGTGGCGCACGCCTTTAATCCCAGCACTTGGGAGGCAGAGGCAGGTGGATTTCTGAGTTCGAGGCCAGCCGGGTCTACAGAGTGAGTTCCAGGACAGCCAGGGCTATACAGAGAAACCCTGTCTCGAAAAAAACAAAAACAAAAAACAAAAAACAAAAAAAAAACCCAAAAAACAAACAAAAAAAAAGTATCTGTTACCCTTCCTATAGGCTGCCTCTTTTAAAGATTTTTCCCATAGAACAAGCCTGCAAGCCACATCTCTCTGAGCCTTTCCTAACCCCAGCCCAAACTGCCAGGGAGTGTCCCCCTAAGACTCTTTTAACCCCAGCCCAAACTGCCAGGAGTGTCCCCCTAAGACTCTTCTAACCCCAGCCCGAAACAAGCAGCATCTCAGTGAGACTGTCATAAACTTAAATAAATAAACCCTAAACAGCGTGACTCTACGCCTGTCCTAGCCCCAGCCCAACAGTTCAAGTCCATTGTCTCTCAGATTTTTTCAGATACTCCCCTGGGATCAATATCAGGGCACCTGGTAGCCCCAGAGCAGGAAATGACAGAGGTAAGCAGATACTATTTGCTGAGGTAACCAGGTAATAATTGCTCAGCTTTGTTGCATGCCCAGAACCTTCCCAGGTGCTACACTAACATTCTCTCAAATTTTTCAGAAAGAACTGTTGAAGTTGGATTTATTTTTCTCACCCGAAAGCTGCAATTTCAAGTCATTTAAGCTGATTTTGAAACCTGAGTTAGAATTCCAAAGGAATGCATGAGGAATGCACAAACACACACACACAAAAGGCAAATCCCAAATGAGTTAAGTAGAGACTGGTAATACTGCAAAATTTATAAAAAGCTTGCTTCCTTAGGTTATGAAAATATTTATTTTTTTCCTTGCAGATCTAAAAAATACCAAAAACAAAACAAAACAAAAAACAAACAAAAACAACAAAAACCTTCTGTCTTGAGCTGCATAGGAAGCCAATTGGATGACAAATTTAATCAAAAGGTGCCCTTGAACTCCAGATATCACTGGGATTTCTTAATTCTGGGAATCAAGAGAAGCCTGTGAATCCTTTTGCTGTTTATAGTTTAATGGTCGTGGGAGACAAAGGTTTAAGATCAGCGAACACACTTCTACTTGGTATTACTGAATGAGGAAGACTGGGTCCAGGGCTGCAGATGTTTTCCAAGATCAAAGGCAAACCTCTGTTAGGGGTGGGGGTTATGGTAAGCCAAGCTTTGAGATGGGAAAAGTTTGCTTTTTCCTCCCAATTCAGAGTGACTTTAGAAAAATTAGTAAACTAGGAACGATTATTTCTAAGATCATGGGTGTTGATGGAAAAGCCAAACTCCTCTGGACTGTGTCTGAAGAAGTCAAGCGCCAGCTGTTTTTAATCCTCCCAGGGCTTTTCCCTTCTCATCCCAGGTCATCCTGAGTCCAGCCCAAATCCCATGGAAATGGAACAAAGGGAGGCCGGAGGAAGAGGTGGAAGGGGAGGAGCCTCTTCTTTGAAGCTGTTCCAAAAGAATAAAGAGTAGGAAAATCTGTTCTTTGAATATCATTTTCCATAATCAGGAATTAAAATGTTATCACATTGTCAAAGATAACTGGGGTTCTGTCAACCCGGGAGGCCAGAAGAAAGACACCCAAGCACCTGCCATGGCTGTGGCTCCACTAGGATGGGCTAATGGGTGATAGAGAGGGGGGAAAGATACAGTACATGGTGGAGAGACAGAAGAGAAAGCGAGGGGGTGGGGTTGCATGCTGTGGAGAAAGGTGGAACTGGAGACTCCACAGTGAGGAGCAGGTGGATAAGAGAAGGCCACAGTGAGGTCCTCCTGGTTCCCAGCTGCTGCCAAGGGCCACAGCGGGGCCCATTGTCCTGCTACAGCTCTGGTCTGTGTTGATATGGCCAAGTGGATGTCCATGGTTTAGGCTGCTACCAGAGACCATGTAGATGTCACAGGGCTGTGCTGCCACGGAGGGTTGGTGGGACATATGTCTGTGACCATAGGGATATCGGGGTCCATGCTGCTGCCTGGGCCATGTCTCAGTCTATGGTCTTATGGCAACCAGGGTATGTGTTGATGTCTCAGGTCAGTGTTACCATCAACGGCCATGCAGATGTTCCTGGTCTGGACTGCCACCTGAGGCACTCTGCTGCGCTGACTCTTCCCCTCACCTGACCCTAATGGTGGAACTTGAGTGAGAGGGTCCCCAGAGCATGAGCACAGAAGAGCTGGCCCCACCCCTAAGTCTTCCCTGCAGTGGCTTTGGTGAGGGAGAGATGCCTTCCCCCTCCCCTCAACCCTGGGTGCCTGAGGCAGGTGAAAGAGCTGTCCCTGCGATCATAGAAGCAGGAGAGCTGGCCCTGCCCCTCACCAGCTGTAACACTCAGGAGAGCGGGCCCTGCACCTCGCCTGGGCAGCACAATAGAGCTGGCTCTGGTGGTGTGGGTGAGAGCCGGAGAGCTGGTCCTGCCCCTTGCCAGCTGTGTGGCATTGGGTGAACTAGCCAGGGCAGGGCTGGAGAGCTTGCCCTGGTAGTGCAGACACAAGAGAGTTGGTGGGCTGACCAACTCAGCTACCAACCAGGCCCAGATTGAGGGCTGTGAGTTGGCTCACCCCAACATCTACTCCATCTATATAATCTGCTGGAGCACATGAAGAGACCAGTCCTGAGGATCCAAAGCTTCAGGGTCTCCAAGACACAGGGCAACAACAGGATATCTGATAGGCATCCCTGTTGATGATCCAGTATTGATGGTGTAGCAGAAGCCAGAGGCCTCAAACCACACCAATGACTCATTGCAATGAACATTTGCAAGTAAAAATGTGTGCGTAAAAGATATTCTATGTGATAGACTACAGCTTCCATGACAAGATTTTTTTTCAAACTCTATCTTATTTAATTTTCTTTTGGTAGGAACATCGAGAGGATGGGAGGACAAAGGGTAGACAGGAAGGAACGAAGAGATGTGTGGGATTGGGGTGCAAGGTGTGAAATTCACAAAGAACATACTTATATATACATAGATATAGATATATACACACACATATATATGTATATATATATGTACACACACGTATATATACCCATATATGTATATATATGTAAACACACACACACACACACATATGGGGTTTTCACTGACAGTGGACAAGATTTATTGTGAAATAATGTTCCTGTTGAGGAGAAGTAATATGCCATCAGATTCATGAGGACCTGGTTGAGTTCATGAAAACTCAGACTTAATTTCATCCCTCAACAGACTCGTGGCATCGAAAAACTGCTGTAGCGAAAAGTATGGCCCATGAAGAAAAACAAACAGGCAGAAAGTGCAGTGGCAGAAAGCACAGAGAACTCCAGAACTGATTAAATATAAGTCAGACAGTGTCAAGAATTCCTATTTGGGAAATTGTGGTGGCAGCTAAGGACTCTTAAATATCTTGACACCTTTTATATACCCAAGACAAATTAAATATAAAAGTCCAAGGATGGACACATCTGGGGATAGACCCATGCATCTGAGGATGGACCCATGCATCAGTATTCCTTGCAGCCACTCGATGCATTGACCTTGAGAATAATTGGTGCAGTCAAAACAAGGCAGGTCAGTGGGCTAGAGATGGCAGAGGAAGGGGCTAAGTACAATTCTACTCACACTGAGTTCAGTTTCCAAGCCATGGGTGGTGGTGGGGATAAGACAAGCAGAGCTGGATCTAAAGACAGGCAGAGCTGCCTGAGACTTTGAAGGGATATCCGTGTATCCAATACATATCTATTCCAGTTTGACGAGTGACAGGACACATAGCCCATGTATGGGCCTATTTCCCTGTGGGACTTACATTTATAAGGCAGGAAAGCTATTTCTGGACAGTTAGGTAGCATACACTGTTGTAGGTTCTAAGGAAGAAACAAACTTAGGGCAGGAAAGAAAGGCTCAGTTCTTGCGGGAATGGTCAGAAAAGGGTTCTTTGTTAAAGAATAGAAATGGAGAATGTGGTAGAGGGAGGGGAAGAAAGAGTAAGCAAGGGCTATGGGAAGATACGGAGGCATAGACTTGGCACAGCAGAGAGGGAGATGGTACCAGGTGAGGACCATTAGGAAATAGCAGAGAAGAAGAAAGGTGGGGAGGAGGTGTACCTGGAGGAAAGCAGGAAGATGTCACACTGAGATAAAAACAGAGTGAGCCTGGCTGCTAGAGTTGCTTATCACAGGACTACAGAAGTCGATTTCCACAGAGGCATAACTGGGAAGGGGTGGGTTGGCAACGAAACCCATCCCAATGGGAAAAAGTAAAGAGAGTGCTCCAGAAGATACTGCAGGTGGGTTGGAGACTCGCATCAATACTGGAACAGGGAACACAAGAGAGGAGGAGTGGACAGTCTACGAGTAAACTCCTTATGTTTGAGTCATCCTAGTCTGGAGCTGGATGACCTTGAGCCGGTTACTCATTTACATCGGATATCACTCTCAAGTGTTGGTAACAGAGACTGTGTGACTTCCAGAGCCATAGCTAGCTCTGACCATCTAAAACTTTCAGTGGTGAGAAACAGACTGGTGAGATTCACTCAGATAGAGTAGCATTCCATTTACATACGTTATATACAGAATACGTTTACTACTTCCGGTCTCTGCATTCTGAAAGCAGTACCCCCAAACACACAGACCACCCCACCGGAGCCTACTTTTTCCAATCTGGGACCACAAAAGGGTAGAATAGCACAGCAATTAGAGTCACGGAATCTGGAGTTAGCTGCTGCTTCTTCTTCTTCTTCTTCTTCTTCTTCTTCTTCTTCTTCTTCTTCTTCTTCTTCTCCTTCTTCTTCTTCTTCTCCTTCTTCTTCTTTTTTACTAACAACATGGCTGTGTGAATAATTATCTACATTAATTATTTTAATCTGTGAAATCTGATTTCATACTTACTCTGGGATTGATCATGTAATGAGTGTGAAATACATCGAATTTATGGTACTAGCTAAAAACACATTAGCATTCTTGAGCAAGCCCAGAAAAAAAAAGCAGAACTCTATAACAATAAAGTAGCCTTTCCCCATTTGTCCAGGCCTCACGTTGAATCAAATAGAATCCTTTAACAAGGAAAGGTCACACCCAGGCATCAGCTTCAAATGTTGGCAGTAATACAGGCTCCAGGATCAGACAACCATCGTTCAAAATGTAGCCAAGCCATTTAACAGCTCTCTCTTCCTGAATCTCAGTTCATTAATGAAAATGAAATTTATGCCACAATAATAAAAGATTTCGAGTTGCAGGCATTAAACACATCTTGAAAAGTGGTAGCTTGCTCATTTTTACCTAGTAGCATGACTTATGCGTACGGAAATGATTAGCAAGGTTGGGGAGGGGGCTTGATGAGCGAGCAAGCATTAGCCACTGCAAGTAAGAGGACTCGAGTTTGAGTCTCAAAAACCACATGGGGGGGGCGGGTGGGTTGCAGTAAGATGTATCTGCAATCTCAGTGATTCTGTGGTGAGGTGGGGGACAGAGACAGAAAACCTCCTGGAAGTTCCTAGACTAGCTGGCCTGGCTTATAAGACTTGACAACAACAACAAAATTCTGAGGTTTTCCTCTCACTAGTACAGAGAGAGAGAGAGAGAGAGAGAGAGAGAGAGAGAGAGAGAGAGAGGGAGAGGGAGAGAGAGAGACAGAGAGAGAAACAGAGAGAGAAACAGAGAGAGAGACAGAGAGAGACAGAAAGAGAGAGAGACAGAGAGAGACAGAGACAAAGAGACACACAGAGAGAGGCATACACACACATACATATACATAAGCACATATTAAAATTGATTAGAAGGAATTCTTCAAATTAAAATTGTGTAAGGTTTTCTAGTGTCTACTTATTTATTCACATATTTAAAACATTGTTTTATTTTATATATGTTGAGTATTTTGCCTGCCTGCGTGTCTGTGTACCATGTGTGTGCCTAGTGCTCTTGTACTTCAGAAGAGACTGTCATTCCCTGGAACTGGAATTACCTATGGCTGTGAGCTACCAAGTAGGTTCTGGAAATCAAACCCAGGTCCTCTAGAAGAGCAGTCAGTGCTCTTAATCACCGAGCCATGTCTCCAGCCCAGTGCTATTTAGATATTTAATCCTTATTGTGTGTTTAGAATTATGCTTCTTTTCTGATCTCAACTTGGCTGTAACTTCTAATTGCCTTCTCCCAGACTGCAGTAACACTGACTGTACTGATAATCACTTCTGGAAAAGAATAGGGTCATGGAGTAAGTGACAGAGCCTAGAAAGAAATGGTTACAGACATCACAACATCCCGGAGGGCAGTGTCTGTGCAGGCATAGCTGAGAGAGAGCACACGGTAATCAGCAGCCACTGTGCCCAGGGCACACTCCTTGCTACGATTCTTCATGTTCTCCCTCAATCTTGCCATGTAAGGAAAGCAGGCAGAGGAAAACCAAAGGCCTAACCACCCTCTCAGTAGAAGCAGAGATCCTTGGTTCCGTCCAGCTTCTTTCTCCTGATAGAAAGTTGTCATCACTTTAGCTTAGACAGAACTTGACCTTCTCCCTGCCACCATACACATACCCCTTTTGAAAAAGATTTATTTATTTTATATATATGAGTACACCATAGCAGTCTTCAGATACACCAGAAGGGGACATCAAATCCTGTTGCAGATGGTTGGGAGCCACCATGTGGCTGCTGGGAAATAAACTCAGGACCTCTGGAAGAGCAGTCAGTCTTCTTAAC
Source organism: Grammomys surdaster (assembly GCF_004785775.1). Taxonomy (NCBI): domain Eukaryota; kingdom Metazoa; phylum Chordata; class Mammalia; order Rodentia; family Muridae; genus Grammomys; species Grammomys surdaster. Next base: position 7,245,456 of record NW_021604658.1, on the reverse strand, counting down.
CACTGAGCCATCTCCAGCCAGTGACCTTCTCCTTAATATTGCCCCATCGCACACTGCAGTGAAGGCAAAAATTATATGCTAGGAACTATAACACTTAACAGAGATCAGGCTGCTGATAAAGCCAAAATAGGATTTCAACAATATCAGCTATAAAGACTTACTACTCGAGTAGAGAGATCACAGCACCACATGAAACAGCTAGTGAGCCTGATAAACAGGTCCTACTTCAAGTAGGACCAACCTCATCATGAGAAACATCATTACAACAAAATTGCTGTATTTTAGATCGTAGAATCTCGATGTTAACTCTCTCATGGAGGATGAATAGGAGGAAGAAGAGGAAGAGGAGGAAGACTCCAGATCAATAAAACAAATGCTGGCTACTTGGAGCACAGTGTAATTGGTTTTTGGTAACTATGCTAAAATATATAAGACAAAAAACATGAGTCAGGCCTAGCCCTCCTGCTCTTTCTAGACTCCATTTCCAGAGGGGAAAATAAACCCACTATTAATGTGAAGCTGAGTCCCAGTTAGCCACAGGAAGGAAAATTTTACCAGCAGAGTAGCCCACGAGCATCCTACAGATCAGAAACGTGGTTTATCTGATGTTAGCTGTGTAAAAGGAAAAAGAAGTCTTGGTTCAAATAGAGAAGCAACAGGGAGGTTTGGTTTCTTAATGTGGGTTTACATTCCAAACATATTTCCTGCCTGAGCCCCAGGAAAGCCCCTCTCTCCTTTCACCATAAGGCTGGAAAGCAGGGCTCCTAGGAGATGGAGTTAGAAGCCAAAAGCTTGTGTGGTGGCGCCCTGTGGTCCCTCTTGGAAACAGGAGAGAAACAAAGGGCCCGGGCTCCAGGGAGGCCTTGGCTCTCCTAGACAGCCCATCCTCCTCCCATTTTCGAAGATTTAAAGGGCAGGGAGCAAAAATCGATTCAGGGACCTCCGGAGTGGTGATAGGCGAAATCTCATTGTTCTGGAGGTGTGTGACTTGAGAAGTCTACGTCCTTGCATTAATTAACCTGAACAATAACCCTCGTGTAGGTGTTAGCAACTAATCCCACACTGCCTAGTCTCCAAAGAGAGAGGAGCGATCTTCAGCCCTCCGGTGGAAATGTTGGAGCTGGGCTCTGAATTCCCAGGCCCGGGGTGCCGAGTCACACCACTCCCCCCGGGCTCGCAGCCCACCTAGAGTCACGCGGAGCGGGAAGCGCCAGGAGCGCGCGGCAGGTGCGCCAAGTCCCCCGGGTCCCCGCCCTGCTCGCCGCCTGGCGCCTCTCGGCGGCCGCGGAGCGCTGGAGCAGAAGGGAGGAGCCTCGGGCACCGAGCGGGTGGAGTCGGAGGGCGGTGGAGGCGGATTTCCTGGGAGGGTTCTCTGGAGCTACCATGGCGTTTGGGAAGAGTCGCGATCCCTACGCTACCTCTCTGGGTCACCTCGTAGGTAAGGAGGCGCGAGGAGTAACATCCTAGCTGGCTTGGGGAACCGTGGGAGCTTTGCTGTCTCCGCTTCATTCTCTCTGTGTGTGTTTTGGGGGTGGGGGTGGCGAGTTGGACCAAGTCGGAGGAAAGGCTACCCTCCCCCGCAGCTTTCCCACGCCACCTGCGTGCCACCTGCGGCCGCTGTCCACCTTTCTGGTTTTGGCTCACTTATACCAGAACCTCTCCGAAAAAAGGCAAAATGCGAAATGCTGGGCGAGTAGAGCCAAGCAGGTGACCTGTAGCACTGCGTGGAGTGTTGGGACCGCTGGGAGGAGAAAGTGGAAACTTCTTGACCCGGGCAAGGTTCTTCATAAAGTGCGTCCACTCTCAGCACTTTATTGTTATACCCATTTTACAGACCAGAAAGAGAGAGCTCAGAGAAGCTAATTGGCGTGATCTCACCTGGAGAGACAGGTTTCTCCAAACCAATTTTTCCCCCAGCGAACAGCTCAAGCAATCTGAGTAGCCTTTTGCTTAAAGAGGGAGATGGAAAATGCATGCTGTCAGTGCTGAGGAGGGGGAGAGGGGCCATCTGCAGTCACAGAGGCTCTTAGACCAAGCATCACCCAGCCAGCATGGTCCTCCCTTACCCCTTGTGTTTGTGTTCTGAATTACAGAGGTGGATGCAGAAGCCACTGACTACATACAGTTGGCTTTTTGCCACCTCAGCTCCCTTCTTTCTCCTGCCCCCTCCCTTGGGGACAGGGTGTGGCATCAGGGTGTATTAATGACAGGCAAACTGTCGGGAACTTGGTGGGGTGATGAAATCCCAAGAACCTGGTAGTTCTAAGGCTCAGTCTCAGAAAGTTTAGATTGGAAGTAAGTTAACTAACTGCTTTGGGGATGGGGGACATCTTTGAACCTGAGTTTCCACATCTTTAAAATCCTGGAAGAGAGCTGCCCTCTAGGAAAAACACTGTAACTGCCTGTCTCCTTACTGAATAGTTCCTGTTAGAATGAGTCTCAAGCAAAAATGGATCCTCTGAATCTTCACAGGCAAAAGACACTCCAGCAATATGTACGATTATCCTTTAGTTTTGAAACCATTTAGAACTACCAGATAGAGGCATGGTCCCATCCCCCAGGGAACTTACTTGGTGATAAGGAGAATGGCCATATTCTGTAGCATCCACTGTAAGACACCTTTATCATACTTAAAAAAAAAAAACAAACCTACCATGTATCTTGCAAACAAAACTTACAAAAATGGAGAAACGAACTCAGCCATGGCCTTTGAAGTGTGAATAGGAGTTCTCTAGGATGAGCAGGTTGGGAAGAAGTAACTGGATGGAAGAACAATGTGTGCCTAACGACACAGCAAGATGGCTCAGCTTTGTCCATTCAGCATCACATTAAAGTCGTACGCTATGGTTTGCACTGTGCTTGGTGATCTGTGTCATAGAAGCAAATAAGCACATTGACATTTAGAGTAGCGGTTCTCAACTTGTGGGTTGAGATCCTTTGCGGGGGGGGGGTTCCAATGGCTCTTTCACAGGGATCACTGAAGACCATGGAAAACCCTGAGATTGACATTACGATCTATAGCAGTAGTGAAATCCAGGTTATGAAGTAGGCAACGAAAATAATTTTATGGTTGGGGGTCACCTTATCATAAGGAAGTGTACTAAAGGGTGGAAACATTAGGAGGGTTGGGACCCACTGTTAGAGGTTCTCTGACCCGGGTCCTGTGTTCTTAATGAAGCCATCGAAGCCATCTAGAGAAGGAAATGTCAAGAGTGTAAGTATGCAAATTTGCCTGGTGTAAGTTTGATGCCAGAAGCCATCTTGTTCTGTAATTGTGCTAGCTCTACCTTTTTTTTTCCCCTCACATCCCTCCCAACACACAATTTAAAAATATAAACAGAGAAGGGGGAGATGCCAGAAGCCAGGACCCTCGCCCTTACCCTCACCCCCCACCTTTCCCCACCTGCACAATGTCCTCTGAAGCTTGGCAACTGCAAGATCCTGCTTAGCAACTGCAGATAGACTCAAAGCAGAGTACCATATCATCTTAAGAATAGCAGGGAGACCATAACTCAAGCAGTGTACCATATCTTCTGAAGAACAGCAGGTAGATCATAATTCAAGGCAGTGTACCGTATAGACCATGACATGTTTCAAGGCACAGGCCAAGAAGATTTTGTACTTTTCCACCATCTGGCCCCTCTTACCCCCTCCCCTTGTGAAACATGCTATAAAAAAGCATTTCATGTTCAAAAATAAATAAATTATTTATAAAAAAATATATATATAAATATTGGAATCAAAGAACCTTGATTTGAATGCAAGTTCGCCATCATACGTGATGGGTAACCTTGCTTAATTTCCTTACTCTCTCTGAATTTCTCTTTCATCATCTGTGACCATAGATTAAATGAGAATAGACTTAGTGATGTGTACTTTACCTTGTCTGTGACTTACCTTGCCCCGTAAGCCACAGATCTATAGTTCTGGCTTCTGAAAGACACCGGAGGCTGGAGATTTGTTGTAGGCTTTCTTAATGGCTCACTCATTGCTGTTGAAACAGCAGCACTCTGGCCTTGGCTTCTGATCAATTCCTGAGTTACTGGGAATTGTTCAAGAGGAGAGAAAAGAAATCACTTTACCCTTTGGTAGCATAAACTTAATGGTACTTGTTCATGCACACACCCCCCCCCCCAGCAGATTATTTCAAGGACATGAGCTTCTTTCTTTTTTTTTTTTTTTCTTGTTGTGGCTCAGACTCAACACAAGCATCTTTATCTTTGCAGAAAAGGCTACCTTTGCTGGCGTTCAGACTGAAGACTGGGGCCAGTTCATGCATATCTGTGACATAATTAACACCACACAGGACGGGTAAGTTTACCGTGGTTATCTGTGAATTTTGTGCCTGATAAGATCCATCAGAACTGCAGCTTGGTTTCCATTGCCAAGTTTTGGATGTTTTGGTTGAAAGAATGCTTCACTGTCCTTTGGGCACTTCTTGCCTTGTGAGGATGGCAGGCTAACACTGGGGACAACTTCCTCCTCCAGCATACAGAGGACCCCGAGAGGTCACTAGAATTTGTCTCCTTCTTTGCCTTTTCTTTATTAGTTTAAATGTTGTCTTTGTCTCTCTTACATTCCTTGTTTTGAAAAAAAAATTCTTTTAAAGAGAGGGATAAATTGTTTCTTTCTTTAGAGCTTTCTCATGTTCTGATTACCAATGTTTTCTGTAACAAAAACAGTATCCAGAAGCTGGTAGCTGAGTGGCTTCTAGTGGTTGGTGTCCAGGCGGGTAGTGACCAACCCTCTTGATTGTTGGAGAAACAACTTATCAATCTTTTCTTTCCTTGTCAGGAGACAAGTGTTTATCTGTCATCCTGCCAGCTCACCCAAGTTCATACTGTGCTCTTACAAGATGTGCTGTGTATTGACATATTATCTAAACTTGAAGTCAATAAATAAAAAAAGAAAAGAAACACAAAGTCATTAACAAACACTGCTACTTTGAATTCAGTCAACTGTAGGTTATGATAAAAGGTGAAACTTGCACATTTTCCTGAACATTCTTAAGGGGTAATGGGTAGAAGAAGATTTTGTCTAGTGTGTGCTAATGAAGAAAACATGGTAAAATAATTATTGGTTATATATTAATGGCAAGTGCCTATGGTTGACACTTCTAAGAGTTCATAGATTTTCTTTTTTAAATGTGTCTCTGTGTGGTATGCAGGAGTGCATGTATATGACTACACTTTGGTGTGGAGGCCTGAGGCTAATACCAACTGCTGATATCTTCCTCAATTTCTCTCCCCTTTATCTATTGAGTCAGAGTTTCTCAGTTGAACTCAGAGCTGTGTAGTAAGGCTAGTTAATTAACTAGCTTACCCCAGGGGTCCATCTCTATCTCTAACCAAGCCTTAGAATGACAGGCAGGCTGTAATCCATCTACTATAATTTTACTTGAATCTGGGGATGCAGGCCCCCAAGCTTGCATAGTAACTCTCCAACCCTGCGTAAATAATAATAGTAACAACAACAACAATATGTATGTATGTATGTATGTATGTATGTATATATATGTGTATGTATGTATATATGTATGTATGTTATATGTTCTGTGTTGTGTTTAGATCCTCTGTGAACCTTTTTCATTACTATTATTGATTTCTTCACTGATCTTGCAGAAGGGGAATTTAATGAAGTGAACTTTGATCCTCTGCTTGCAGATCTTCCTAACATCAAGTTATAGCACATCAGAATTAGCCAGTTGCTGTAATTCTTATATCCCCTTACATATGGGTTACTCAGGAAATGCTGAGAATCTTAAAGGGATCACTTTTCTCTTGTTTTAGGGTTGCATTTCCTGTAACCGAATTCTGTGCCTTGATAAAAGCCGGTGTGCACACACTCTGTGACTGGTGTTTATGTAATTCTCTTACATACATATCTTAGCTGTGTCCCACCAAGGGGCAAGTGGTATGATCTGTTTATTTTGCAAGGAAACTTAGAGGTGGTACATTAAGTGGCCCAGCTAAGGAGGAAGCACGACCAAACATCAACCATTTCTATTCCTATATTGCGTGCTGCTTTACACAGTGACTGCCTCTCTACCCAGATTGTTCATTTCAGTGTCTTTGTTGCCATAGGCCAAAAGATGCAGTAAAGGCTTTGAAAAAAAGGATTTCCAAAAACTACAACCACAAAGAAATCCAACTTTCCTTATCAGTAAGTACTTTTAATGCTATAAATACGATTGTGGGGTTTCTCCCCTACAATTAACATGTTTAATGAGTTTTAAAAAAAATACATTCATAATCTGAGAGATGACGGCCAGGTAATAGTGCTTTCCGGACTGTGTGACTTAAGACTCCTCATCTATTGAGAACTACAGAAGGTGAGTTCAGTTGACTACACTGCCATCTAATTTTGTAGAAAGGAATCATTGCCACAGAATCAGTTTGTCCTGATCAAGATCTTTGAGTTTGTGGTTAAAAACCAGTAGATGACACTGGATCAATAAGCATGTGTTTGTATTTGTTGATCATGTTTGAAGGAAAAAATTGCAACTGTGAGAGACAGTTTCCTTACAGCTTTCTACCTTCCTTTAGCCCCTTTGTGGATTCCCGAGACACTGGTAGGCCCTTAAGTTTCAACGAGGCTCTTTTGACTGATGTAATTTGGAGAACATTCTCTGTCACTTTGTGCAGTTCTCCTTTTGTGATACAGATGTGAGCTCTTATTGAGGTATTCCCATTTCCCCCAAGTTGGGACCATATGACCTCTTCAGTCACATTGGTGAGTTGCCCTTTATACATTGGAAATGAGCTGTGTGGCTTCCTCATTTCTTCTGGAAGTGAGACCTCACATATGGCCAGCACCACATTGTTTTTAGTTGTAATGGTGGTGTTTACCAGAAGGCTATGAGGCAGATGTGAGTATAGTTATCGCTTTCCAGATTTACCTGGAAAATAGTGTATCACATCGTGTGTACTTGGAGACTGTCTGAATAAAAAGAAATTCGTTAAATAGTATCCATGCCACAGATGCAGCAGAAACCCTTCAGTTGGGATCTGACTGTAGTTTTAGAGGTGTTTACCTCCTTCCTGGTTGTTGGACTCTTGTCTGTCTCTAACTCATAGCAACCTGCTCATGAAGACCACAGAGAGATGTGAATTATTGAGAAAGGAGTAATATGTTTCTGTGGAAATATCAAGGTATCAGGACCAGGATAGAAATGCCTGGAATGTTAGCTGGCTGGTGGTGGTGCACACCTTTAACCCTAGTGCTTGGGAGGCAGAGGCAGTCGGATCTCTGTGAGTTCAGGGCCAACTTGGTTTACAGAGTGAGTTCCAGGACTGCCAGGGCTGCACAGTAAAATTCTTGAAAAACCAAACCAAACCAAACCAAACCAAACCAAACCAAAAAAAAAAACCA
>NW_021604658.1:7235742-7237985 GCF_004785775.1 Grammomys surdaster | reverse complement strand
GGGAGGGAGGGAGGGAGGGAAGGAGGGAGGGAAGAAGGAAAAAGAAAACCAAATGCCTGGTATGATACTGATGCTCTTACCACCAGGGGATGATTGTCTTATCAGTTCCATTTTGTAGATAATGAAACAAAGGATCTTCAGTAACTGTACTAAAATACTAAGATTAACATGCTATTAGCATGTGTGGGAATTTGAACCCAGTCTTAAGATTCTAAATTCCATTGCCTTTCTTTATACTACTTTTCTTCTAAGAATGAGTGGAGTTTCTCACGTGCTTCATTTGTGGTATTGAATTGTGCCTTTCTGCTGGGGTGTGGGGGGATTGGGGAGGTCAAGGCGCCCACTTTCTGTTGCATCAGATGTCTCTGTATGCTAGATCAAGGATGGTGAGGAGCAGCCTGGGACAGTGGCCAGGTAGCCAGGGTCTCAGATCCCACAACAGCTACAGTGGTAGTGGAGGCAGCTGCGGCTGCATCAGCTGCTGCCACTCTGATGTGAGCCTCTGCAGGCAGTGAGAGCCTGGCCAACCACGGGGATCCAAGATCCAACTCTGAGAGCTCCGGGAGAGAGCGCTCTTCTCCCAGTGATACAGCTCAGTAAAGACAGCCGCTCTCAGAGGATCCTTGATGAAATAACTTGTGTGCTTTATTCCCTGTGGACAGGGACTGACTATAGGAACCCTGGAGAGTGGGATGGGGTTTGCTGGTTGATGGGTGAGTATGGGATATTGGTGATGCTCTGTGTGCTCAGGAAGGAGTCCAGGTGCTACCTTAGGAGACTACCCATGGTCCTCTCAGTTGGCGTTCATTGGTATGCAGTCCAGAGCAGACATTAGGGGCTGGGGAGGGACAGCTCCACTCTTCACCATCTTAGATCTCTGGGATTTCAAGGATTTGAGCACGCCCCACCTCTCCAGTTCGTATGCCTGTCTGTAAGGCCCACCGTGCCCTACAATTTGTGTCTCCAGTACCTTCCCACATACGTAGTACAGAGTCAGCAATGTTAGTGTATGCAGGATAGATTGAATTGGTTTAGGTTCCCACCCCCTTCATTCCCAAATTTCATCCCATTTCTCCTAGCATCCAGGAAGACTCCGGGTCTAATGGAAGGTGTTTTCAGACCTAGGGTAGAAAGGAAGGTAGACAGCACTAAACAGAGTGGATCCAGTGTGTCTCAAGAGTGCAGAAGGGTAAGGGAGCTGAGGGAGAAGGATCTGGGAGGGCGATGAACGTGTACCCCCTTCTCCATTTCCACCTGCATATCACATTGCCATCTTCCAGTTGTTTACCGTCTGTAGTGGTTTGCCCCCGTGAGTGTGGTATGCAGCCTCCTCTGTGTCTCAGTGGTTCTGTATCTCCAGGTCCGTGTCCTCCGCTTTCACTTGCAATGGACAGGGTCCTCTCAGAGGCAGAGGACTGGTTCTATAGAATGTTGTCCTGTGGATCTTCCATTTTTCTTTGGGTTTCCAGCCTACCCTTACGTTAGTCTACCTTTTCAAGCTTGACTCTAGCTAGTAGCTGCTTTTCATTGCATGATAACCTCCTAACTCCATCTACTCTGCCTTGTGATTCCCCTACCAGCATACAAAAACCAGAGAGTCTTTTAAAAGCCCACGGTTACATAAAAATCAGAGTCAAGAGGGAGGGGTCATACTTCAACTTCATTGTTAGCAGCCAGGTTCCTTAAGGTCAAGGAAGATGCCTGCTTTTTCTTGAGTTCTCTTTCTTTCCCCTAATTTAATCTTAAAATTCTATTTTTATTTGTGCGTATGCATCTGTGTAGATGTATGCTAGCTGTCTGTGTACGGGTGAACTCAGAAGCCATTAGAGGGTGTCTGATCCCTGGAGCTAGAGTTACAGGCAGATGTGAGCCACTCAATATGAGGACCAGGAACTGAACTTGGGTCCGCTCAAAAAAGCAGCAAGTGCTCTTAAGCACAGAGCCGTCTCTCCAGACTCTCTTAACTAGTGTTTAAAGTTGACATACAAAGCAAAGGGTTCCTTGTGTCATTTTAATATGTATGTATCATTGAGCATATTCTTATTCACCCCTCTCTTCAGCCCCCTCTCCATCACTCCCCTCTTACTGGACCCTTTCTGTACCTAATAACCCTCTTTATTTCATGTCACATGTATTTCATTGTCCTCCCTTTCCCCTTAGTCCATTCCTATACTATATATATATATGGTGATATATATAAGCTAACATATATATATATGGTGATATATATAAGCTAACATATA
>NW_021604658.1:7229359-7235732 GCF_004785775.1 Grammomys surdaster | reverse complement strand
ATAAGCTAACATATATATATATGGTGATATATATAAGCTAACATATACATATATATATGTAGTGTGTGTATGTATATATAATGATATATAACATGTATGTATGTGTGTATATATATATATACATGTAGTTTGTGTGTATGTGTATATATAGTGATATGCATAAGATAACATATGTGTGTATGTATATATATGTATGTAGTATATGTGTGTGTGTGTGTGTGTGTGTATATATATATATATATATGTATATATATATATGCCAGATTCTGAGAGGGGAAATACCAAATTTTCTCTTATATATAAACTCTAGATTTGTGTGTGTGTTTGTTCGTGTGTGTGTGTGTGTGTATGTGTGTGTGTGTGTTTGTGTGCATACGTGCCATGAACATAGAAACGGGGCCATGATAGAGGAAGGAATTTGTCCTGAGTTTTCTCAAAATGGGCTTTGAGCTTTGACTCTTGGTAGCTGCATGTAGATCATCCCTTGTTGTACACATAATGGCCCCTGTGCTTCACCTCAGCTTACTCTTTCAAGGCCCCTGCCCTGCATTCAGTATTCCCTTAGGCTAAACTGAATTATGGGCAGATTTAGTCACAGATGGAATTGCCCAGTGTCTGTCAAAGGTAATTACAAGCTTACCAACAAACTATTTAAAAAAGTCATCTCCTAGGTGACATTTCCATCTTATTTCTGTGAAGTGATGAGAGTCTAAGTCAATTATGAATGTTTATAATACTCTCTGTCATATAGAGTTCTCCATGGACTTGTCAGCCTTTATTAGGTCTTTGACATAATCCGACTATACTGTGATTTTTTTTTTCTCCACTAACACTCAGTGGCATAGTTTTGTACGGGAGCCACTAGCCTTTTATGCTTTTCTTTTACAAAGCAATGAAATTCAGGCCCTGTGCATTCCAGACAAGGGCCCTGCCACTGAGATATACACCCAGCCCAAGAAGTCAATAGTTCTGCTTTGTCTTGTATTCAGTGTTGCTACTAAGCTTTATTGCTCTAAGTTAGAGAGCCCTCTCCTGAATGAGTCAATTGTGACTAACCTCAGCAAATACCACTGTCACTGTCAACTGAAAAGTGGTTGAACAAGTTGCCGAGAATCAATGGAATGTAATAGTCCTTTATGGAACATGAACTAATAAAGAGTTCTAGCGATTTCAGGTGATATGTAAAGATGACTGTCCGTCCAGTAGCTTATCACATGAGAAAGGATGAGAAGTTAGCTTTCTCCTTCCTTTGTCTAGTAGGACAGAGTAGCCCTGCCTTGATGTGGTCACAGTTGGTGGTCTAGATACAGCTCTGATGGATCTGAAATCTAGTATTGACACTGTACCTGGCTTATATTCCTACAGTGAGAAGCAAAACTGTCCAATAGCTCTTTCTTCTAACCATCTGTGAAGAATTTTAATTTCTATTGATAAGCACATTTTCCCTTGCTAGGACATTCTCCACCGATACAGATGGTCACAGTGGTTACCATTTGCAGAGGTCCTGCTTTGTGCCTCCCTCTCAGAGGATGCATTTCGTCAGGTTCTTACAGCCAGCCTTAGAAAGAGGCACAATGCCCATTATGCAGACAGCGTTGCCACAAGTTCACATAAGTGATTTGCTCAGCTAAGCACAAAAATAGATGGGCAAAGCTTTGAGTCACCCACTTCTGCTTTGCTTGGTTGCTTGGTTCCTTCAGTTCTCTCTCCCACTTCAGATTGCAGGTTCCTACTTACCCTGTTTCCAGAGATAGGTTATCTGAGCACATGGGCTCCAGAACTAGATAGCAAAGTATGTTAAGCCACTTGTATACGTCTGTGCATTTACCACAGTATGTTTTAGAATCCAAGTGAGCTCTCGGCGGGGGGGGGGATGTGTGGACCGGAGACATAATGGAGGAGATGATACAGAAATAATGAGTCCTGACAGTCTTGATTCCAGCGGGAAAACACAAAGGGCACGCTTGCTGATCTCCAGATGGTAACAGTCTCAGAACTTTATGTTGACTCTGATTTTTTGCGCGTATACCTTTCAGGAATGTGACCCATTACCATATATTAGTATGCCAAAGATAAAAATCGGTTTGTGCAATATTTAGCAAGGGATTCATCATTTACTAAGCTAGGTATCATATCCAAGACCGCAGTTGAATAGGTATGTCCATAAACTTGCATTGAATAGAACAGTAGCTCTCAACCTGTGGTTTGACACCCCTTTCTGGGTCGAACAACCCTTTCTCAGGGGTCTCCTAAGACCATCAGAAACCACATTACAATTCATTAACAGTAGGAAAATGACAGTTATGAGGTAGCAATGAAAATAATTTTATGATAGGGATTGGTTCATCACATATGAGGAATTGTATTAAAGGGTCATTAGGAAGATTGAGAACCACTGGGATAGAGGCACTTGTCTGTAGCATCCCTCCCATTCAGAACTCACTTTAATAGTTGGTCAAGCTCAGCATCATTTCTCATGTGCCTTGCCTCTCTGTCTAGCCAGCTTACATCACTGTACAGTAATCTTACTTCCGCATGGCTTCTGCTTCTACCTCCATTTGCTTCAGAGTTTTTTCTCATGCACTCAGCTTTGTTATTTTCTGATGGCTTCCATGGTCTCCTTGCTTTAAAAGGATAGCTTTGTTTACCTGCTGTGACTTTTTGTATTGAGTGAAAATGACACGCAAAATACAGCACTGGCCTGTGTGGGAAGTCATGTGCTGGGGCACTTTTCTTCCTTCCTTCCTTCCTTCCTTCCTTCCTTCCTTCCTTCCTTCTTTCTTTCTTTCTTTCTTTCTTTCTTTCTTTTTCTTGGTTTTTCTTTTCGAGACAGTGTATCTCTGTGTAGCCCTGGCTGTCCTGGAACTCACTCTGTAGACCAGGCTGGCCTCGAACTCAGAAATCCGCCTGTCTCTGCCTCTCAAGTGCTGGGATTAAAGGCGTGCGCCACCACTGCCCAGCTGGGACACTTTTCTAAGGAGATGATGGCTTTGCCTGTCACAGCATAGTTGCTTTGTCCTCTCAAACTCAAAGTGGTGCGGAGATTTAATTTTATCTTTAGATCATTGTTTAGAAATTTGCTTTCTGCATGTTGTTTTCCCATTCCAGCTCATTCTTCTTAGGCTGAATTGTGACTGTGTTGTTTTATTTAAAGTGATGAATGGACCCACTAATCAGTGACTACATTACTGTCCTTAATAGAAACTCTAAACACCCTTCCTTTTGGAAGCTTCCATTGACTTTACCAATATTAATTTCCCTTCCTCCCTCCCTCCCTCCCTTCCTTCCTTCCTTCCTCCCTCCCTCCCTCCCTCCCTCCCTCCCTCCTTCCCTCCCTTTCTTCCTTCCTTCTTTTTTCTCCTTCCTTTTTTCCTTCTTACCTTTGTCCTTCCCTCCTCTTTCCTTCTTTCCTTCCTCCCTCCCTTCCTCCCTCTCTCCTTTTTTCATTCCTCCCTCCCTTCCTCTCTCCTTCCTTCCTTTCTTTCTTCCTTCTTACCCTCATCTACCTACTTTCCTTTCTCTCTCTCTTTCTCTCTCCCTTTCTTTCTTTCTTTCTTTCTTTCTTTCTTTCTTTCTTCCCTCTCTCCTTCTCCCTCCCTCCCCTCCTTCCTCTCTCTTGTTTTTCTCTCTTTTCTTTTCTTTCTTTCTTCTTTCCTTCTTTCTTCTGTTGCTTTTTCACTGCCTTCCAACCCAGTGTCCCAGGTATCCCTCTGTTTTGCACATCCTTGGTGGCCTCAATGACTCTCTCATGGCCCTTCACTCTCCTGACTTGTAGCTCTGGATGTAGAACTCTTCTTGAATGTTTACTTTTCCATTCAAACCTAAAAATACCTAAATTTTGTCCCACCCATTTTACCCCTAGGATCCCCAGTCACACCAGTCCATCCTACCCCATATTTCCATGAAAGGTACCCTCGGCCCCATGCAGAGTGAAGATCTCTTAGCTTTCAGATTTCTTGCTTCAGGAAATACACAGTCAATGTTCTTCCTTCTTCATTCCTTCCATCTAGTATGCTCATTCCATCCAAGGCTTGCCCTTTCCTGTATTGGGTCTGCACTGGTGAATGACTACCAGACTTCCAAGTTTCCTCAGTAGAGTGCTGCTGGTACCTGTCCAGAATGTAGCTTTTTATATATGACATTGACTATCAGTTTCCTCAGGGACTCCTGGGTAATGAGTGTCTAGACTCTATCATGCCAGACAGAGTCCTGGAGAGTCTAGATAATGCCCTCATGGACTTTATCTACAGTACCCTCCCACAGGTCTCAGTTTGCCTACGTCAAGATGCCACCACCAGAGACAAAGCACTGAATCTCCCTGTGATAGTTCATAGACTTTGCCACCTTTACTTATTCATTTTTTTGCATATGATTTATATTAGTCTTCTTTCCAGGAATCTCTTTAATGTCTACCCAAGGCAGCCTATGAAGAAGACTCTTTGTGGTTTGTGGTTTTCAACAGCCATGGGCAGGTGGCCTGTGGCAGAGTAAAATCACTTACCTCATGGCTGGAAAGTTTAAGTAAAAAGAAAAAAGGAAAAGAAAAAAAAATCATGGTTCTAGAATCCTCTTTGAGGTTGTCTCTACCACAACTTGGAACATCCCCCTAGGCACCATTTTAAAAGTTTTGACTACCTTCAAATAGCCACAGACTTTCTACACAGGGATCTGTGTCAGCATTCCACGTGCAAGCCAAAGTAATGTCTACCTGCCTAGAGTACATCTGTATATTCATTTATACTTTCCTTGGCCATTTTTCAATGCCCAGCTCAACGCCAGCCTTTTCTACAACTCTCACACAATCACCTGACTTTAAATAATCACACTTGTCTATGCAGATCTATTGCTAGACTGACAGCAATTTATTATCTAAACCAGGACATTAATAGTAAAAGGGTGTGCCACTGTTAACAATGGCAGGACAACAGAAGGGACCAGGCAAACCCTAGATAACCTGAAGCAAGGGTTACATAATCTAGCATGTGTGTTTTGCTTGACATTGCATTTATTACAGTTTAGCACATGTCATTGACTACTGCCTGCTGCTGAGTACTCTGTGTAGCTTGACTCTTCATCAGTTGGAGCATCTAGGCAGTTATGTTTCTTCTTCTTTGTAATATTGGAACGTAACATTTTTGCCAGATAGTTTAGCATTTCTTATTGGTTATTTTGTTTATTTACATGTCACATGTTATCCCCCTTCCTGGTTTCCTCTCTATAAACCCCCCATCCCACCCCCTCCCCTCTGTCTCCACGAGGGTGCTCACCCACCCACCCACTCCTGCCCCACCACCCTAGCATTCCCCTACACTGGGGCATCAAGCCTTCATAGGACCAAGGGCCTCCCCTCCCTTTGATGCCTGACAAGGCCATCCTTTGCTACATATGCCGCTGGAGCCGTGGGTCCCTACATATTCTTTTGTTGGTGGTATAGTCCCTGGGAGCTCTGGGGGTCTTGTTCATTGATATTATTGTTCTTCCTATGGGGTTGCAAACCCTTTCAGCTCCTTCAGTCCTTTTCCTAACTCCTCCATTGGGGTCCCTGTGCTCAGTTCAATGGTTGGCAGCAAGCATCCCCATCTGTATCAGTAAGATTCTGGCCAAGCTTCTCAGGAGACATCCATACCAGGCTCCTGTCAGCAAGCACTTCTTGGCATCAGAATAGTGTCTGGATTTAATGTCTGTAGATGGGATGTATCTCCAGGTGGGGGAGTCTCTGGATGGCCTTTCCTTCAGTCTCTGCTCCACTCTTTGTCCCTGTATTTCCTTTAGACAGGAGCAATTCTGGGTTAAATTTTTGAGAAGATTGTGGTCCCATCCCTCAGCCTGGGACCATGCCTAACCTCTGGATTATAGTTTGGTATTATAGGAAGCAAATCAGGTGTGTTAGAATGCTAGCAGAAGCTATTCTTTAGGAGCATTTGTTTGGTCTTAAAGTCAGAAGGATTATGCTAGAGAGCTGTCACATCTGACTTTACTCTTTAATTTAGCTCATTGACATGTGCATGCAGAACTGTGGTCCAAGTTTCCAATCTCTGATTGTGAAGAAGGAGTTCACTAAAGATATTCTAGTTAAGCTGCTGAATCCCAGATACACCTTACCGTTGGAGACTCAGAACAGAATCTTGAGTTTCATTAAGGTAAGTCTATTGTCTTATGTCAAGGGAGGGTAAATTTCTAAGTATAGAGAGATAATGGTGTAATTCTGGTTGTTGTAATGATCCTTTATTTACCTAGGATTAATGCATAAAGCACTTTTCCTTCCCTTCCCTTCCCTTCCCTTCCCTTCCCTTCCCTTCCCTTCCCTTCCCTTCTCTTCTCTTTTCCCCTCCCCTCCCCTCCCCTCTCATCCCTTACCCTCCCCTCCCCTGCT
>NW_021604658.1:7084527-7229259 GCF_004785775.1 Grammomys surdaster | reverse complement strand
CTGAGAGTCACTCGCCTCTCCGCCCCTCCACTTCCCCTCTTCCCCTCCCCAACCCTCCCCTCCCCTCCCCTCCCCTCCCCTCCTCTCCTCTTCTCTTGTCTCTCTAGCCCACCCTGGCCTCTAACTCTTTATGAAACCAAGGATGATGTTGAATTTTGATATTCCTACTTCCACTTCCCAAATACTCAGTTTATGCAGTACTGAGCATTGAACCCAGGGTGTCTTGCTTGCTAGGCAAGCTGTCTACCAAGGGAGATACATACAGCTGCGTTTTTCCTTAAAGTTTCTGGGGAGTAAAATTTCTTGACATTGGATAATATCTTTCTGCTGAAAAACAGATAGTCATTTCCCTATCTTCCATTCAATTTCTATTATATCCATAGAGTAGGGATGTGTATATTCATTCTGCAGCTATGTAATCCACATTCTAGGGTTGTTTGTCAAAAAAGTGGCCAATAGGATTTTAGAATCTTTCACTTTTAGATTTATAGCAGTAAATGATGATCGATAGTCTCAATCCCAGTGTTTGTCAAGATCTTGAAGCACAGGAGTCTGGTGATTCAAAATATTTTATAATATTATTCTAGCCTTTGGAAATGGGAACTCTGTCCACAACATTCAAGACTAGCTTTTGCATTCTGAATTAAGTACATAATTTTCAGTTACTCATTTTCCATCATAAGCTCTAAGATGGATTGGTTCTTGCTTTTTTTTTTTTTTGTCATTCTGGATATTTCATATCTCCTGAATTTTAGACATGGTCCCAAGGCTTCCCAGGAGGCATAGATGTAAGTGAAGTGAAGGAAGTGTACCTTGAGCTGCTGAAGAAAGGCGTTCAATTCCCCTCCTTGGATGGAGAGCCTGAGACAAGGCAGGAGGTAGGAGGCTTTTCTTAGACCCATGTAAAATAATATACATTGCTTAGGTCCTTTTCATATTGAAAGGGATAACTTTAGTTCAATCAACCTAGCAGAAAGATGAATTTATTAGTATATGGCTATATCTCATAGAATAATATGTGGGTTTAGGGTTTGCCCATCACAGTTTAAGGCTTAATCTGGTAGTTTGTTAACTATAGGGTGTTATGCCATGCTGAAATCTTGCTTCTGAAAAGGTTCTGGTGTTTCTACAGACACTGAGAATATATGAAGAAGCAGTGACCTAAAACATTATGGTCATGATTTGTAGCTGTGGTTGTCCACTTACAGTTGAGGACCAGGCCTGACCCAGGGAGCTATTCACTGCTGGAGGAGAAGCCTTGAAAGCTTGTGGGGTGGGGGGCTAAAAAGACTTTGCATGAGTTGATTTGCCTTTTTTCTTTGTTTATTTATTTGCTTGTTTGTTTGTTTGTTTGTTTGTTTGTTTTGAGACAGATTTTTCTCTGTAGCCCTGGCTGTCCTGGGCCTTGCTCTGTTGACCAGACTGGCCTCTAATTCACAGAGATCTGCCTGCCTCTGCCTCCAGAGTACTGGAATTAAAGGTGTTTTAGCAACACAGGAAAGGAAGAACCATAATCTCAAATGGCATGGCGGTTCATGATACGATACAGCACCTTGGTGAAAACCAAGAGGACTTTATTAAATCATCATTTCTCATTAATTAGCCTAATTTATGAACACTTGTTATGTGACAGCATGCCATCTGCTTAGAGCTCTTCTCCAAATACTAGAGAAAGTTGTGCTCCCAATGATCAACTTGTTGGCTAACACCAACTCCCCAGGACTTCTTGTGAGAGTGCCTGAGTCAGCTGAATGGGAGCCAGGCTTTCGATGGCTTTTGTTAACTCATGTCATATTATTTCTTTATTTTACATTGATAGGCTGGTCAGATCTCACCAACTCGACCGACATCTGTCCCCACTGCGCCTGCTCTTTCTTCTATAATTCCTCCCAAGAACCCGACTATTTCCTTAGTCCCAGAACAGGTAACAACTGTTAATAAACACTATTTATTTATTCATGTCGTTTTGTAAGCATTGTATTTACAGTTTGCATTTCCTTAATGACACTAGGAAGTGTTAACATTAAGTAACAGAGCCCTTATTAACTAACATCTTTATTTTCCTTTTTGAGACAAAGTACCTTCTGAGTAGCTTTCTCTGGTCTAGAACTCACCATGTGTTCCAGATTGGCCTACAACTCTTAGTAATCCCCCTGCCTCTGCCTTCCATATGTTGGGGTGGCAGGCATAAGCTACATGCTTACTTATCCACTTTTCCTGTGGGAGGAGGGACTGCCACTTAGGGAAACTGTGTCCCCGTGGTTTATTTCTATACAGATATAGCCCATTGAGTTTCATCTGAATTGAATGCTCACACATTTAAAAATTGTTCCTGGGGACCAGAGAGATTGCTCAAGCTTGATGGTCAGAGATGAATGCCTGTATCCACATGGTGGGGAAAGAACCAAATCCAAGCATTATCCTCTGACTTACGCGCGCACACACACACACACACACACACACACGCACTAAATAAATAAATAAATAAATAAATAAATAAATAAATAAATGAATGAATAAATAAATGAGTTTTTAAAAAAGAATGTTGACCAACAGAGGCTGTGGACTACATGTGAGGTGCACCCACTGACTCTTGGCATTTTTTGTTTGTTTGGATAGTTGGTTTTTGTTTTGTTTTGTTTTCATTTCAGAGAACCCAGTAGCAAGTTGTCTTATTACCTATGTAGGTTGTACCAAATGAATTGCATTTTCTCCTTAGTCTCAGTTTATAAGAGATGTAGATAAATATAATTAACGATGCTCATTTATATCTTTGTATTAAAAGGCTATCATTGAAGACTTTACGTTAACTTGAATGCTTTATATTAATATTGTTTCTTACATTAAAAAGCCACGTAATTACTTCCTTTGAGAATTTAAACCATTTAAAAATGCTTCTGTTTTATCTTTCATTCTAGAATACCATGAATACCATGATTACTCTAAGACTATGCCTCCTTCCTTTTCTTTTCTGATT
This sequence comes from Grammomys surdaster, assembly GCF_004785775.1. Taxonomy (NCBI): domain Eukaryota; kingdom Metazoa; phylum Chordata; class Mammalia; order Rodentia; family Muridae; genus Grammomys; species Grammomys surdaster. The sequence continues at coordinate 7,226,282 of NW_021604658.1, read as the reverse complement.
ATTTGCCAAGAGTTTCGGGTAGTATGTGGCAGCATTTCTCATTTTTTCTCCAGGTTCCTATTAACTTCTGCTACTAGACCTTTCTACTTTATCCATGTTGGTCCAGGCCATTTTGTTTCTGCATCTTTAACTCTCTTGAGGTATATCTGTGGGTTTCTTATAAGAAATACCAAGTCTAATTTAGAAAACAACAGGGTATCATTTGTAAAATAATCATATGTTTCCTGAGATATACGTCAGTAGTCTTGCAAATAATTATATTTTGCAAAGGCGTTTGATATTCCAGCTTGTGTCCTGTAGGCAGGAAGCAAGATAGCCAACTATCTGTGTGTCACTCTTAGTGAATGGACCTTCCACTGCCCTCCACAGATTGGGAAACTGCATAGTGAACTGGATATGGTGAAAATGAACGTGAAAGTGATGACAGCCATATTGATGGAGAACACTCCTGGCTCTGAAAACCGTGAAGACATTGAGCTCCTGCGGGTATGAGCCCATGGGCACTCGGGCAAAGAGTTCTCAACAGTTACTCTCTGAAGAACTTTGAACTTTGTAGATAGAAAACTTGTTAATAGTGTCTAATATACATAATATATATTATATAATGTATATGCTATGTATGTATATGTATGTATATGATAGATTTCATATATGTTATACAATATATATTAATGTGTATATATTATTATACATATAATAATATATAATGTATTATATACATGTTTCTTCAAAACATAAGTACTCTGTATATCTACATTTTTTTTTCTTAAAATCTTGTCCTACCCACTCACAATCATGCCACAGACTGGCATGTTTTTATCTGGCCATTTGTAATACTTTACTATGTTTTCAATGTGTATATATAATATGTATATGTATACATGTACTATATTACATAATATACACATTATATATACTATATATTATATCATATATTAATATGTATAAATTATAAATGTAATATATATATGTATATATGTATACACACATCCCAGCTTTCTTTGATTTCTAAACTTAATGAAAAGATACAGTAATCGTCTTGTCAATGATGCAGTAGTAATGATCATAATCAAGCCTAGCCCTTCTATAACAGTAATTTACTGTAATTTATAGCCCTGATCATATGCAATCCAGCCTCACATTTGAAGTATGTAAAATTGCTTCTTGTCCATCTATTCATCACAGACATTGAGGACCTGTGATGTGTAAAAATGAAGGTGCCATTCTAAGCCTTAGATAGATTGATTTGGAAACACAGTAAAGTGCTACAAAGATCTTGATAAAAATATGTCAGTCTGTGGTATGATTGTGAGTGGGTAAGATAAGATTTTAAGAAAAAAATGTAGATGTGAGAGTATTTAGGCTCTGGAAAAACAAATACTTGGTCGTTTTGTACCTGAACCGAGATGAGTAGCTGGATGGGTAGCCCACAGGTTTTTCAATATCTATACTGAACTATGCTTATCTTCCCTCTACTGGCTTTTAATGATCAGTTCTAAATTTTAGTATTTATTAATTACACTGAGGCGCAGTGGTTCACTGTAATACTAGCAGTTGGGAGGCTGAGGCAGGAAGACCGCTTGAGTCCAGGAGTTCAAGACTGCCTTAGCAACATGGCAAGATTCTAGCAAAATGAAATAACCAGATGGATATTTTCATTTAATCCTTATTGATTTACGAGGCAGTTAGGGAAAAAGTTAGTCCCTGAGTCTTTCTGGAAAGTTAAGAACCTCCTCATGTGTTCATTCTTCTCAGAGGCCCAACCCTTGTTTCCCACAGTGGTGTTATCTGTCTCCTACTTACTCTTATTTCCAGTGGCTGAAGCATACCCTCCAACCAGTAGTAAACTTTTGAGTACCTGCATGTCCCAGAACATTTTCTTGTAGTTCTATGGTAAATGCCAGGATAGACTCTAGGCATAGCATCGTTTTTCCCAAGTCTTTGGAAGAAGATGTCCTGTTATTCTCCTGTATCCTAGGATGTTCATGAGAATAGTCATCAAGCTCTGATCTCTCCCCATTGGTTCCATTTTGTGGTTGCTCTTCCCGTTAATATTTTTAGTATTTCACTGTTCTGCTGTAAGACGTTTGTGTACAAACATCTATAATTTCCTTATTATCCTGCTTCGTAGTTCTGTGGTCCTTATCACCCTTATGTGTATTTTCAATTTTAGGAAATATTTAGTTCTTACCTCAGATATTGCAGCTATCTTCTGTTCTTTCTAGTCTTAAACAAGTTTTTTAGACACTGAGATTTCCAGTTGGAGTTTGTTATCTCTCTACATCTTTTCTTCATTTGTTTGGGCTGTAGTTCTTGGGGGAAAAAAAAGATCTATATTTGATGTATTGTTCCTTAAAAACCTATACGTCGGTTTCCTTAGCTTACCTTCCCCCAAACTCATTATTTTAATTGCCTTTTTGTTTAAAACTCTGAGTGTGTATGACAGTATCAACTTTTTGTAGCAGTTGTTTTCACCTCTATCTCTAAGGATAGTAAATATTTTTAAAGCTGCTTTCTCTCTACAGTCTGGAGTCTTTACATATTCCTCTGTTTGTTACTCTTCTGGTGACTATTAATTGGGAGTTTCTACCTCACCTTCGATCATTTACCTTCCAAATAAAAGACACAAAACTTTTATATCTATAGTAAGCATCAAGTCAGGCAGATATCAACCCTTTATGCTATTTTGCCTATTCTCTGTCAATAACTCTAAGATGTTACTTGCCATGTTCCGCCTGGGCCGTTCCTACTCCAAAAGGCCGGCCCTCATGGCCATGCATTCACAATCCACCTACCTCATGGCAATTTCTGCCTTCTTCTCCTCACTCCTCATGGTCACTCCTCAGACCCTAAGCCTACTGTATTTCTTCTTTTAAAAATTTGTGAAGTTATATATTTTAATATAACATATATGATATTTTTGAAATTATTTATATATTCTATGTACATGAGTATACTATAGCTGTCTTCAGACACACCAGAAGAGAGCATTGTATCCCGTTACAGATGGTTGTGAGCCACCATGTGGTTGCTGGGAATTGAAATCTCGACCTCTGGAAGAGCAGTCAGTGTCCTTAGCTACTGAGCCATCTCTCCAGCCCTGATACATGTTTTTAAAAGGATGCTTAATCCAACATTTACATACTTATTTGACCGAAGAATCTCTACTTACTAAAGTATAATACAAAACATAAGAAAAATATAACTTGGAGCAACAAAAACAAACAGGGTGCCTTCTTTATAATGCAAGTTATTCTCGTATTTGCTGTAAAGCTCAGCCTGTCAAGTTCATGGCACTTTTCCTGCTTCAGCCTTCTTAATGCTGGTGTTACAGGAGTAACTACTGCACGTGACTCAGCACATTAATTTCAACTGTCAGTGTAGGTATATTTTATTTAGAATATTTTACTTAACATAGGATCATTTTGCTCAGCATTCTTGGGGGTCCTCTCCTTTCATTGGACTTTTGCTAGTTGTGTCTAAAATGAAGAGCTTTTATCATACCTAATAAACAAAAGTAATATTAATGGCATCCTATAAGTATAGGAGAATAAAAGAGAAATCAATTATTGGCGTTCATATGTAGTAATCCAAAAAAAAAAAAAAACCTAAAACAAAACAACATTGACCCATTTTGAGATATAAAATTTGTAGCTTGTATTGCTGACAAGTATGTTAAATTAAATTTAAAAATAAATATCAAACGAAAGGGTATGTGGGAGGTAGCAATTTTAAATTTTAAAATTTGCTGCAGCAATATTTGTAGTTTCACATGATTGTCCCAAACCTGTTCTAAGCCATGAAAGGAAGTGATTTACAGCTTTTCTCTCATTTTTCTTACCCATCCACAGCAAACAATCCTTTAATAAAAATGTCTGCTGAAATGTTCCATTTAAGAATGTGAACCGAGTTTCATACATTATCCCATTAAGAACGATGTCTTTTAGTCTTGGTGTGCGGGTGCAGATGTGGAGTGGTTTTCAAGTATGATGGTCCTTTGCTGGTTGCTGTTCTGATGCCAGAGCCCAGGGCTGTGTATTACTCAGCATAGTAAGGACACTTGTGTAATGAGTCAACATTAGAGTCTCGCCCATGTTCAACTCTGACACGAATCGGCTTGATTACAAAGACTATACAATAGTCTTTAATTTTCTTTTTATGCTGTTTGTAAGTAATACATAAAGAACTGGTGTGAACAAAGCTGTTCTTAATTTCTTTTGCCAAATATTTTTTTAATCCTATTTAACTTTTTTTATTCTAAGCAACAACTATGGCTAAGACAATGAACCGGGAATATTCTTCTCTGGCGAGAAGTGACTGTTTAAAGATAAATATTTATTACCGTGACCAACAAAGGTTGACTTGAGATAGAAGGAGTGACTCTTTAGATTCTTAGTTTTTACTGTTTCTAATTTTCTTATACCTGTCTGAACTATGGCGACTAATAGTAGATCAGCCCTGGGAGTGAGAGATAAGCACTGCTTCCTGATTGGCCATCTTCTCATAGGACTGCAGGAGATGCTAGTTGAACCCTGTCAGAAACCAGTGGCCAGTGAGGTCCTTATGCTACAGCCACCAGAACAGAAAAGGGTGGTAAGTGTGTGGTCATTGGATCTGGAAGAGGAACAGATGGAAGGTAGTTACTAGCAAATAAGAGAAGTCTCCACTCAAAACTGGTTGGGCCTTTTCTGCACATCCACCTAACCAGGGACTTTTTGTTAACTCTTAAGGCCTCTTGTTTCCTGTGCTTCTGCTCACACTTTACCAGAGACGCCATTTGTATGCAACTTGTTCTCTGTGTCCTTCTGTCTGAAATCTATTTCTGTGGAAGTCCTTCCCTGTTCCTTCAGCCCACGTCAAGCCCTCAGCTGACTTCCAGGGCTCCTGTACTTCCTGAGACTCAGAGGTAGATTGCTATCTCTTTTCCTTACTGCTATGTGACCCTGGACTTAGAACTTCACTGGGTGGAGACCGGATTCCTTTTGACTGTATAGAGGAGCAGGCTGGAGAGGCTGCAGTCACCCTGATTTAAGTGTCTGATATGGGCACAGGAATTAGGAATCACCACGGATCTTTCCTAGATTTGCTTCTTGACATTGCACACTTGCCTTTGGGCACTTTGCTCTTACCCTGAACAGCTAGTTTTCTTCTTGGTACTTCCCCTTTCTGAGTGGCCCCCTGCCCGCTTCTTCTTTTCTTCCTTTTTCTCTTTTTAAGACAAAATCTTGTGCTGCTGGCCAGTCTGGCCTTGCCCCCACAGCTTTTCAGCCTCATTTTTTTGAGTTGAGTCAAAGGTATATGCCTTACCTAGTGGACTTTCTTTTCTTGCTTTGCCCAGCCTCTCTAGAACAGAGGAGAAGGAAAAAGGGAACTCGGATTTTGAAAATATAAATAGAGAAAGCTTTGAGTTAGCTTACTGGAGAAATATAAGATCTTGAGAAACTAAACTTTGATCCTCAGAAGATAATCTATAAATCAGTTGGGGGGTGTGGATCCAGAAAGTAAAGAAAAGGAAGCAAAGAAAAGAAAAGTACTTGTCCTTTGGTCATTCTCATTGTTTTTATCATTTGTAAGAGGTAGAACAGAACAGACTTCTCTAGTGTCTTGGAGTCTGTCTCCTTCTCTTTAGAGATGAGGTGGTATGTTAAAAATGGGCCCATTTGTGAGCAGGAGAGCACAGGATGTGGCATTAGATAAAAAACCTGCTCTCCCAAGCAAATGTCTATTGGGACCAATTCACTTCTAGTTTAGAAGCCAGGACTGTCTGTAGAAGGCTAGCCTATGGCCCTTCGCTATGGGCCTGAATAGTTCTGTGGCTTCTTCGGAAAGCACCTGAAGTCAGCACCTAAGGCCTCTGCTTTTAAAAGTCATTACAGCATAATTGAGAAACATGAGGTCCCTTTGACAAGTTCTTAGTCTTCTAGATAAAAGAGTTTTAAAAGGTATCCCAGAAGTTTGAGAACACAACAGCAAGACTAACAAGCTGGCAGCTGCTGTAAGGAGGGAGATGAGGCCAAGAAAACAAGTCAGGAAAGTAAGCAGGCTCAGCAGAGGAATTCTGAGCAGCTGCTTGGGAGGTGGGGGTAGAGAGGGTTCACAGAGAGTGAGAATGACCCGAGTAATCAGGGCAAGCCGGCTTAGGATTCTGGCAGATGTTTGGAATGGGAAAGAGGGAAAAGAAAAAGCTTTCAGTTAGAAAGGGCAGTCTTACTCCTGAGTGTTAGGAGCACTACACGGAGGGAACGGTATCTAAAGTAAGGGGGTAGTTATTCCCTGAGTGGTCTTAACATGTTCAGGAGTATCATGTTTCTCTTCATAGTCTGGTCTCGGGCTGTGCTCCAAAGTTGTATAACAAGTTGTATAACAGGATTTTCTCCTTGCCCAGAGGTTCTGGCCTTGCCCAGGCAAGGGAAATTCTTCTATCTTTATCAACCACTGAGTAACTCATGTAGGCGATGGTTCTATTAATTAACTACCAGTACTTCACTTTTGAAAGGGGAGCAATTGTGATACATCCCCCACCCCTCCATCCTCAGAATTAGCATTAGCAAGAACATGGGATGTAGGGGTCCTAAGCTGATGGAAGGAGCTGGCCATCCACACTGACCTTCAAGCCAGCTAATGTTTAACTAGCCGGCTAACAATAGCACGTGCTTTTAGTACTAGACATAAGTTAATTATTCATTGAGTTGTAAATACCAATGCTTTGTTGAAGAACTGATAACTGTGGATAAAAGAAGTTAGGACAGAGATTGTCCAGGCAATAGACACAGAAGTTAAAAGAGTTGTATTAAGTTCAGGGCCTTATGAGAGTTACGTGGACAAGTGGTTCAGCTTGGGAGTGAGAGAGTTTTTTTTCTCTGAGCAGACAGAGCTGTGTGTCTCTTGCAGGCTGTGTGGAGAGTGCTGTGAGAGGAAATGTGCTGTGGGCAGATAATAGGGGCACTGCCATACAGATATTATTTCCAGAGACGCCTTCATGAGCACGTTATTATTTCCTGTTTTGACTTTTTCAAAGGGGGCTGTTTGGACATCTTCCCTTTCTTTCTGTTTTTGCTGTTGTTGGGTGTATTTTGGTTGGTGTTTTGGCACATTCCTTGTTGGTGAATGTGGGGGGTGACTATAGTTGGTGCCAGAAATGTAAAGGGACATCACTTCTTAACCCCTGAGTGTTCTGTGGAAGCAGCGGAGACCATTGGGGAAAAGGAAGCTTTTAATGAGCTTTTTGTTGTGCTTAAGAGCCTTCAGAATTATTAAATGCACTATGGCTTAGAAGCCTGTCTTTGCCTTTACAAGAGAGACAATTTGCGTTCTGTGGTAGATGTATATACTAACCTCTGTCCCTTGCTTTCTACTTCCTACATCTGTAGCTGAACAAGGGCTTCATGCAGCACTTTGGCCCTTGGTTTTTTTTTGTTGTTGTTGTTTGTTTGTTTTTGTTTTTTTTTCCTTTTCCCCCTGCAGTGCTTGATCTGTGCTGTTTGCAGGTGGTGTGTCCCTCCTCTGAGACAGACATCAATTGCAAAGATCAGAGTGGGCTGGCTTTTGAAGAGTTTTTTCACATTCTGCTTTGTAAGCCCGCTGAGATGTGCTGTTCCTTTTATGTCTCCTCTCCATCTGTCTCTCCAAAGGGCAAAGGGAGGGTCTTCACATGGCTGGGGCTATTGATGCTGGCTGCAAATTCATTTGAATTAACTTCTACATGTTTTTGTCTTGGGCATTGAACATCATTGTAGTCCTTGATTTTGACCTTGTTCCAGCAAGCCTTCCGCTGAGCAACAAGAGGAAAATTTTCTGTCCCATCAGAAGCAAGCAAGAAAGAAAACCATTCATTGTTGGGGGGGGGGAGGTCCATTAGATCCTATAGGTTTAGGTGATATTGGGTCCTGAAAATAGTGTCCTACAAATTATATTAATTATCTTGGAAATCTTCTAGTAACCCTTCCTCAGACAGTGACAATGCATTTATTGACACCTTGCTGCATACTAGGTACTATAGGACTTTAAAGACATTATTTCCTGTGACTGTGTTGGAGACACCTTTGGTCTACTGAGTGCAAAGTCTTATCTCTTTGCCTATAGCCTATCGCCTGCCACACCCACTTCGGGCCTTACTTTCCTGGCTTCTTCTGATGTTGTAGTGTGGAGTTGAATAGTGGCCCAAGACTAGATGGCCCTAAAAGCAGAAAATATTTAAGATCTTGGGAAACAAACAAGCAAACAAACAAAACTTCGACCCCACGGACAGTTTATCTGGCTTGACACTGGGTATAATGGCTTGTTTGCCACCTACCTGTCGCTGCACCCCACCCTCCAGCCATTCTCCCTTCCTTTTCATTTCATTTTGTTCTCTAAATGTTTTCCGCAGAGGTGGTGACTTCTACGTCTAAATGACAGTTAATAATGGTTTGATTTATTTATTTCTGGATTTCCTGTCAGTAGTCTCATAATAGACTGTTTGAGATTCTAAACGGTTTAATGAAGCATACATTTTTCAGTGCGGCTTCCTTGAGAAGTCAGATTGGGTACTTTCTTGATGTATAAGCAAGTTCTCATGCTCTCCCTGTGAGAGCAGAGACATTCCTGGTGGTTTTTTTTTGTTTGTTTTTTTGGTTTTTTTTTGTTTTTTGTTTTTTGTTTTTTTTGCCTGCTACTGTTGGGCACTGGAGAATGTAGCCAAGATGGATGGATGCTAATAGCAGCCTGTGCACCTTGGGTTTATTGGAGGTTTGCTAGAAGGGAGTCGATTGCAAAGCAGCAGCTTTCAAATATCAGGATGCTTCAGAAACACTTTGGTGTGCTTGTTAGAAAAAAATGTAGATGCCCAGACGGAGCCTCGAGGCTGCTGAATCAGTTAAGTGTTCTATGGCTGCCTGTGATGCGGATAAGAAGCCGGCTGTGGGGTAATGTCTTGGCTCAAGGCAGTGATTTTAAGTAGTCCAAATAAGGTCATTATCCACGATGAGTTTTTAAATCCTGGTTCCGTTTATATTGAATGTGATGTTGCTATAAACTTTAAAGGCTAGAGCACATGTAACGGGAAGTAAAAGTATGACCCCGTGCTGTCAACGCTCCTTAACTACTTCTATCCTCACTAATAACAACAGCAGCATTTTATGTTATGCCTGGTAGTTACAGGGCTCTGGGTCCCATACATCTCCTCTGATTTTCACGCCAGCCCTGGAGGTAGATGTTGACAAGTGGTTACTTTTCATTTATTAATGAGAAAACTAAAATGTGGAACACGAGTGATTCCTATCCACCCCAACCCCCACCCCCAAACAGATCAGTTATTAAACAGGGCTCTTCTAGAATTTTCATATAGCATTTCAGTGTCCCACGTTGTTCTTTTAGAGAAAGATTACAACATTCTGCTTTCACTGATGGGGGGCAGGAAGAGCTGTCCCCAGTTGAAAATCCTGATGGTCCCTGCGTGACAGCATGGGGGTGACCACTTGTGAATGTAGACTGGTGAGGTGTTTTTTTTAAAAAGAGCATCGGTCCCTAGCATGGAAAAAGAAACGTCTCCTTTGTCTGACAGAAACTTTACAAGACGGGTCGGGAGATGCAGGAGAGGATCATGGACCTCCTCGTGGTAGTGGAAAATGAAGACGTGACTGTGGAGCTAATTCAAGTGAATGAGGATCTGAATAACGCCATCCTCGGATACGAGAGGTGAGCAGAGGGCCTACTCTTGCCTGCTCTTGCCCTCTTCTAGCCCTCCCCTCACCACCATGCCGTCAGATTCCTTCTAGAGAGCCCATAAGAACATTCGAGATCCCTTTTCTCTCAGTAGGGGTGGCATGGTGAATAGAATAGTTTTCTCTTGTGTGGCTCTGGCTCCCCCAGTGTGCGAGATGCTCTTCTGAGTTGAAGAGACTCAATGGTCTGCCTTAGGAAGGTACTGTTGCCATTGAGAATTGCTAGGACTATTTAACTGTACTGTGGCTACATGTCTAAGCGACGGGTGAAGAATGAGGTGAGCCTGGCATATGAAAGAGGTGAGCGTAGATTCAAATCTAGATGACGTGAGATGATACAGGTACTTGCCTAACATTCTGAGCCTCCTCTTTAAAAAAAGAATGTCTTTGGAAGGGTTGCTTTTTTTTTTCCGGGATTCGGTGAGATCATGTATATTCAAAACAGCATATTGACACCCATTACATTTTTTTGTGTGACACTGGGATTAAACATGTGACTTTGTCCCTTGGAGGCAAGTGAGTCACTGAATTATACACTGATACTTTCTTTAGTGCTCCATTAAGACTTTAAAAGTCATAAAGGTTTTCACAGACATAGGGATACACATGCACATATACATGCACACACATCAACACACACAGAAATTCACATGCACACTCACATCCAGACACATCAATAGTGAGCAAAGAGAATGAGGTAGACAACGCCAGCAGCTATACTGTGGTGGTTCCTTTCTCCTTCACAGCCTCACATCCATCGCCTTTTAGAGCCAGCAGCTTTTTGTAAGAACACATGACTGTGAACCCAGTCACCATGCGCTGGACAAAGCCACAAGGCTCGCCCTTTCCTATGACATAAACCTCTGTAAGCAGAGAAACATCCAAGGGCAACCACATGGTTTTCAGTATTACTGCTACTGTCTGGTTTTCATCTGGGAGGATTCTGTTGCCAACCGTAAGACCATTGGTTAAGTGCCTCCTTTACTAAGGGGGAGCTTTTATTTGGTCTAGATCAAGAACTTGGATTGCTTGTTATGACTGGGCTCTGAACAACATGTACCACAGTGAGTGCGGTCCTTGAATCCTGAGATTCATCTAGAGACATGAAGCTTCTAGAAAGATGCTTACCAGTTTTGCTCTTCTGCCATGACCATCATGGTTCAAAGCAACACAGATTTTTTATTATTATTATTATCATTATCATTATTATTATATTCTAAACTAAGTCCTCCAGGTTAGGAGATGCAAATGAGTGTTTCTGGACTTGCAGCTGCCAGGAGGACTACATTTCCTTTTGTAGGCCCTAAAGGAGCTCCACCTCCTTACCTCTGCAGCCAGCAGAGGCTGCCTGCCTTCCTTGGCCCACGACTTCTTTCTTTCTTCCATTTTCTGTTCCAATGCCAGCTTCACAACGGTTCCCATCTTAATACTCTCACTGCTTCTTCTGGGGCTTCCTTTTCAAGTACTGTTTTTATCACCACAGTGAGCTTGTCTCTAATATCCAAGAAAAATCTCCTAGCTAAGGTAGATTTGCTAATTAACTTCATTCCTGTTGCGTTCTTCAGTCCCCAGGTTGCCATCTTGCCTGTCATAATCACTGAGTTATTAGGACCTGGGTGTCATTAGAGGAGAACATTATTCTCCTTATCCTACCTCCATCCTACCTGCAAAACACTTCCATCACTCCATTTGGCAAAACATGCGTTTTGGAAGAATCTACAACAGTAAACTTCCAAATGCTACAACCCTTTAATACAGTTCCTCAGGTCATACTGACTCCCAACCATAAAATTATTCTTGTTGCTACTTCTTAACTGCAATTTTGCTATCCTGTGAATCATAATGTAGATATTTTTGGAGACAGAGGTTTGCCAAAGGGGTCCCAACTCACAGGTTGAAAACCACTTATCTAAAGCATAAGCATGTTCAAGTACAGAATAAACTTTTAAAGTATTTAGGCATTTGGAGTCAATGCGTCATATTGGCAATACCATAAGTTTCTGAAGCAAATTTTAATTTGCAAGCCAGTTCCATGTCTGCCGTCTGTGGTATCACTGTGGAGCTATCTGATTTTTTCCCTGAAAGGCTATTTGTGAAGAAATGGCTCAAAGGTTCTCAGAGGTTCAGGAAGTCAGACCTACAGGCAATGTAGGGAATAGAGAGTCACGTGGACTTCTTCAGCATCACTAGTCTACCTACTCCTCTACTGTCCTAACTGCTTCTCTTTTACCTTGATGGGCAAGCAATGGAAGAGTAAGCCAACACAGTAGAAAAGCAGCCTTCGCTTTAGGATCAAGTATCTTAAGGATGGCATGCCGAACACCAAACAACTTTTCATGCACTTGAATACATGTTAATTCTCTGACAGTTTTATACATGAATATAATTCATCCAAGTTACTCTCTCCCTCTCTTATCTCTCTTATAGCTCTTTCAACCCTCCTGCACACACGCATGCACGTGAATGCATACACACATGTGCGTGAAGTCAAAGACACACGTGCACACATACACACCAGTATCTTTCCTAAATTCATACTTGTATGTTTTGTTAAATGACCCATTTAGTTTAATCAGGCTCGTCTGTATGACTGTTGGATTAATTTTATGAAAATTATTTATGATGACAAAGTAAGAAACAATCTTACATTTGAAAATAAGAATCGGCAAGGGTATTGTTGATTATTCTGATAAAATATTATAGGTATTAAAAATTACAGGTCTAAGGAGCTATAAAAATGCAACACAATTGAATTGGGACATGCAATTACATAAAGTATAATCTCAACTAAGTTTAAATGTAGCTAGATGTCACGGCACATGCCTATAATTCTAGCATTCCAGTATCAGACAGGAAGATCATAGGTCTAGCCTGTCCTACAAAATACTATCTCATAGAAAAGAAATAGATACATAAACGAATAAATAAATAAAATCTGCTTAGAATTTACACATATTGTAATATTATTATTAATAAGGATAATTTCTAGAAAATGGAATTTAGTACATGGGTTTTTTTTCCCCTCAATGTTTATATTTCCTCACAGTTTTCTCTAGAAAGGTTAGTGCTCTATTAACTATAAGAAAGGGTTTGGTGGCTATTTGTGGTATGGGGGAACTGAATACAGAGCTTCAATCTAAGCCAGATCCCCACCCCTGGAAGATTTACTAAATGTGGTTTCCAGGAATGGAGTAAGGGTGAGGCTCAGCATCCCGGTAGCGGCTGTCACGGTATTTAATCATGCTAGGCTTGGTTTGATAAGTGATGGGGCACTTTGCTCATTTACACAGGTTTACTCGAAACCAACAAAGGCTTTTGGAACAGAAGAGGAACCAGACAGAAGCCACTAATGTAAGTGATTAGAAACGTCCTAAGGTAAATGACTGAGTATCTTACTAATTGTGTTTCAGGAAGCAAAGATTCCCTAAAAACAACTCTTTAAAAGGAAACAGACATTGACAGCCTGCAGTGGGTTTGGTGGCGTGGTTTCCTCTTAAGTTGTAACTCTCATTAAATAAAGACTCTTGTGCTTAGGAAGATATACTTATGCGATGGTGGCCTGGTGGCTAAAGTCTGCCTTGAAATATCCAAAAGGACGTGTGTAGAAAGAGCCATGGTAGCTTCATGATCTCCCCTCCTTCATTCTACCTTCGTTTGCTTTGTTTTCAGACTTCCAAGGAGCCCTCTGCTCCTTCCTGTGATCTCCTCAACCTAAGTCCCATCACGCCAGTGCCTACACCCAATGAGGGAGCACTCAACTCCGTGAATGCTCAGCTTTCAGGCCTAAGTAAGTAAGCAACCAGGCCTTCTCTCACCAGCAGGGGAGGCTGATGGGAAATAGTTCTCCTTGGTTTCCTAGTTGAATACTTCCTGAGGACAAAAGTCAGTCTATCAGAGAACTATTATCAGGAGACAGAATTACTTCCCTGCAACATGATTGGGCTAAATCCAGCAAAGGAATAGGGTGTGTTGGGGAGGGTTTTGGAAGTCATCCCCCTGACTTCAGTGGAATTTATCCCGTGTGTAAGAAGTTTTATTCCCCACTTGCTGATAGGTAAATCTCTTCTGAACATAAGCTGTTACTGCTAGAGTTTTCTGCTGTACCACAGTATCAAATAAGAGACGGATTGATGCAGACAGGGGAATTCAGGAACGGGAGTCAAGAGCAAATGGTAGTTACATGTGAAGGTAGTGAGGAAAGCTAGTTGGTAGTCCAGGTCTGCTCATCACCTTTGAGTCTTTTCTATTTTCTGAAGAGAATCAAGAGTTTGAAATGAAATGCTATGTGCACTGTAGACTTGGAGTAGCCTTACCTAGCTTTTGGTATCTTCTATCCTTATTTCCAACAACTTTTCTTATGCTACAAAATAAGCATAATGAAAAAAAAACTACCAGTTGAGTTCAACCAAACCATAATTTGTTTTTCCCTTACATTTTGGTATTTCCACAGCTAGAGTATTCAGTATTGAATTTGTGGTTGCCTTGCAGCCTTCTTCATTTCTGGAGTATTGGAGGCTTGCTAACGTAAGCCAGTGAGATTTGTGGAACTACTTGCGTTGGAGTTGGAGAGTTTTCATGGGTTTTTGTTTAGGATTTGGGCAACAGAAGATAATTATTCCCTTTCGGTGTCTTAATATTATGGGAATTTAAGAGCTTAGAGGTAAAGCTCTGTAGAAATTGTAGCTGGTCACTTTTGTGCTAGGTTAGAAGACATGTGCAGTCCTTTCCATTTTGAACGAGCTTGAGATTGTGAAATATCCCATACATAATATTTTCCATTTCTGATAGCCTTTTTATGTGGCAGGGATTGTCTGCTCTTGTCTCTTTCTCTGTCTCCTATAAATGATGGTGTTTAGTCTCTCTTAGAAGAAACCCTATGATTTTATGGAGACAGAAGTATGTAAATTAACCTTTTTTTTTAAACTGTGGAAATTGAGCATAATAATGATGGTAAACATGAACATGGTAAAAAATTGCCTTAAAAAATCAAACAAATGGATTTTATACTCTAGGTGTCAGCTCTCCGAGTCCTGTTATAACAAACAACTTGTATCCCAGACTTCAGCCTCAGATGGATTTACTAGTATCAGAAGATATAGAAATACCCACCTTGTAAGTATGTTAGTAATACCACAGGACTGATGCCATGGCATTCTGCTTACTTGTGTAAGAAAACACGGTATTGTGTGACACTCTTTCTGAAGAGACATGACCAAGCGTGTACTCACCCTAGATAAGGAACCTACAATAGATCAAAGCATAAATACCACTGAAGTCCAACATGGTAAATCATGAGTTTTATTGGGATTGCTTACAGGAATATGGCTGAGGGGTAATTTACAGGTAGAGAAATGACTCAAAGATGATGCTGAATCAACAAAAAGCCCACCTCAGCATGGGTGACAGTTCATGAAAGCTGGAAATCTGGAAATACTGTACAAACCTGTAGTCATCTCAACAGGATAGTGTCTCTCTTCCAGGCACCTCATTTCTGGGCCTCTTCTAGGCAGTTCAGCGTATTTCTGTTTCTTCCAAGTGGCTAAGCAGTCTCAGCTTCTTCCAGGTGGCTCTACTGGTCTAAGCCTCTTCTAGGCAGCTCATCTTGTCTGAGAGTGCCTCTCAGCAGTCTTTACAGCTGATATGCTGGGAGAGGGCAGTGCCTAGTGATTCTGGTCAGTTTTAGTGACTTCCTGAAGTTATTGAGTTGATTACTTTCTGAGCATAGGAGATTCATTGTAGGATGGAATGGTAACCTCCCCTTAGAACATCCTGTTGTGTCAATTCTCCTTAAACATACTGTGTTTTAAGGAACTTCCTCCAAGATGGATGTCTTAGAGGAAACTGCTATACAACACATGGTACAAAAAAAAAAAAAAAAAAAAAGAGAGAGAGAGAGAGACTTTATAGTCAGACAGACCTGTGTCAAAATCTTAGCCTTGCTTCCTTTTAGCAGTTTAGCACAGTATGAAGTTAGTTCATAGCCACTGTGAGTTGTCAGTTTCCTCTAAGAATTCTTTCTACGAGTCATACAAAGATCATCAAATGTAAGTAAAATTCCTAATGCGGCACTTAATCCACCCCATAATAAGCTTTCAGTATGACTCT
Organism: Grammomys surdaster; assembly: GCF_004785775.1. Lineage (NCBI taxonomy): Eukaryota > Metazoa > Chordata > Mammalia > Rodentia > Muridae > Grammomys > Grammomys surdaster. The sequence goes on along the minus strand of NW_021604658.1, from coordinate 7,210,476 downwards.
TTCTCTGGTTTTGTTCATGGTAGTCAGTTATAGGAAATGCAGTGACCAAGGAGGATGAGGAAGGATTTTGGTGAGGGCCATACTAACTTCATGACATGCCTGTGTATAACAGTGCTCTGTAGCTGTGTTGAGTTTATACAATAGTTTGCCAAAGTTTTGTTTTGTTTGATTAGTACTCCCTTTGTACAGAAGAGGAGACTGGGACTTAGAAATGGAACTTGCCAAAATCCACATAGTAATTAGCAAAGTCACCAAATCAGAAATATCAATGGCTCATAAAGAAATGTCAGTGGCTCATAAACACGTGCAATGCTTTTCAGATTTCTCAGAGAACGGTAAAACACCAAGATTTGTTGGTTGGCTGGTTAGTTTTATTTATCTATTTTTTCTTTTAGAGTAATTCACTCTCTAGCCAGGCTAACCCAGAACTCACTAGATAGCCGAGGCTGACCATAAATTCATAGCAATCTTCCTACCTCCATCTCCTAAGCACAAGGATTATGGTCATGAACTATCCTGTCTGACACCCTGTTAGATTGTTTTCACCTCTCAGATTGGCCAGAGTTGACATGTTTGTTAGGAACTTGTTGGCTGCAAAAAATAGATACACTCACAAAATCCAGTAACTTTATAAGGGACAAGTGACAATGTCTATCCTTTGGACCTGCAATCTTACATTAGGGATGGACAGTAGCTGCTTTCCTGTCATCCTAAGCTTGCTGTGTAGCATGAGGTTATGTGAGTAATACAGAAAAATCTGCCTTGCAGCAAATGTCTCCATGAACATCTCTAAAGAAACCAAATCTCAGCTACTGGTGTTTAGTTATGTCTGATCCGTCAGATCATCCTCCAGTGTGTTCAGAATCACTAGAATGACCGTTAAGGTCATGCAGAGAACTTGAAGACACAGGACACATAAAAAGTGCCACTGAGTCAGAACTTGTAGGTGCTGGCAATGTGCAATGTGCAAGGCAGATTTTTCTCTCCTCGTCTCAGGAGAATTACAAACCAGTGGCTTAAAAAAACAAAACAAAACAAAACAAAACAAAACAAAAAGCAAACAAAAGAAAACCATGGCATCTACCAGTTAATTCTTTGTAGATAATGTGCTCTGCCTTAAGTTTTTGTTTTGTTCTCTCTCCTTTAATTTTGAGCAGTTTGTGATGCGTGGGCGTGATTTCTTTGGACATATTTGTGTAGGGTTGGCTGAGTACTTTAGTTTCCTATGGTTGCCATTACAAATTCCCACAAACTAGGTGGTTTAAAACCACAGGTACTTATTATCTCATAGTTATGCAAGCAAGAAGTCTGGATTTCAGTCTGTCTCGCATTTTTCAGTAACTGCCCTTCGCCGCTTCCTCGTATCGGTGACTTGATATTCCTTGGCTTTGCTGGTTTATTGGCTCTTCCCAACTTTTACCTTTGCCCTCTGGGCCACTCTTAGGTGCGACTCAAATGTTGCTCACATTTTCTAAGATCACTGTCCATTGACTTGAAGCCCAATCCCATCATCCGGGTGAAAACCCTTAACTACATGCATGGAGTCTTCTTTTCTGAATAAGACAACACAGGTTCCACGCATTGTGACTTGAACATGCTTTGAGGGAGGTTGGATAGTATTCGGTTCACTACATGGGCCCTCTGGAATCTATGAGTTTATGTCTTTCACCAAACTACATTTGGGGGCTTACTTATTCATATTTATTTTCAGTGCTACACACAGTCTGCTTTCCTGCTGGGACTCTGAGAACAGTTGTTGGCTCTGTACCATCTCCTAAGTGTTCGAGGGCTGGCTAGTTAGTCTCTTTCACTCTTGTTCAAACTTGAGTATGTCTATGATGTATGTTTCAAGTTCACCAACTGTTCTGTCATCTCCATTTCACAATGAAACTGATTCTGAATTTGTTACTAATTTTCATTTTTAAAAACTTGACTTCTGTATGTTTTCTACTTGTTAGCTGACCCTTTCTATTTTTTTCCTCCGTCTTAAAAACTGTTACTGAGTGCATGCATCTTGGAATATTTGCACTACAATAGACACTTTAAAATCTCCTTGGGATAACTCCAGCATCCATCTCCGTTTGATAGTCATTTCTGTTGGCTGTCGTCTTAATACATCAAATTTTTTTCTGGTTCTTTATATGCTGAGTCATTTTGAAATTATATCTTTGGCATTTTTTGATTTTTATTAGTATATGCTTGGTTTTGGTAAAATGTCATCGATAATGCTGATACTTTGATTTTAGTAAGCAAAGAACCTGGTTAGATGCAGTTCACAATCTCAGCCTGCCTCTGTGTATGGGGTTTGAAAGTCAGCTGAATTTTCAAAGCCTTGCTGTGCGTTTCAAATCTATCCCACCATGTGCCACCTCGAAGTCAACCAGAAGTCTAGCAGCAGTTTGCATCTGTGTTCTCAATATCTGGATATCATTATGGAGACTGGATCTGTGAATGTGCACAGGTCACTCTTAGGAGTCCATAACCACCTCACAAGAAAGTTTTCCTGGATTCTCTCCTTTGTGGTTTCTCTGTTGCTCCACTTCTCAGTTCTCTGCTCTTCCCATTCTCTCCTAACCGGATCATCGCCCTCGGCCGCACGTTCTCCAGACGGATGGTAGGAGAGAAAGAAACCACTGCCCTCCCGCGCTGCTGAAGTCGTAGCTCTGCCCATTGGAGAGGAAGTTTCCCTCCTTCGAGAGTTTAATCTTCTCTACCAGTCCATGTTGCCTATGGAGTCAGGGCAGCCACCGTGGGCTTGACTGTGCTAGGGGTGTCTTTTTTTGCTCCCTGCATGGAAGTGGATGCTTTCCTTTCAAGGCTGTTATCCCCTTATGCCTGTATCTAGGGTTCAGGCTGTATTCAAGTCTAGAGAATACGAAGAAGGGTAATTCAACAGTAGTTCACTGGATCACATTTTGATCATCTTTCTCAGCCAGCCATTTTCAAATTCCTGACTAGCTTCTGTTTTGTTTTGTTTTGTTTCCAGCTTTTATAGTGGCATTCTGTGAGAGTAATGGGATACAATTTGTTTTTCCCACTTTACCCAGAATGAGAACTCTCCCATCTCTCTTCTCTAACTTTTGCTCTGCATTGCTTCTCATCATTCAGGCTGTAATGGGTGTTAGCTATGGATGGAGAAAATGAAGGCTGTGTTTGCACTGATGTACTGTGTACACTCCGGGGCCGCAGATCCACTATTGCAAAAGGCCAATATGTTTGCTGTCTTTGATGCTGAGTTTCATGATCTGACCTGGAAGGCACTCAGACCAGATGGCAGTGGCTATCATTTTGTGAGCGTGAAGTAGAGTGCCATTTTGTATAGTTTGCCTGCCTTCTTTTCAGAGCAGGAAAATCATCTTCTTACTTTTTGCATTTGTGTTCTCGCTGTAGGGTAATCATGCTGTGTTATCACACTATCCTAGGTTTCCCCAGAGGACCAGCCAAAACCTCGCCTCAAGTCACACATACGATAACGTGAGTAACAAAGCCCTTTTGCTAATGTTTGCCTAGTCATGACCAGAAGCACTGTTTGTCGCCTCTTAGACTTCACTCCACACACCTTCACAGTTGGCTGATAGAGCCATGGTTGGCAACCTCAATCTTTTGAAGATAGACACATTTTATTTTACTTCTCTTAGATGAGATGGTTAAAGATCATGATATCATAATTTCTGTGCTGGAACCATATATACAGCTCAGTGCTACAACACCTGTCTAGTATGCACAGGCCCTAATGATCTCCAGCACTGCAAGAAAAAAAATGTAGTTCCTTCAACATTGTTTGTATTTGCAAAGACTGCGAAGTATTTATCCCTCCCTCTCTAAGCCCCTTCCAAGGACACGAGTGTCCCTCATGAAGTCACATTTGTGCCTCCTTCCTGTCCTAGTTCCTCTTTTGTGCACATGCCTCTCACATAGCCCTCATTTCTTTCCATTTCTTATCTGGGTCCCGTCTTCTTTCAAAGCACAGACTTCCCTCTCTGTCTTATTTACCTTCATTCCTTTGTTTCTCCCTCTTTCTTCTTTAGCCAGAGTGGACCACAAACTCCTCAGCCTCATCTCTTTACCCTCTAAACAATGGGATTAAAGACATGCATTACCTACTGAGCCTAGCTTTGGTTTCTGCCTTAAAATAACCAAGATTTGACCATCAATGAAATTTTAACTCCAGCCTAGACCCTGCTCCCTGAACTCAATTCCTATCTAGTTTGCATTTACTCTGTTCCTTTTCTTCCCAGTAACTACTCTTCTCAGAAGAGCTGAAGAACCAGCTCTTCTAGCAGATTCCATACCTCACTAACCACTGTGAGGTGCTTAAAGCCTTGTAAATATCATCGGTCCCACCGTTTTCCCTTCCGCTTTAAAATCTGCTCACTGTCCACATCTCTCCACTTTCAAGCCCCAGCTTAAGCGTTCATACAGTGGATACTGTAATAACCTCCCCAGACACATGTTAAGCTCTTGCCTCCCACTGATTCTCTGCAGCCCCATCCCATCTCATCCATACCCGGAAGATCCCAGATTCATCACATCACCTGCTCTTAACAAAACAAACCCGAGCAATCTCCACTGAGCCGTGCCACTCATCCGCTCAAACCCCACCTGCTTGCCTTCCTCACTGGTTTATACTGTAAAAGCTCAGAATGGCGATCTTACTCTGTCCTCTCCTACCCTACTCCTGACCTCTCTTGGCTTACCATGCTTCAGCCATGATAGCCTTCCTGACTTCAGAGCCTAGAAACCTGTGCTCTCTAATAATCAGTCAGCACTTTGCTGAAGGTCCCCAGGGGTGAGGCATTCATTCCCAGGCTGTCAGAACAGAACCCCATTCTACCTCAGCCTCTCTCCTCCCATATCCTGCTCTTTCACCACACAACAGGCCACGAGACACTGATTTCTATTTCTTGTCTGTTTTATTTCCAGTCTTACTCGTGCCTGGCAACTAATAAGCCGATGCTCAGGACAGATTTGTAGAATGAAGGAGGAAATTCCAAAAAGTGTTTTTGGTTGAGACGGGGTCTTGCTATGGAGATGGGGTGAGCCTCAAGTTCACCATCTTCCTGACTCAGCCTCTTGGAGTCTACCTTTATTTGGGTGTGCTAGCTAAACCCAGATCAAGAAGAAATTTCTCTTTCTTGGTTTTGCTTTGATAGCATCACTACATGCCTACTTGTAAACTGAATTTCATTCTTGTTTAAAGCTGAGATTTCATATGCAGGGGGAAACGGAAGCTAGACTGAGCCGCCTATTTCCAATTCTTCCTTAAAAAACAGTGTTTTTTTAAAATACATTTTACATTTTATGTGGGAAATGGAACATAACAAGCATGAAACCATGCAGAAAAGTAGTCAATTTTACAAGTAGTTATTGCTTTAAAATGAAAGTAGTAAAAATGACTAGTTCGCACTCAGTTGAGTGTGTGAGTCTTGGCGCAGTGCCATTTGCAAGCCAGGAAATCTAAGTAAGAAAAACGCTTACTGTAGAATGTAAGCCTGAACATGTGCTATACTCTCTTCAGTTTCTGGAACACTCCAATTCAGTATTACTACAGCCAGTTACCGTACACACTGCCACAGCAGCTGCAGCATCGGACCAGAGGCTGCCACCCTTGCCAAGCAATCATCCAGGTATGCAAGACCCTACGCTTTGCATCAAACACGTAAACTTGTGAGAGTGCCGGAATTGGCCAGAAATTATGACCTAAAAAAAGGGGAGAAATGTGGAGAGCACATTGTCCATTGAAGCTACAGGTGGTAAACTTAGGGATGACAACCTTTTGACTCGCGTTTAGCTTATAAAATTACTTGAGAACTGAATGTTGTACTAGGTTCACGCTAAAGTAAATACAATTTTAGCTGAGGCTTGGAAAACATTTCATCTGTTGATCCGTGGCACTCAGTAGCATTTGAACAGTCTGTTTCGGTTGTATTTGTTAGAATCATATACTTAAAATCTAAATTAAATATTCAATATTGTTATTAAATGCCAAATAGATATGGATTGTATGCACTCTTCACAAGCACAGTGTGTACTAACTGGTCTTTTTTTCTCCATCTAAAGTGATGAAAAACAGTCATCTCCAGCCACCCAGTTACTACGAGGTAATGGAGTTCGATCCTTTAGCTCCCACTACAGAGTAAGTCATTTACAAAATTATTAATGTATGTTTTCTTGTGATTCCCTTTCATGATACAGCCAGCTGAGCTTGGACATTCATTTAACTTTGTTTAGCTCTTGGCAGAAATTGATGACCTTATTAAAAAGATTTATTCGATTTTATGGTGGTCATTGCTCTTAATGGCCTTATTGTTCTCTGAGAAATAAAAATGCTAGGGTTGCACATTAAGAATTAAACTGGAACCAACATTGTGCATAGACTGGTGGCAAGTGTATCCTTCGCTTGGGGGGGCACTATTCATTGACCGCATGTTAATGCCACAAGAGGCATATAAAAGAACTTTTTGTCTTTAACATGTATGGCAAATATATCACTAAAAGTGACTATTAATGTTACAACTGTTTTACAGCCAGTAATAGCCATAAAGGGCTCATATACTTTGAGCACAAAGGAGACAGAGGTGGAGGGGCCACAAGTGAGGCCACTGTAGGTTACATGGCAAGACCTTGACCAAAAGATGAAAATTCTCCTAATTTGAAATCCTTAAGGTAGCATCATCACTTAATGATTTCCCGTTTGCCAAGCTGTATATTGGATAGACAGGAAGCACGATAGGGTTGTATTATGTGTTTTATTTGCCTGCATGCATGTCTGCACACATGTGTACCTCTACCTGTGGAGGCAAGAAGAGGTATCAGATTTCCTGGAACTGTTGTTATAGACCTCTGTAAACCTCTGTGTGGGTGCTGGGCATTTCTCCCAGGTCCTCTGAAAAGCAGCCAGTGTTCTTAACTGCTGAGCCATCTCTCCAGCTTCATATCGTATTACTGCCCCTCCCCCAGCTATAAAAACCACTCAAAACAAGTTTTTGGAAATCCCTAATCAGAAACTGGTAACCTGGAATCTGTATCTGGTCCCAGTTGTATTTTGTTTGATCTATGCAGAATTTAAAATGTGCATTTAAAAATTAATTACCAATAGTTTAAAACTAATGTTACCAAAATAGTATTTCTCAAGCTTTGAGGTACTGTAGAAACACCAGGCCTACATGTTTCTATTTGAGCCAAGTGGCGGTAGTGAGGAGTATCCGTCTTCTTTCCAGAGTGTATTCTGTAGTTCAGCATAGTCCACTTGACCCATGACTGCCAATGGCCTGGCACATGTAAGCATTAGATATTGCCCCCTTATTTAGGCCCTTAGAGTAGACAGCCATTTGGCACCATTTATTAGTAAACCTTAACGGACTCAGGAGACCTTCCTGCCCTGAGTGCTCAAATTACAGGCATATACCAGCACACCCAACAGCTAAGCACTTTTCCAAACTCAGGATGATGAACTTTCCCTAGGTAATGCTTGATAAAAGTAGCTATGTCTCTGAACATATTAGTAGTTAGAAAAACTGGTACTTAAGTCCCATATCCAGCTATGTCAGGTTCCTGAGCATATCAGATTAACAGCTTTAACTAGGTATGTCATGTCTAGGTACCTAAGGTGAGACAGATGGTCAGTAAGCAAGCTGGAGAAGTAAAACCCTCAACTCTTTACCACTGTGGTTCCTCCTTCTGGAGACTTAGAACCTCAAGTCCATTAAAGGTCTGATTAAACCCAGGAACTTAAGGAAAAACATAGACCTTAGAAGTTCTGGGCTTTTCACATCACTTGGCCAGGAATCCCAGGCCAAGAATATATATATTTTTTTGTTCCAGTGGGACATAGATTTATCTCCAGAATACACGTAATTCTCTTGTTGAACATCTCCTGTATATTGAAGGCAGTGACCTTCAACAAGACAAGTTCTCTGTTGTTGTAAACATTAAATGTAATGTGGTGACAGAAGTTAAACTTGCAGGCATACAGGTATGTGTCATTTGTGTCAAGAGTAAAGGGTATGGTGACTAGAGTGGATGTAACAGGAATAACTAACAGAAGTGAAGGCTAGAAAGAGTCAGAGGAGCCAGCATCGCTAGTTGTGGCCAAGTCTACGAAAGAACGTGAATAAAAACCCAGTAGAAAGTTTTAGCAGTCAATGAGCTGGAAAGGCTAACATAGAGAATGGGGATCTAGTGCCAGACGTGGAAACTTAACTTGTGCATAGCTATGATGAACTCTACCCAGAGTACAAACAGGTCAACAACCGAAAACTCGATGTTAGATTAAGTTACATGGAAATAGGTAATTTTATTAAAAACTGTTTTAGTGGAAACAGAAACCATGGTTTAATGTTAAAAAGTTACTGAAAGTAAGAACTCAAATGTAAAAAGATGGGTGTGGCTAGGGGACTAGAGGATCACTGAAGTAGGTTCTAGTAGCTATGGGATGAGACTGCACTGGTGTAAAACCTGGGGCTACATCTTAAAATCGATGAAGTTAGTTGCGTTGGTTTGTTTAATAATGCTTTTATTCTGGAGGCTTCCGTAGCTATGTTTTGCTACCATTCTACATACGAATGTTATCTTTGGGTACAGACATTTTTGAGATATATAGAAAAAACTGAAGTAAATCATTAAAAATTATAATTTATTAAAGGTACAAAGATGACCAATACAAGCTACAGGTTTCTCCTGTTTAGATTATAATACAATGTTAAATAAGGCAGACTTAAAATGTTTTAAATATTTTAAAACCCAGAGCTTTATCTTTGAAGTTTAAAAAAAAAAAAAGACCAAACTGCCCAAATTTGAATCATAGTTTTCCTTTAAATCAAAAGTAAAGATAACTTGGGTTTGAAAAGACATAAGAAAGACGCTAATATTACTTTATGTTAGAATAAGTTCAAGGTTAAAGATCTCTGTTTTAATTCACTTATGATGCCTGACCTCCCCCCAAAAGCCTGTATTTTTAGTTCCAGTGGTGGTAATAATGGTACTTTGAAACTGATGTGTAATTCTTCTGCCTTGGTGGCTTTTCTTTTAGAGCTGTTTATGAAGAAATTGATGCTAACTACCAGAAAGGAACTCAAAGTCATAGTGACTGCTGAGGTAAATGACACTAACTTATGCAACTTAACTTTCCTATAATTGCAGTGGAATTATCACATTTTGTATGGAATTCTGTAAGGACCACCTACGTCTGACACTTGCTTTAGTATAATACCGAGTTCCTCTGAATTACTTAGTGATGACCAGTGCCCACTAATGAAATATAATCTCTGTTCTCTTATCTAGAAATGAGGCATGGAAATCAAAAGTTGGTTTTGGGTATATAAGTATTAATGCTAACAAAACCAGATGATCAGTAGAAATTCCTTGTCATTTTAATGCAGCTCTAATGGTTCTGGTGGGCTTACAGACCTGGACCAACAGAGCCCATCATTAGTGCTCTTGCACCCGTTATCCTGTTCCCACACTACTGGATACCTGGTCACCACTGACCTGTTCTTTTTATTCCCTTCTCATCTGTAACTATGGGGGAAGTAAATTCCAGCCTTTCTGCTGCTTAACTGTGGTCTTCTAGTCATTCAGGAAGGGCAGATGGGCCAATGTCTTCTCTTTATTTTAGATACATGAACTGAGCCTCACAAAGGGCCAGCTCTCTAAAGTAGTCCCTGATCAACTGAGGCCTGAAGACAAGACCTGCCAACAGGGAAACCTCAGTGGACCTTTTCTCTGCTGGAAGCTTCAAGAGAAGAGTTAACACTTCCTGGACAACACTGCTGATCCTGACAATGGCTTGAGATTTCAGGAAAATCTGGCTGTGAGGAAAACTGCCTAGTACTAGGCCAGCTGGTTAAACTGTGGACTCTTACGTTGTGCAGGCATTGCTACCAGTACAAATCATGACAGATCTATGATAGGGGTACTTTAAGATCGATCATCCTACTATAAAACATTGTAAACAGATGGGGAAAGGAAGAAAATGAGTGCCTTTACTTAACTGAATCTGAATGTAGAATTCAGTTTGTACTTGTTTATAAATAACATTTTGGTTTAGAATTGCTTGAAAAACTTGATGACTTGTTTAATGATATTTCAAGTGCCTAAGCAGGCTACTACATCAGGTGGCCTTTAGGTGTAGTTAGTTCTTTATAATGTTAAACATTTTTGCCTTTTATTATAATTTACATTCTGATTTGAAACAAATATAACTGGAAAACAGGACAATGCATTATTTACATAAAATTAAATTACTATTAATTTGTCAGAGTTGTGTTGTTTTTGTTTTGTCTTCTAGTTTAATGAGCTTTTATGTCAGTAGGTCTTCACAATTTCACCCTTACATGATAACGTTAATGAATTCGGAATTATGATGGTAAATGCTAGCTTAGAGCAGCAGATGTAATTCTTCTGTTAGATCATGGTACCATCATTTCCAGGTGATTATCTAGTCAGTACTCTGAATAAAACAGCCCTCAAGATTAACAGAAAAAAGCCATGCTTGAACTAAGAATGCAAACTTGAGAGCAAGTGACTTCTCTTCCACAGAGTTTTCTTTTGGTTCAGCCAAAAGAGTTCAGCAGGTGAAGGCATTTGCTGCCGTCTCTAATTCCTAAGACCCTCACAGTAGAGAAAGCTGTCTCACACAGCTTGCCCACTGACTACTACATTGTCTGCTGCAGCATGGGTACCATATATTAAAGAAGATAAATAAATTTTAAAAAATTTAAATGGTGTCAGTTTATACTGAAGGAAAACACCAAACAGCATGCCTATGAACTAAAACTCTCGTGTATAGTTTCTTTTTCGAAGTTTTCAGATACATTATTATAGGTATGAAGGGCTAATACTTCAGGAGGAATTGAACTGAACTATTAAAGCAGTTTAATCTGTGTGTGGGCAGCCAGATCATGCATATACAGGAATCTGCTTCTCCTGGCTCAACCTCCCATCTCACTGTAGGAACACTGGGATTACAGATGTGAGCTCCTACACTCACTCTTTTAAGGCTGGTTCTGGAACCCAGAACTCAAGTTGTCAGGCCTTTGTGGCAAACGCTTTAACCCATTGATTCACCTCCCTGGCCCATGCTGCAGTTTTTAATAGTCACATTCATGATACCCTGGGCAGTCATATGTTCTTCAAGCTTAGAATATGAACAACATTCATATTCTACTACTTAAAACAGAGCAGTATTGTTTCCTGTCCTTAAGCACCTTCATAGGATAGCAGCATCTTTTCACCACAGACTGAGTTTTGAACTTGTACTCTCAGTCGTAAGTGGGATTAATGAAGTTGCAAAGAAAGAAAGGTAAAACCATTTAAAATACAAGGTTTCAAAAATATATTACTGTAGAATATTTCTCTTCTGAGAAAGCACAATATATGATTTTCCAAAAATCACCAATCTGAAGCAGGTCTTGAGAGCTACTTCAATTATAGCCTGGAAGTGGCAACTTGTGTCCTTCCTTCGCTTCGAAAAAAGTATAAGAAAGAGTGATGAGATCGACGTTCACCATTCTTGGATCTTCTGCAAATTCAGGATCTATGTAGAAAAACACTGGCATATCTACTTCTTCTTGTGGATTAAGCCTTTGTTCTTCAAAACAGAAGCACTACAAATTACAGAAAGATACTTGGTGAATAGCAGGCCCACTCAATTACTTAAAGCAATATTCCTTTCCTGCCCTTAAGTGCCATTCTAGGACAACAGCATCTTTTCATCGAAGACTGAGTTTTGCTTTAATGGTTACAAATACAGTAGCCAGATGTAGTGGTGCAGCCCTTTGATCCCACCACTTGGAAGGCAGAGGCAGGTAGGTCTCTGTGTTCCAGTCAGCCTTGGTCTACATAAGAGTCCCAGGATAGTCAGGATGACACAGACCCTGTCTCAAAATAAACAAAAGGAGCAAGCACTATCTAGCTAGTGTAGGCAATGAAGAGTTTTTTAAAAAGGCTTTATATTTAGATAAAATAAGTACTAATTGACACTTTGGGGGGGGGGGGCGTTTCTGAATCAGTGTCTCACACTGTAGCCTAGTTTGGCCTAGAATCAATTTATATATCCAGCTGGCCTCTACCTCATGGCCCTGTTCCCATCTCAGCCTTCTGAGTACTAACGTAAATTATACAATACCCAGCCAGAAAAGAATTTTTAGAAACTAAAAGCATTTAATTCATATTAAGCAGCTTCTCAAAAATTTATTATAAATTTATATTCAGCTTACCTGTATTTTATTGAAATATTGCCCAGCTTCAAACGGTATAACATTATATGTAGAAATTCCAATTACTGGTTTGTCAGTAGGATTCTTAGCTTTATAAAACGCCAGTGCAGTCTCTCCTGGTACCACCTGTTTTAATAAACACATATTAACTCCAATGCCATTCTTTCTTCCTGCTAAATTAGGTCATATTATTTGCCTATTCATTGGACCATAATCCCTAATCCAGTGTATTGTAAAGATTGCAACAAGCCTATCTTAGTTTCAGATTGTATTTGCTTATGTCAATAAAGAATCATAGTTATGAATGTCCCTGTTGGTTGTCTGAGATTCTTCAAGCAATAACCTACAAATTAATTACCATGTGTCCAAGGACAAGCCAACCAAACCACAGCTCAAGTCCAAATACTTTATAATAGTTAAACCTGAATGTCATGATTGCCGAATCTTTTAAAGGATGCCAATGTTAAACTTAGCTTAATTCTAAGTGCCATAAATATACAACCAGAATAAAGCCAACTGAACAAAATCTGTTAAGCAGTTAATAATTTGAAAAATTAAAAACAAACAAAAAACAGCAGCAACCAAAGCCATAAAAAGTTTCCATTGGCTATCCTGTCACCTGCACCATTTCACCCTGTTTACTGCCACACAATTTGAACCATTATCCAAAACTCTAACCTACAAAATTCTTAACTGGACAACCACAATGATTTATAAGAGTTTACAATTCTAAACTGGACAACCACTATGATTTATAAGAGTTTGTTAATAATGTTTGAAATTAAAGCTTTTGTGAGTCATCTCCAACTAACGTGCAAATCCCACTTCAAATCCTCCCAGGACTGCAATTAGTAAAAAATTTCAAAGTATATGGATTCAATATAGGAGTATAGTTACTTCTGTTACCATTACCTCACATCTAAATACTTTTGGTAGTGGGGGTGCCTAGCTGAGTGGTGGAGTGTTTGCCTAGCACATAAAAGACCCTGGTTCAGACCTCGGTTCTTTCTCCTACCCTCAAAGTTACTTTTTTTTTTCTTTATGAAGGACAGCACTACTTCTGATAAACCAGTAAATTTCTTTTTATTATTACCAATGATTCTCCACATTTTTCTTACTATCTCATCTATACCAGAGTAAAATGCCAGTCTTATATAGTCAGAAAGCTATATAACATGACCAGGTACTGCTATAAACTCAACATTAATGACCAAGGGATTCAATCAGTTTTTAATTATGATTATAAACATATGACATAGCTAGGCAGTGGTGGTGCACGCCTCTAATCCCAGCACTTGGGAGGCAGAGGCAGGTGGATTTCTGAGTTTGAGGATAGCCTGGTCTACAGAGTGAGTTCCAGGACAGCCAGGGCTATATATACAGAGAAATCCTGTCTCGAAAACCAAAGAAAGATAAAAAAATTAAAAATAAACATATGACATTGTTCCAAGTTATTAAAAGTTAAAATATAGATAGCACCATACAAAGTGCATGCCTCTACACCTCTAATTCACATACATCTTAATGCCATAGTTGAATTTTTTAAGGGGATACCAATGTTGAACTGACCTAAATCTAATTACAATAAATTTACAGAATAAAACTGACTAAATAAAACTTTTGTTTAAAACAAAGTTTAATGCATGGAGAAATCAAGAAAAATAGCTAGCAAGGCTAAGTTGAGGCAGGACCATGAGTTTTAGGCCAGGTTGGGCTATATATTGAGACTCTGTCACAGAAACCTCTAATGATAAATACAAAGGGAAGGCACTTTTAAAAAGTAGACATTTCCAAACACTAATTGAATAACTACATTTCATGAATTATATTCCACAATTATTGAGTGAAATTATTCATGGGGTGTCCTAGCATTCTGAAATGACCTTAGACAGGTGCAATAGTTACTCACATATATCTCTGTTTGCTGAGGTCTGAAGTTCCACTGGAGACTGGCATGAACATCAGCATTGAAGGTGACCTTAATGATCCGATCCTTCACAGGCACCATGTTTTCAATCTGGTCCGATGAGTGTCCCGCTACGGCTGACCCTCCCAGTCCAGTAGTCTAGAACAAGACACTGGATATGGTAAGCAGCAGCTTTTAGATCTTCACTTATTTACTGGATAAAAGTAAAATTTGAAAAATGATCGAATGTTTTACTTGGAGCCAAACTGTATGCTGCCCCTGGCCCTGTAACTGTGTCAACGTTGGCCTGCGTTCGTTAAAATGAGTCCTACTTTTTCAGCAGTGAGTCGTTTTAAAAAGCAGATTTTGAAGACAAACTATTAATCTGAGAGGACAGCAAATATTTTTAAGTGTAACTTTCATTAAACAGAGTTCCTTCACTGCTAGCATACTTTACATAAACTATTATTCATTTAAAAAAAGTTTATTTAAACCTGGTCATTTCAACTTAAACACAGAAATACCTACATTTCTATGTTCCTGTGTATACTTTTCTGTACCATGGATTTGACAGTTCAAATTAGTTCATAATTTTATTTTTATATTCTGCTCTCCTAGGGCATCATAAATGTTTTCCCATGTTGGAGGGTTAATGTTTTTCTGCCTCTTAGCTGTAATTCTCTGCATATGCACAGCCTGTTTATCCTTCTTCACAAGTTAATGAGTACCTGACTTTTTTTTTCTTTTTTGGCTACCCAGCCAACTACCATAAAGGACCAAGAGTAATTTGTGTCTGACGCTTCCTCTTGCCATTATTTCCTTATTGGATGTAGAGGTGGTGCTACTTCCAAGAAGGCTACCAGAATTCTGACTTCCAGATAATTTACCTTTCTTACACCAGAAAAACAAATAGCCATATTTGAGCCTAAAGGAAGACGCTAAAAAACTACCATATTAATATTTTAATCTTTCTTTCACTTGTTACACACATTACTTAGCTTTTTCAATTTCTCTCAATATTGTCAAATTAAACTTTAATCCTAAAAGGTAAATCATAAATTTGACCTTATCTAACAGGTAAGGATATGACTCTGTTTAAGAGACTACGTTTTAAGATGAACTATTTATTTTCATAAAGAATTTAAATCGGCTGAATAAAACGCAATTTAAGTATGCCCTTCTCCAATAACAATTCCTTATATAGTCTAGGGACATGTTATTGACGTTTCTCAAGTTTAGTGTTTAAAATTTAGAAAACAGGAAAATAATGTCTGGCTCGAGCCTAGGGTTACATTTTAATTTACTTATAAACTAGGACGATTCTATGGCTTCCTATATGTACTTTCTTATTTCATGCTCTCAAACTCAGTAATTCCATAAGTAACAGGGCATCCTTTTGGAAATACCAGTGTTTAACGTGGAACTTGATTTTCTTTTCTTTAAACCTAAGGCTAACCTAGCCTAGCCTGATGCTAACCTAGCCGGACAAAAGCATGTTAACATACCCGCAGGAGTGTCGATTCTGTTTCTGTCGGTCTCGGTACTACTATATTACTGGCATTTTAGGTTGGACAATTAATTGGGGGAGGAGGGTGTCCTGTGAACCTCCTGGTATGCGACAGCCTCTCTAACCTCTACTCAATAAGTGCCAGCAGTGTCACATCTCTGTGCTTCATAGAAGGGCTGTATTGCTAGCCCTTTGAAGGGTGGCACCAGCTCCATCATTACCCGAACCTGCATCCACATGCAAGTTCTTCTTAGTGACCTTGGGCACGTCCTTCCCGGTCTGGAACCGAAGCGACCCCCGGCGGGTAACCTCGGCCTCCCTGACAGGGTGACTGATGGCTCGGGTGGGATCCGTGCCACGCCTCCTCCCTCCTACCTGGCAGTAGAGCCGATAGAGCGGCACCGCGGCGTAGGAGGCCCCCAGCATGCCCACGGCGGCCGCCGCCACGTACGTGAGCACCGTCTTGTTCCGCCGCCGCCACTCGTCCTCCTGCGCGCGCTGGAAAGGGTTGCTGCTCCTCGGCCGCCGTGGCGGCTGCGCGGTGGGACCCCGGGCCCCGCTCGGGCGCTTCCATGTCCCGAGGCGTCTCAGTCCCCCGTCCGCGCCTCCGAGTCCGTTCCACCCCGGTTTAAGAACCCGCTCTGCGTTCACCACAGTCCGCCCCGACCACCCGGACCGGCTCCATCCCCGGCCACACAGAGCCACGAGCTTCCATCCCGGACACCAGAGCCCTCCCATAACCCCCGGAAAGAACGCCGGCCTGTCAGGGCCACCAGACGAGATCTCGCGAGACCTCCCGAGTCTCGCGGCATCCGGCTTCAGCCCCGCCGCTGCCTTGACTACCAGATTCCACAGGTAGCAGTCTCGCTACGGAGGCCGGGTGGCCCGAAGAGGGTAAGTTCGCGTTTTTTTGCTAGATGACTGTGCCTCGCACTTTGTTTCCTTGTGCTACTTTCTTTAATTTACTTTGAGGAAAATGCATTTGGGCCTTCGGCGTGCAAGCTCCTCACTGGGAATTGTACCCGCATCTTCCCAAACTCCGCCAGCCTTTGTCTCAGCCTGGCGGCCCCCAGTGGCAGTTCTGCCTCGGTGCTTCCACTTGGGGTTCGCTAAGCCCCATTGCTTACTGCCTCTGACTGAGTGCAGGCAAACTTCCCTCTCTTAGGAACACTTAGGGTGACAACCGCATTTCTCTCCAACACTCTCGACGCGTGCATCTTCTCAGCCCCATGGGCAGATGTCTTCCACTGCGCTGATAACCCCCCCGCTATTTACCCAGCAAAAAAACATCAAGTCAGAGAGCCGCCGGAAAAATCAAGTTTGTTCAGAATAGAGGGACCAGGACATGAGGACCTTTAACAGAGGGACTGAAGGAATAAAGATGTGCACCTTGCAGGCAGAGACCCCCTGGGAAATAGGCTAAAGCTGTCTTCAGTTCTCTAATGCTCCACAAACAAGGGGCAGTATTAAATAGCATTAAGAGCAGATTCGGAGGTTAAGCATTAATGAATTTACTCAACCCTTGTCCTTGAATAAATTTTATTTTATTATGACTTCTCTGTAACCTGATGGCCTTATTTCGTGAATGGAAATCACAGTAGTTCATGAGGATAAGAATATTATGTGATTTTGCCATTGCTTGAGGCATAGTAAGAATTTTAAAATTAGGTCATTTTTTTTCAAGATAATGTTTTTTTTAAATTAATTCTTTGAGGATATTTTACTCTGTATTTGGATCGTATTCATCCCCCTACTCCAGGCTCCTCCCAGATCTACCCTCCCCCTTACTCTATTGAGTCCAGTCTGAAGGCGAACTAACTCAGTGATGTGCTGGTCAGTGAGTGTGATCAACTATACCATTAAAGGAAACTGACTTTTCTTCTTCCAGAAGCTATAAGAAGCCAATAGCTCTCTCATGCCCACCTTTCCACCTCCATAAAGCTGGAGATTATTTCTGATGGCCACTGTGGGTCAGTTATCCCCACTTTGTGGATTAGAACTGAAAGCCAGAATAGCTGTCAGTCAACACTTATTCCTTGACTCTTACTGAACCATACTCCTTTTTAAATGCGGGGGACATCGCAAACTAAGTCAGGCACAATCACCTTTCTTATTGATTGCAGTCTCTATAGAAGGACTCAGAAAACAAATGTAAATAAAGGGATTTCAAATAACAGTGCCTGCTATGAAAGTAGCTGATGGCATGAAGTAATCAAAAGTGACAATGGGGAGGGCTTCTGAAGTCCTGTCCCTGTCAGAGGTAAAATAAGGCTTTCTAGAGGTGACATTTGAGCCTACTCCTGAACTGTTAAAAAAAACAGCTATCCATGAGGCAACAATCTCACGTCGTGTACCAGTCCGGAGGCAGAAATAAGTTGGATAGGATTAAAGAACAACAAAACCAAACAATCAGACCGAACAACCAACCAGACCAAACAACAACAAAATAAATAAATAAAAATAAAACCAAAACAAAACAGGGTCAGTGTAGACCTTGCATAATGAGCAGAGTTAACAGTGAAAAGAAATGGGGTCACAGCAGGCGCAGACACCTGACACTACAGAGCCATTTAAGCAGTGTCTAAGGGAAGCTCAGTGTTACGAATGCAGGAGTGACTGATCTGATTTATTCACAGTGAAGGAAGAACATGATGTTAGTCACCCCGTGAGAATGAGCAGGGCAAGGGGAAGCAGAAGTGAGGCCATCTGTAGTTTAGAGTCAGTGGAGATAATAGCCTTGAGGACGTAACTGAGTAGTGGCCACGGAGCCACGAAACAGCAGCCCCAGTGGCTCTAGTCATCGTCTAGGACGTCATTCCTGTACATTGTCCCAGAAGTTACAAAATCCGACTCTACAATTTTGTCTTCCATTTTGTTATGACAGTGCTTGATCACCCTCTCCCTCTGCATGTAGCTTGTTTCTTATACCAGATTGTTAAAATTTTAAGGATTAGATCTCTCATTTCAGTTTTCTTACAGCGTAGATCTCTCATTTCAGTTTTCTTACAGCGTAGACTCAAAGTCCATATGAGGGGGCTGGAGAGGTGGCTCAGACCTTAAGAGCATTCGCTATTCTTGCAGAGGACCTGGCTTCAGTTTCCATAACTCACCTGGGGACTCAGAGCTGTCTCTGACTTCAGTTCCTAGGGATGTGACTGTAGCTTCTTCAGGCACTGCACATACATGCAGACAATATGCTTGTTCGTTTTTTAAAAATCCTATGCTAACATTAATGTACTTAAAGCCAACAATTTATTTCCTTCAACTATTCTTCCCCCTCCAGGTATATTTTTCTCTGTATTATTCAAAGGAGCTGTATAAATATGTCAGTGACAGGGTTGCAATCGTGACTGCTTTTATTTATTAATTAAAAGTGAATATCTGAGGAACAGCCATTTTGATAGCAGTAAAGTGATGTAGGTCTTTCTAGATTTCTCTTCTAATAAAACAAAACAAAATAAACAAAATAAGTACCAACCCAATTCCTGTATGTTAACGTAAAATGACAGTTCATGTTTATAAAAGTGTTTCTGGATGATAATTAAAATGTTTCAATCTCCCAATTTTTACTCTGAAATAATTTTAAAGTTATATAAACATTGCAGAAATAATGCGTTTCCTACTTATCCTTCACCTAGTTTCCATGATCTTAAAGATCCTTGTACCCTTGGAGAAGAGAGCAGCCAGACAATATTCTGGAGCTGTAAACTGAGTACTTGCATGAGTGTTGATTACAAGGACACATCACAGGCATCCATTAAGTATTTAGCATCAGCCCAATGCTGTGCTATCATAGCATAGCAGTACCTTGCTATAACCTTGGCCCATCGTAACAGCACACTTCAGAGTAGTTACTCAACAAACATTATGTTTCTGGAGGCTGGAGAACCAAGATCATGGTGCTGGCTAATTTCTCATGAAGAGTCTCTCTCACTTGTAGCAGACTCCTATACTAGCATGCCTGGGAGGAGTCAGCAAGTTTGGGGACGTCTTTCTTAAAGGCACACTAACTGCTTCTGATCAATTGTTTGTTCCACCATTATGATCTCATTTAAACTTAATAACTCTTTAATCTGAACAGAGCTCCACCAGGGACAGGGTTTCAACCTGAGGGTTTTAGGGAATGTGCCAGTTCAGAACTTCATATTCTGGTGTCCATGAACTCCATAATACCACTTATGCCCTTATTTCTAACTTAGGTCTAGAATCAGTCCAGGATGGCCCTTGTTTCCAGTTGTCTTACCCCTTTAGTTTTCACTGGTGTGAGGTTGTTCTTTAGCCTTTCTACATGGCCTTGCGATTTTTAATTACCTGCTGGTTAATTGGTATACTATCCTTTGCTATGTGTTTGATTTTTGTGTGTGATGGTTTATGAGCCTCTGTTAGAAGCACAACCGAAGCAATGTGCTTGTCTCATTGAATTTCCAGAGGAGTTACATAGTGTCAACCGATTCATAACCAAGGTTTTTATCTCTTTACTGAGGTGTATCTTCAGGGATTTATTTTATTTTATTTTTGTTTTTATTTTTGTTGTTTAAAGACAAGGCCTCCCAAAGAAACCCAGGCTGGACTCAAACTCAAAAATCCTCCTGTATCAACCTCCAGCACTGCAATTACAGATGTATATCACCATACCTGGCCACGTTTCTTTATTACAAGGCTCATAAAAGTTATTTTATGCTCATTCAGAAACAACTAATGTGATTTATGGGGAGAAGCTACTGGAACCATCTGTAAGGCCCAGTGCTACTCCTTAACATTTTTTTTTTAAGAGAATTATTTATTTATGTATGTGAGTACATTGTAGCTGTCTTCAGACACACCAGACAAGGGCATTAGATCCCATTAGTTAGTTGTGAGCCACCATGTGGTTGCTGGGAATTGAACTCAAGATTTTGGAAGAGCAGTGAATGCTTTTAACCACTGAGCCATCTCTCTAGTCCTCCTTAACACTTTCTTACTTGCTTCTGTGTTTATGTCAATACAGACCTGTTAATTCCTATTCAGAAGAAGGAGAAAATTCACCTTTTCTTTTTTTTTTAAAGATTTATTTATTTACTACATATGAATACACTGTTGCTGTCTTCAGACACACCAGAAGAAGGCATCAGATCTCATTACAGATGGTTGGGAGCCACCATGTGGTTGCTGGGATTTGAACTCAGGACCTCTGGAAGTGCAGTCAGTGCTCTTAACCACTGAGCCATCTCTCCAGCCTAAAAATTAACCTTTTCCATGCTCCTCTTGCATTTTCTCTGACATATCTATCCTTGGCATCAGTCATTACAGCAAAAGTTTGACCTCCTTTAGTGGAGATTCATATTTGAGTCCAGGAAACAGAAGTAGTCATTACTTCTAGACATTCTCGACACAGAACTAGATGTCTTGTGTATATAGTGTTACGGTTGTATATATGTGCCCAACAAGAAAAATGACCCTATCCTTTTGTTTAAATATATATTCCTCCCTGTTTTTTCCTCCAGCACATAAGCAAATCATCATAGCTGAGATTTTGAGCTCACTTTTGCCTGGTATATCAACCCAAAGAATATGCTACATTTTGGTCACCATCCAAAAGCTCAGCAGGACAAAATCAAAGTGAGTAGAGTGAAAAGAAAAGTGACTACAGTTAGACCATTCAGCTTCTGACAGTTTTAAAGACCCGGAGGAAGGAAGAAAGGCCATGTAGGAAAAGTTTGATTCTGAAAAAATAGCCCCTTCTCCTACCCTTTCCCAAGCTCGGCCCTTACTGAGGCCAGTCTTCTAGTCCATAGATGAAAACAAAACAACAGACTCAATATTGAAGTCACCTATAAACTTCTGTAAGCTTAATCATCTGGGTAGTGTCAGACTGAGAGCTTAAGCTTAGAATGTTCGTGACTCTGTGCTTCTCAGTAGTTTCTGCACGCTGTGTAGAAAACAGATCTGCAATGGACAATGGTAGCAACGAAACACAACTACATCCTTTTCAATATCAGAAAAAGGTTCTTCTGCCTTGATTAAAATCATTAATGTACGAGGGTTTCTATATATAAGGTAGCACATGCTAAGATGATTTCTGAGCAAGAACAAACTAGAGCTAAATACAGATTGAAGTCAGAAAATGGTGTAGAGACCTGAGGTCAAGGACCTTACATTATAATACAAGATTCACATGTACGGCTGGCTATAAGAACAATGCAGTATTAGGAAATGCTGAAAGTTACTTCTTTTTTTTTTTTTTTCTCTAAAGCCTGAAATGAATGCATAACCCTAGGCTATAACTCCAGGGAATCTGTGTGTATTTGTGATACTTCATAAATCACTGTTGTAACTAATGCTGAGTAGTGCCCCACCATGAATGGAATGTCAACTCCTTGAGCTAGTTGAACCCTGTTCTGAAGCCAGAAGTACAATTACATAAAGCCTGAAGTGGTGTTAAAGACTTGACACTTAATGTCCAGTACCAGCAAAAACTAATTAAACCTGGTAAACTCCTTCTAGTTAGCTATGATCATATCCTGGTTTACATTTATAAGGTAAAATAGTCATGTAAATCTTTTGATATTCACATAATGTTGTCTAACCTGGTTGTTGGGTTTTCTGAAGATCTTAAAGATAATAAAGATTTGCAGTGTGTGTGTGTGTGTGTGTGTGTTTGTGTGTGTGTGTGTGTGGTGTGTGTGTGTATGTGCATTCATTCATTCATTCATTCATTCATTCATTCATTCATTTTTTGAGACAGGATTTCTCTATGTAGCACTGTTGTCCTAGAACTCATCTGTAGACCAGATGGGCCTCAACCTCAACAGATGTGCTTGGCTCTGCCAGCCATCCTCTGAGTACTGGGATTAAAGGTGTGTATCATCATGTCTGGCTCATATGTTTCAGTATTTCTGAAATATAATATAATTGCAGCTTTTGCTTAAATATGCTATCCACCGATGTTTATTTTCTAGTAGTTTGATTGCCTACTGGATTCTAGTAGATCGATGACATCCTGGATTCATCCAGCAATGTGAAATACCTAGCAATAATTTTAATTGTACTAGCAGCTGTTTATTTGGGAATTATTTATTATAATAATTGTGCACACAGTATAAAAGAATACATAGTTATATAAATAGTAAGAAAAATGAGTTGTAATTTAGTTGGAAATAGACTAGATAACCACTGTATCCCAATTAGTGCATAGTGGTGCCATAAAGCTGCCTCAGAGTCTCTTGGTATCCTTCTGTCTTATTTCCTGACAGCTGATTTTATGCCTTTTTGATGGAATGTTCCTTGTAAATAGTCTTTAATGAGCTTTTCTCAGTGACAGATCAGATGAATGAAAAGAAAGCCTCCATTAATACACACTGTTCATTCAATAACATTTATCACAATAAAGCCACCTTCGTGGATATGTGACTAGTCCAGTTTATTCTACAGAACTAGGACACTGTTCCTAACATGACTTACTATTTTAGATGGTCCTTGCACTTAATTTGACTCTCTGCTTGTTTCTGTCCTGAATTTTTTAGTAGTCATTTAATGTAGAACCTTGTGTTTACATTGTATATATCATTGTATATTAGGCCTTGTTCTAGCTAGTCCTGATCAAGTCGATACACACACACACACACACACACCCTGCTGTCATAGCCCCACACTGACTGACATTCTGGCATGATTCGTTCTAAGGAACAGTATACTTACTGGACTAAACAACACTAAAGACAAAGGTAGAACTTCAAGGGGAAATGCAGAGAGTCCAACCTTAGCTCAGTAAAGACAGGGACTAAAGTAAAAAGGCAAGTCTCCATCTCCCAGGAATAGTCTTTGAACCAAAATTAGTCAAAGCTCCAAGCTCCTTACCTTTCTGTACAGATTAGGCAGTGTGGAGCCTGGCTACTCTGTTCCCTCCTGTCCTGGCTCCATTACACTATGGTCCAGCTGCGCTTCTTCATGATCTGTGTGTACCCACGTAACCATTTGTCTCCTATCTCTTCCCCAATCATGGCTGACTTATTGTTTGGTTCTTACCGACTCTAAACTCACCTTCCTTTGCCCAGCCTCCTTTGACATTTCCTCTCAGTAGCTGAAACAACGCATCTCATTGTAGCTGTTTATTGGTTTTTTCTCACGTCGCTGATAGCAGAAATTTTGGCTTATTCACAAGGACAAAAATGTAGTCCATCCCCTATGTCGAGGCTGTTTTGGAGATTTTACTCTAAAGACCTCATGTATCACAAAGCCCCAAAGCCCATTTTTGAAGCATTTTCCATTGTCTTCTGCAAGGTTTGGCTATGTGCAGATTCTTATGTGTCTGCCCCCAGGAAAAATGAGCAGCATTCCTAAGGTGCTTGAATCTCTAAAAGAAAAAGCAAAATGCAGTAGCAGAGTGAATATTGCCTTTGGATACCGACTAAAGGAGATAGTGAAAAAACTCTTTCGGTCATCTTCCATATCTTGGCTTTATAAAAATTTCATATTACATAAAGAGGATCAGTTAAGAAAAGTGAAAGGAGGCATTCCTAATTCCCTGCACCCTCAAGAGAGAGACTTAAGAGAGGAGACAAAGTACGGAACGGTGAGCAGAAGTCATCACTCATGGGGAAGAGTAGTTTTCTTCAATGAAAGCCGCCATGTCAGTGTTCTTAAGTAACCCATGGTTTATACATAGTTGATGCCGTTTTGAAGAAGCTCTGCTGTGATGTGGTTGCAACCTGTGGCCTCCATTTCCAAAGCTGTTCATATTACTGTAATGCTAAGTGTGGGCCCGTATGACCTGGTTGCCCCAGAGACAAGAGGATTCACATGTAGACCCAAGTGAACTTTGTGACCCTGCCCCAAAGTTACTTCTGATGGGTGAATAAAGATGCTGACAGCCAGTAACTGGGAAGAACAGACATAGGTGGGTTTTAGGATTTCCAGGCTGGAGGTCAGAGAAGAACCACAGGGGAGAGAAGAAGGTGAAGGAGAAGCTACCATGGGTTAGGTGAGTTCACTAAAACATAACCCTAAAAGTTAAAACCAGCCCAGATGAAACATAATAAGTAATAACTTGGGGTTATCTATAGGAAAGTAGCTTCTACTAGCATAGAGAGTAGATATCTGTCTAGCTCTTGTGCTGTTTAAGACTTACTGTAAATATAAAGGTTGTGTGTGTCATTTATCCAGGAACTAAATGGTCAAAGCCCAGGTAGAAACCCCGGATTGGGCTTAAGCATTCCTCTGGCAGTCTGCGTGTCCCACTCTAGTCCTAACAGATGACCTGATTTCATACTGTCCCATGCCAGACTCCTATTAAGAGGCATGTATGTTTCAGAAACAGAACGTGCGCTGACACCCTTCACCCCCAGCCCCAAAGAAGCATAAGAGTACTTGTAACAACTACAACATGGGCGTGGCTGCTTTTCCACATATGGAGAAACTGTGGCCAAGTTAGTGGCTTCTCAAATGTCTTGGCTAGTTGGGCAGCAGAAATGGAGGTAAGGCCTCTGGGACAGACTATTAGTTGCTGCACAATCTACATTGTGCTAATTAGGGTCACTATTGCTGTGATGAAATACCATGACCAAAAGCAAGTTGGGGAAGAAAGAGCTTCTTGGGCTTACACTTCCACATCATTGTTCATCACTGGAGGAAATCAGGACAAGTTCTCAAACATGGCAGGAACCTGCAGGCAGGAACAGACACAGAGGCAATAGAGGGGTGCTGCTTACTGGCTTGTTCCTCATGGCTTATTCAGGCTGCTTTCTTATTGACTTCAGGGTCACCAGCCCAGAGATGGCACCAGCCACAGTGGGCAGTGCCCTCCCCACCAATTGTTAATTAAGAAAATGTCTTACAGGCTTGCCTGCAACCCAGTCTTAGAGATTTTCTTAATTGAGGTTTCCTCCTCTGCTGACTCTAGCCAAGAAGTGCCAGCTAGATGCTTTATATTGATGAACTATTCCATAAAGCAATGAGCAAATATTTTATGTTTGCTAAGTCACCTCTCACCAGCCATAAAGTATCGTAATATCTGTAATTCCATAACCACGATCCAATGGGTTGCTTTTTAAAAAAGAGAAAAATATATATATAAAGAAGACATGAAGTTGCAAACAATGTGGAGAAGGTTGGAGAAGGAAACAGGCTGAATGATCAGAATATATTATATACATGTATGGTAGTCTCAAAGAATAACTACAAATATTATATATTTTTAAAAAGACACCTTGCCTGTAATAAAAACCCTGGATTTGCATTTACTACCATTATGGATCTCCAAAAGACTGTCCTAAAGTGTTTTGGTTTTCCCTTTCATTTTTTCCTAACCTCCTTATGGTGGTTTGTATATGCTTGGCCTGGTGAGTGGCACTATTAGAAATTGTGTCCTTGTTGGAGGAAGTGCGTCACTGTGGGAGTGGGCATAGAGAGCTTCTTGCTAACTGCCTGGAAGCCAGTTTTCTTCTGTTTGCCTTCAAAACAAGATGAAGAACTCTCCCAACCCGTTGGTTGCCATTTTGTCCTATTGTCAGTGTCCTTTGCCTTACAGAAACTTTGCAATTTTTTAATTTGTTAATTCTTGATCTTAGAGCATAAACCATTGGTGTTCTGTTCAGGAACTTTTCCCCTGTGCCTAAGTATTCGAGGTTCTTCCCCACTTTCTCTGTTAGTTTCAGTGTATCTGGTTTTATGTGAAGGTCCTTTATCCGCTCGGACTGGGCTTTGTACAAGGAGATAAGTATGGATCTATTTGCATTCTTCTAAATGCTGACCTCCAGTTGAACCAGCACCATTTGTTGAAAATGCTGTTCCTTTTCCACTGGACAGTTTTAGCTCCTTTATCAAAGATCAAGTGACCATAGGTGTGCGGGCTCATTTCTGGGTCTTCAATTCTATTCCATTGATCTTCCTGCCTTTCTCTGTACCAATACCATGCAGTTTTGTTTTGTTTTGTTTTTATCACTATTGCTCTGTAGTACAGCCTGAGGTCAAGGACAGCAATTCCCCCAGAAGTTCTTTTATTGTTGAGAATAGTTTTTACTATCCTGGGTTTTTTGTTATTCCAAATAAATTTGAGAATTTCTCTTTGTAATTCTGTGAAGAATTGAGTTGGGATTTTAATGGGGATTGCATTGAATCTGTAGATTGCTTTCGGCAAGATGGCCATTTTTACTATATTAATCCTGCCAATCCGTGAGCATGGGAGATCTTTCCATCTTCTGAGATCTTCGAGGGCTAATATCCAATAAAGAATCAAGAAATTAGACTCCAGACAACCAAATAACCCTATTAAAAGTGGGGTACAGAGCTAAACAAAGAATTCTTAACTGAGGAAACTTGAATGGCCAAGAAGCACCTAAAGAAATGTTCAGCATCCTTAGTCATCAGGGAAATGCAAGTCAAAACAACCCTGAGATTCCACCTCACACCAGTCAGAATGGCTAAGATCAAAAACTCAGGTGATAGGAGATGCTGGCGAGGATGTGGAGAAAGAGGAACACTCCTCCATTGTTGGTGGGATTGCAAGCTGGTACAACCACTCTGGAAATCAGTCTGGCGATTCCTCAGAAAATTGGACATAGCATTACCTGAGGACCCAACTATACCACTCCTGGACATATACCCAGAAGATGCTCCAAGATATAACAAGGACATATGTTCTATGTTCATAGCAGCCTTATTTATAATAGTCAGAAGCTGGAAAGAACCCAGCTGTCCTTCAACAGAGGAATGGATACAGAAAATGTGGTACATTTACACAATGAAATATTACTCAGCTATTAAGAACAATGAATTTGAGAAATTCTTAGGTAAATGGATAGAACTAGAAAATATCATCCTGAGTGAGGTAAGCCAATCACAAAAGAACACACATGGTATTCACTCACTGATAATTGGATATTAGCCCAGAAGCTTGCAATACCCAAGATGCATCTCACAGACCACTTGAAGCTCATAAAGAAGGAAGACCAAAGTGTGGGTGCTTCGGTCTTTCTTAGAAGGAGTAACAAAATACTCATGGGAGCAAATATGGAGACAAAGTATGGGACTGAAACTGACGGAGGGGTCATCAGGAGACTCTTCCACCTGGGTATCCATCCCATGTGCAGTCACCAAAAGTAGATGCTGATGAGGATGTCAGGAAGTGCATGCTGGCAGGAGCCTGATATAGCTGTGTCCTTAGAGATCTGCCAGAGCCTGATACATACAGAGGCAGATGCTTACAGCTAACCATTGAACTGATCATGAGGTTCCCAATGGTGGAGTTAGAGTGAAGACTGAAGGAGCTGAAAGGGTTTGCAGCCCCATGAGGAGAGTAACAATACAAACCAACCAGAACTGCCAGGGTCTAAACCACCAGCCTGGGAGCACATAGGGAGGGACCCATGGCTCCAGCTGTATATGTAAGGGAGGGTGGCATTGTTGGGCATAGGTGGGAGAGGAGGTCCTTGGTCCTGTGAAGGCTGGGTGCCCAGTGTGGGGGAATTCAAGGGTGGCGAGGTGGGAATGGGCAGGTGGGTGGGGGCACATCCTCATAGAAGCAGGAGGAGGAGGGGGGCTGGGATAGGAGGTTCCTGGGTGGGAGGAAATGGGGTAAGGGGGTAACATCTGAAATATAAATAAAATATCCAATTAAAAAAAAAAGATGTAGAACTCTCAGCTCCTCCAGCACAATGCCTGCCTGGAAGACTGCCATGATAATTGACTGAACTTCAGAATCTGTAAGTAAGCCCCAATCAAATGCTGTTTATTGTAAGAGTTGCCTTGGTCATGGTGTCTCTTTACAGCAATGGAAACACAAACTAAGACACTTCCCCTTTTTACTTTTTCTGTTTTGGATTTTGTTGTTGTTGAAACAGGGTCTCCCTGCTTTCAGACTCATGAGCCTCCTCTTTTCTCAACCTCCCTGTGCTGGTATCTCAGGGATGCAGCAGAGTGCTCAGTTAACACCCCCTTTTATTGTTTATAGTCACTTACTAATGTGTTAAGTTTTTACTTCAAAGGATATTTTATAAGCCATAGGTACCCTTTTGTTCCTTAGATATATATGACTAGTTAGCTACTAGTTAGCTATATATAACTAGTTAACTAGTTAGGTGTTAGGACATACTTGCATATAAATCTTTTTTGAGCAAGCCATGTTGTGCCCTGTATCACCATACTGGCTTACTGGAAACTAGTTGCTTTATATTTCATGTGAATCCCCTACCCCCACTAGCATTTCTCCCCTATACCCTTGAAAATATGAACAGTACTCTCCTTGAGGAAGAGCCTCATTGAGCACTGTTTCATTCAAGATGAACCCTTACACTCAGTGTGATTCCCCAGTGTGTCAATTGGAATAGTCATATGCATCTTCAGAGACCTATTAAATGGCCAGAAATCTCTGATAAAAAAGGTTTCTCAGAAGCTTATGAAGTTATTGTGATTATCATTATTAGATTTCAAAGTCTTGCTATTAAACCAATAAATCTCTCCTTGACTTGTTTCACACTTTGTCCTTCCCTTTCCTTCTAGTGATCTTTGTACTGAGGGCAAACTGTTAGAAAGGCATTGGAGTTTCTTGACCTCACAGTCTGTAAAGTGCTTTGAAATGAATACAGAAGCACACTGTCAAGGAAGGGTGGGAATTAGGCTCTGGTTACAAAGCTCTTATGCGTATTCAAGATGTAGTATTTTAATCTTTGCAATGACAGCAGAAAAAATTCTAATGGTTTATAAGGAGAGTTTGTATGCCTGTGTGTGCTAAAGTGTTATGGTGCACTTGTATATAAATCAATATATTGCAAATGTGCAGTCCACAATGAAAAGGTGTGTGTGTGTGTGTGTGTGTGTGTGTATACACGTGTACTTGTGTTGCCATTAGTTGGCTCACTAGAACTTTTTACATTGAAGATACCTAATCATTTATAGATCTTGGAGTAGGAGAGAAACTATTTTCTAGAAGATACTATAGTTATACCTTTTGTCATTTACAAAGTAGTTGGTGAGTGTGTATTTGCCTGTTAGTGTGCTCATACGTCTGTAAATGCATGAGTGAGTATCCATGAGCATGTGCATGGGTATGGTGCGACGGCCAGCGCTTTGAAGTTGCCATCAGGTTTCTTCTATTATTCTACACTTTGTTTTTGTGGCTAGATCTCTCAGTAAAACTGGAACTCACAGATTTGCTGTACTTGCTGGCCAGTGATCTTCCAGTGAGCTTCAGTGAGCTCCAGTGATGTTCCAGTGAGCTCCAGTGATCTTCCAGTGATGCTCCAGTGAGCTCCAGTGATGCTCCAGTGATGCTTCAGTGATACTCCAGTGATGCTCCAGTGATGCTTCCTTCTCAGGCTCCCCAGCACTGGGGTTACAAGTGCACTCTGCTTTTTACATGGGTGCTGGGGATGGAAGTCAGGCCCTCATGCTTGGTCCATCACATAGATCTTTAAAAGGCATTAATGAAAGAAAGAAAAATTTAAAAATTAATTTATAAATGTATAAGATTGATAAGAAGATAACTTTAAAATCCTCTAGGAAGTACAAAAGATCAGCCAAATTCTTTGACTAAAAATAACATTATAAAAACAATTACTAATACCTTCTTAATTTACAAGTCTAGTATGATTTTTCCAATAAATACCATTGCTTTGTCCTTTTAATTAAGGAAACTTTGAAGTTAATACATACATATAAAATCCAAAACAGCTAGGGAAAGTTGGCTAAATAAAATAACAAGGGAGAACTAGTTTTACCAGATGTAGGAACATATTATAAAACATATTATATATTATAAACATATTATAAATTTTATATATATATATCTATATATAAAATTTAAATAGATTAATTTAGTATATGGCTGAATATGCTAATCAAATGCAAATGACGAGAGTTGGTCATAGTAAATCATAAAGCGTTTCTGAGACTCTTATGTGAAATGAGACTAACATTGTTAGCCTTCGGGGGCGCCTGGAGGAGAAAATATACAGTGCTTCCTGATTCTGCTCATTTTGATGATAATTCCAAATTCTGGACTAGGCGTGCTTCCTCCACACTCCTTCAGCCCCTGTGTATGCCACTGTGAGCACACTCACACATGTCTGTATGCCACTGTGAGCACACTCACACATGCAGGCGTCTGTCTGACTGTCTCCGAGGCTAGTTTCTCCTTCTTGTTCATCTGTACCTACGTAGTACACTGCTGTGAATATTTAGAGGACTGAAATAATTTGGGCACTTAAATTTTAATACTTTGAAATGAAATTTCTTTAAAAACGCCAATTTTGGCACTATGTGAAATCCATGTGTAGCACCAACACACGCTTCCATTTGCATGAGTTCCAGGAAGACTTGAGGTCCTATGTCCTGTCAGAAAAACCCACCACTAGATGGGGCTCTTGATCACTTTAGTAACCAGGGAAGGAAAAGAAAGGGCTTGGATTTTCTTTTTCTTTTTTTTCACTCCTTTCCTTCATTATCCTTCCTTCCTTCCTTCTTTCCTCCCTTCCTTTCTCATACCACCCTTTGGGCTAGGTATTGCTATTCCTACATTATTCCTATCATGCCAAGAGACTAGTTGTCTTCTGAGGCCATGCCACTAGCACGTGGCAGTATTGTAATTTGAACTTGATTCTTTAACCTGGATCTATTATATTTTCCATGATGTAAAATTAAGTAAATACATCTGAAATGTTTTACACAATCTACACATGGAGTCAATAAACAGTAGCTACTCTTATTTTATATCTGAAGATCCTCTCTTGAGGTTTTAGACTGACCCATGCATGCAGTATTAAAGCAGTCCAAAGAGTTCATCTTAGAACTGAACTTTATGACTGCAGTGGCTCTAGACTCAGAGTCTGTGTTGATCAAAGCTCTTCCTTCAAATCATCACCTCTCCTTTCCTTAGGAGTAGTTCTGAGTAACTGTTGGCGTTCTGCTAATGACAGTGCAGTGACGTGGTGGCGGCATTTCTCTGGCCCTTCGTGACTGGAGTACCTCCGCTGTTCTACTTGCTTGAGACTTCAGGGCTGTCGAGCTATGTTGAGCTATGTTGTTAACACTCAGGGAGTATAACTCTTGGCTAAGCTCCCTGAAGATTGATTGTTGATTCTTTGTCCAGGATCCTTCAGTTTATGTAGAGAAGAGGTTTTTATTCTCTTGTGTACAAAGGTTCAGGGAAAGGTAGGCTAAGCCCCCTGGATTTAGTTCTCTGACTCTGATTGATTTACAGCAAGCATAAGGTAAAAGGAGCAATTTGGTAAGTTTCTACTATGTGTGTATACACTGATGGAAACATCACGGCTATTAAGGGGCCTTTGTATCAATGAAGCTGAGACTTAGAGAAACCTGAAAACATCGACTGGGGCCAAGGGTAATGAATGCCAAGTCTCTACCATAGACTTTACAGCCCAAGTTCCAGCCGAGGAAGCAAGCACTATGCACCAGTGTGGAAAAGTACGGCGCCTTTGAACCTCCTTGCTTAGTTCTTCAGTAAGAGGGTTGTACATAATGATCCAGATGTGGTTTTCAACTTTAAAATACTGGCCATTTTCAATCAAGTATACCTTATCACTGTTAAAAAAATTAAGAATCACCTCCATTTCTGTTAAAAATGATACTTTTCCCTTAGAATGTCTCTTCTCTCCCGCCCAAGAGTACACTTGTGTGAGAGCTATAGGATTACATATCGTAGGTCGTCGTGGTACTAAAGGGATGTTCTGCAGCTTCGCTCCTGTTTCTCACTCACAGATATTGAAGCTCCACTTGAATGCGGGTTGTTACAATTAAGCAACCCCGTATTACACACTGAGGAGTTATAGAAGGTGTTAAAACTGTGCCTTTTTCCTTTTCCTAGGAAACCTGTGAAGTGGAATAGTATGAGCTGGAGCCATCCAGAATCTGCAGGAAGATCCTGGGGGGAATTGGTGAGACAGGAACTTCTGTTTTCTTCAGAAACAGAAATTGTGTAATTATTTTTCTGACTGTAAGCTCCATAGCCTTGAGCTACAGGAGGCACTTTCCGGTCTTTTACATTTTTAAAGCTTAGTTAGCTCGTATTAGTTTTAATCACTGCTGTATTCTTTACTTGTCCTAAAGAGCACAGCTTTTGTCTATTCATAGTGATGTAAGGACAGGCCCGTCTACCTATGTGGGGAGCTTCCTTGATGCTTCAGATGTTATCAGCAATATCTAGAATATTGTAGCCCATGATAAATGAAATACACCAATATTAATATATAGGCATATTTTGTTGTTTGCTGAGTATATAATGTCTTTATGTGACATTGGAACTGCATTGGAATGTTCTAAGACTTGAAAAATTATTTTCTATAATTCCAGTCTGAGGAAGAAAGAATATTTAGACTCTCCAAGTTCTTCCTTTACATAGCTGTTAAATCCAAGGCAACTGTGTCGAAAGCATGAATAATGATGCATCTTCTTCACGATCATCCAGCCCACTTGAAAGGTAATTTTTAAGGGTAATTTAATATGCTTTGAAGTGTGCACACTATTAGTGAACACTCAGTTTAGGTTTCATTCTGTCTTGAAGCTGCATGGCCTAGGGAAGTAATCCTGAGTAAAAGAGTCAATTTCTACATTGCATTCTTG
This sequence comes from Grammomys surdaster, assembly GCF_004785775.1. Classification (NCBI taxonomy): domain Eukaryota; kingdom Metazoa; phylum Chordata; class Mammalia; order Rodentia; family Muridae; genus Grammomys; species Grammomys surdaster. The sequence continues at coordinate 7,177,295 of NW_021604658.1, read as the reverse complement.
GGGCTTTGGTGAGGCCTAGTGAGACTTCCATACCCATGATAATGACACCTGAGACAATCACCTTTGAAACGTGAGAGACTCTCGGCTCAGTTTTCAGGGTCTGAGTGTGCCTACACTTTTTACTTTGAGCTGTGGGGACAAGGCAGCATCGTATGTTGAGTGCTCTCTTCACTGCATAATGACCAAGAAGCAGGTCTCAGGGTCCCTTTCAGAACCATCTCCATAGTGATCTGGTGTCCCGGAACTAGGCCTTGCGTCTTAAGGTACCACCAGTCTCTTCCCAGTAGCACTCCAGGCTAGTAGCCAAGCCTTTTAACACAGAGGTCTTTGAGGGACACCTCCAAACCATAATATATTGTAAATCAATATACAGAGCAAACCCTGCATTCTCTTTAAAATTCCTTGTACAGATTGTGGTTCTTTGAAAATCTGGTGTAATTTTTTTGAATTTATATAAGATTAGCTTTTTCTGACTAATTATCCCCAAATGTCTTAAAAACAGTAAGACTTTCTTTTTCCTATAGTTCTGTGGGTTGACTGAGAAATTCTGGTTGGCAATAATTGTCATAACAGTGTATGACACCTCAGCTCAGAAGGCCAGGCAGCTGAATTCACTTTCTACCTGTTCTTTCATCCTTCAGAAGGCTAACCTGGGCCTTGTCAAACAGTAGCAGAATGGCTCCTAGCAGGCAGCATAAATGTTTTATGAATATCTGTATTCCTCACATTTGACTTTGCTGATATCCTGTAGACCAAAGCAGTCGAATAGGTGAGTTCAAATTCAAGTAGTAAAGATAATGATGACTTTCAGAAAGGCCCCTACCAAGAAGCATGTAGATGGCAACCAGAGAAACTGGTAAATATTTTGTAAACATATATTAAAGTATGTTTTACAAGGTTCAATCAGGAAATATCTCCTCTAATTCTTGTCCTTTCCCGTGCCCTCAGTCTTCCTGTAAATAATCATTGTTATTCTTAGGACTTTTTTGGTTCTCCTTTTTGCCTAAGAAAAATGCATATATATGTGCATACACAAAAATATATATAGACATGTATGTATGTATGATTTCACATTCCAGAATAGCCTAAAATGAAAGTGTACATGTGTGTGTAAACAACTAGGACAGAGGATTATATAAATATTAAATTTATTAGCATTTTATGTTTATATCTCTTCGCAAAGGTCAGTCAACAATGTGGACACATGCAGCCAAGATGTATTTCTAACTTTGCTTAAGTTTTGTTCGACCAGCATGCTCAAAAATACAGCTTGGTGACATGCTATTTGTAGAATTATCCTGAGAGTTCCTTTTTGATGGCACTTCTCTCGTGTGCCAGAAATTACAGCTAGAGTGTTTTGTAACAATAAAATACTCTTCCTAAATTAAAAGAATAATTTTTGAGTTTCACATGGGAGTAGATTCCTTTTGTTTTAACTACTACAACCATGAAGTTGCTTATCTGTATGTTAACACATTTGGTTTTAGAGCCTCCACTGTAATCTTCTAAACAACGAAAATCAAACAAATCTCATCACTTATCTACATCTCTGAATTAACCTAAGCCACATTAACCCGTCTTTACTCCTAAGACGTAAGCATTGCTGCTGTCACTGTTTATGTAAGAACTGAACACACTGGTAAAGAATTCATTTCACTTCTATGATATGCTTCAAATGTCCTTGATAGTAGACATAAGCTATTGGGTTATCTAAGTCTGACAATTTTATTTAATAAATAGCTTATAGAAAACTCTATATACAGATCTCTAGTCTAACCTATTAGTGCTAATATACTTCGTCCTAGGGATCCTGCCTTTCGGGTGATTACAGTTACTAAGGAAACAGGTCTAGGTCTGAAGATCCTAGGCGGAATTAACAGGAATGAAGGACCGTTGGTGTATATTCACGAAGTCATTCCTGGAGGTGACTGTTACAAGGTAAACGTAACTCCACATGCCCCGTCCCATCCCCCCAAAAAGCCAATAATGACAAAATCCCACCAATGCCAAGATTTGTTTTTTCTTCATCAGTAAATTTTTTATATAAGTTTAATGACCTCAGTGAACGATATAAGGGAATCTTTACCTTCAAGGATGTTTGCTCTAAAAATAAATTCTCCAAGTATGCAAATAATAAATTTGTCAAACTCTAACTAAAGGTCACACATTGCTTAGTTACATGCTGTTGAACTCATCTCTGAAGCAGAGCTCATAGAAGGTATATCTGCAGACATGTTGCCAGTGTGCCTGGTGAGTTAGGATCACGTTGGTTACCTGAGATTGAGCTGTATCAATTTAGCCATTAAATGCAAAAACAGAAAAAAAAAAAGAAAAAAAAAGAAAAGGGAAAAGAAAAAGAAGAAAGAAAGGAAGGAAAAGAAAGATAAAAGAAGAAAGAAAGCAACAAACTAAACTGTCTCATTTCCTGATTTGCAGTAATTCTCACTGACTTGCTAGTTGACATTATTTGTCTATAAGAAACTAGATTCAGCATCTACATGAGAAACTAGATTTAGAATTAATAGCAGAAGTATCTAGCCTTTGGTCCTTAGTCTTGTCCTTGGTATAGAAAGTATGTGACAGAGCACCCGGTTCTTTATCTGGTGGACCAAAGCTTACTCAGCACCAAATTGTAAACAAAACTCAACAGTTTACTTAATAAACAGGCTATGCTATTGGCATTATCGTCTCTTTGCAGTTTTATTTATATCAACCTAGATATCATGATAAAGGATCTTATAAGCTTATTCTTATCATTGTTCCTTGGGGGTGGGGTGTTAAATAAACAGTCCCACTTTTGCCAGTCTCCCATTGCAGACACTTGAAAACAGTTTGTCTTTTCAGTTGGGTTTTTATTTCCTCCCTATGGAAAAAAAAAGTGACTTTCACCAAAGTCATGGTAATGACCAAGCTGTTTTAGGTTTGTTCATCTCACAAGGCATCTGTGTCGGCTCATTCTGTGTCAGCTTGACACAAACACTATAATACTCTGAGAGGAGAAACAGGCAATTGAGAAATTGTCCCTGTAAGATCAGGCTGTAGGGAAGCTAAGGTCTTTTCTTAATTACTGTTTGATATATGAAGGTACAGCCCATTTTGGGGTAAGGACACCCTTGGGCTGGTGATCCCAGGTTCACTTAGAAAGCAAGCTGGGCAAGCTGTAAGGAGGAAGCTAGTTAGGAACACTCCTCTGTGGCTTCAGCATCAGCTCCTGCATGCAGGGTCCGTCTCTGCTTGAGTTCCTGCCTCCACTGTCCTCAGGGATGTTTAAGTGAATAAGCCCTTTCCTCCACACATTGCTTCTGAGTATTTCTTCACAACAATAGAGACATTCAACATCTCTCCAATATACTTTTTACGTTCTAACTTATTACTGGTTTAAGGTATACAATGATATATATACATTTTAGCTATTCAAATTAAATTATTAGCCAAATGGCCGTTTAATGTTAAAGATAAACAAATTGAAGCCCCTCCCAACAATCCTTTTGGTAAGAAGTGAGAAGCTCACTCTCACTTCATTAGGGCGGGAGGATGAGAGACGTGGGGCATTTAGTATAGTTTAAGTTGTTTGCTTGCTTACTTGTTTGAGACAGAGACTCTAATGCTTTAGTCCTAGTGTACCTGGAACTCGCTGTGTCACCCACACTAGCCTCCCAACTCATGTCAGTCCTCCTACCTCAGCCTCCAAATGTTCGAGTTGAAGGCCCAGGCCACCATGCCTTGCTGATTGAGATACTTGGGGTAGGGTGCAGGAGTAGTGCAGGGTGCCTAGGAAATAGTATGCTTGTGTTTAAAACAAGGAACGATTTATTCTTTTTATTTCCAAAAATATTTAAAATTAAACTAATAAATTAAAAGTAGTAATTTTAAATGGCTCTGTATCTGCAGTAAACCATAGCAGATTAAAAACTCTGCTCCTGATATATATACTTTTTCTTGTTAGTTGAGGTGTGCTGAAAGGCAAAAAAACTTCTGATGGACTGTTTACTTCACTTACCACTAGAGAGCAGTGTGGAGTTATTAATGTTCAGGTCATGTGCAGAAGAAGAAAACCAATTAGAAAAAAAGTGTACAAGGATAAATAATTCTTGGCTTCTTATATTTATTTTAATATTCCTTAAGATGGAATGCTGAGTAAACACACAGATGCAATTTTACTGCAACTTCTTTTGATAATAATATGCTTCTAGGGACCTTTTGAGAGCAAGTCTCAAAATAAAGATAGATAGATAGATAGATAGATAGATAGATAGATAGATAGATAGATAGATAGATAGGGTTGCTCAAGCTGGCAGATGGATCAATTATTAGTTATTTTTAGAATTTCATGTGTCCTTTAACTTCCCCCCTCTGTCTCTCTCTCTCTCTCTCTCTCTGTCTCTGTCTCTCTCTCCCTTTGTGCGTGTGTGTGCACGCGTGCGTGCGTGTGGTGTGTGTGTGTACCTGGTTGTCTGTGTGTTTGCCAAATGTGTGCAGTACCTATGGATTTCAGAAGAGGACATCAGGTCCTCTGTAGCAGCAGAATTCATGTTGGCTCTAAGAGCTCCAGGTAGCTGTACACTGAGAACAGATGCACCAGGTTCTGAATAAGGAGAGGTGAGCATCTGAAAGCCCTCTCTACCCCATTAGCTAGTCTGTGGCAGTCTAGAGTCCTCACAGAACATCCTAAGCCTCTTGTTCACCTCAGTACTCCCTTGATCTTCTTACCTCTCTAACTTCCTGGTCCAAGTCTCCACTTAGTTCTCCTGGAGGTATTGTAGAAGCAACCTTTCTGAGGCACAATCTGTGATACTTAACCGTACACCTTCCTCTTGCGTCTTCGCAAACAGCAGTCTCTTTTTAACAGCTGTTCAAAGCTGTTTCTCAATCACTTCCTTCTTCCCCTATCATTAAAAACTATATCCCATCTATCTTAGTATATACTGCTGACCTTTTTACTATCTCTTAAACCCATTAATCCATCTGTCAGCCCCCCACTCTGTGTGTGTGTGTGTGTGTGTGTGTACACATATGTGTGTGTCTCTCTCTGTGTCTGTCTGTCTGTCTGTCTGGTGTACGTGTGTATGTTTACTGGTTACTTTACATGTATGTATACATGAAAATGATGGAGGCCTGAGGTAAATGTCAAGCATCTTTATTTGTCACTGTCTACCTTAATTTTTGAGACAATGTCTATTTTTTTCCTTTTATATATTTTATTTTTATTGGATATTTTATTTACATTTCAGATGTTATCCCCTTACCCCATTCCCCCTCCTCCTGCCCAGGAACCCCATATCCCAACCCACTCCTCATGCTTCTATGCATATGTGCCCCCTCCTACACCCTCCACTCCCACCTCCCCACCCTCAACTCCCCCTCACACACACACACAGCCTCCAGACTTCATGGGACCAAGGATCTCCTCTCCCACCTTTGCCCAACAGGGCCCTCCTCCCTTACATATACAGCTGGAGCCATGGGTCCCTCCCTACGTGCTCCCAGGCTGGTGGTTTAGACCCTGGAGGCTCTGGTTGGTTGGTATTGTTGCTCTCCTCATGGGGTCGCAACCCTTTTCAGCTCCTTCAGTCTTCACTCTAACTCCTCCATTGGGAACCTCATGATCAGTTCAATGGTTAGCTGTGAGCATCCTCTGAATATCTCAAGCTCTGGCAGACCTCTAAGGAGACAGTTATATCAGGCTCCTGCCAGCATGCACTTCCTGACATCCTCATCAGCATTTACCTTTGGTGACTGCACATGGGATGGATACCCAGGTGGAATGGTCTCCAGTTGGCCCCTCCTTCAGTTTCTGTCCTACACTTTGTCTCCATATTTGCTCCCATGAGTATTTTGTTACTCCTTCTAAGAAGGACCAAAGCACCCTTACTTGGTCTTCCTTCTTCATGAGTTTTATGTGGTCTGTGAGTTGAATCTTGGGTATTTCAAGCTTCTGGGCTAAAATCCAATAATCAGTCAGTGAATACCATGTGTGTTTTTTTGTGATTGGGTTACCTCACTCAGGATGGTATTTTCTAGTTCCATCCATTTACCTAAGAATTTCTCAAATTCATTGTTTTTAATAGCTGAGTAATACTACATTGTGTAAATGTACATTTTTTGTATCCATTCCTCTGTTGAAGGACATCTGGGTTCTTTCCAGCTTCTGGCTATTATAAATAAAGCTGATATGAACATAGTAGAGCATATGTCCTTGTTATATCTTGGAGCATCTTCTGAGTCTATGCCCAGGAGTGGTATAGCTGTGTCCTCAGGTCCTCTTATTACTCCTAGATCTGGCTGATTAAACTAGCTTGGCTAGAGCACATTGGCTCTAAGGATCTACCTATCCCTGCCTTCCCAGTACTGGAATTGCATGCACTTTATTATGTGTGTGTTGGGAGTCTATACTAGGGCTCTCCTGCTTGCAGAGCAGGTGGTTTTTTGACTGAGCCATCTCTCTAGACTCTCTTTCTTTAGGCTGTCGTTGGGTTTTATTAGTACTCTTGGTAGCTTTATCTGCTCTTAATGCACCTTGCTTATTTCCTCTCCCACCAAACTACCTTAATATTATTAGTAACCTGTAAGCCCCTGTGTAGACTACCTTCTGCTTTCAGCTCTTCTTTTTCTCCATCTCTACCCTTACAAACTTGTCTTCCCTCTCTTTCTGAAAGAGCTATTCCTGCCTTATCTTGGTCTAGGTATATTGTTTCATTAAGCAGAGAACAGCACCTCCTTCCCAGTCTACTGTTCCAGATATCAGTTTATAGAGCAGTTGGCAGAGGACTGGTTTCCTGTCCTCGGTGCAAGTGCAGATAAGGCCAGGTTTTGTTGTTCCTGTGTGTGTGGCTAGTTCTTGTTCCTGGGCTTCGTATCACATAGCTCCATTTGTAATGGTGCATCTGTGTCTCTGATTGTTTTAGCTCAGCTAAACCACACTGGTCATTATACCTCTTGATGGCAAGGACTCCATCCGATTTCTTCATTGTAATTCCCTTAGTGTGATTCACTCAGATACTATTAATGAATGTTTGCCATGGTCATTCTGTCACATTTCTGTCTGTTTACCATCCGCTGCCATCAACTTTCCTCCAGTCCAAGGCGCATCTCCTTGGCCCTGTGTATCCGAGCATGGATAACATTTTAAATTGTTTGAATGATTTTTTTCTTTCATTGATAATAGCATAAAGAAGAAAGTGTCTCTGTTAATTTGAAGTAGCATTGCATATTTCATATAGTTGATCCTTAAGACATGTTTAAAATACATAGATAAGTTCTTTATATAGAATGTATATGTAGCTATGTACTCTGCCTGTTTGCCTGTAAAAGTATATTCCTCTCCTAGCTCTCTCAAGCAATGCTGTGATCTCCTTGGCAATATTCTTCCTCGCTACATAAAGAAATATAATCTCATACAGCTATTTGTCATTTTAGATAGGATGAATGAAGGGTTTTTGTCAAGCTTTTAAGTAAAGACAGAGGTTCCCCGACATAAGTTCCCACAGTTAATAATGGTCACAAACTGCGGAAGGCCATATTTCACTTTCAGATGAGAGCTCCTTTGAGCATATGGTGAGCACATTGCTGAACTGTGACTAAAGCATTTGGATACATCAGAGGGCAAGGCTTCTGGGAGACAGAAACCAGTCCCATTGGTGCACGCTGAGCGAGCAGTAGCCAAGACAGTTCACTTTGCAACGTCACTCTCTTTGTTGCCATTGCTTCCATTATGCTATAGCCATGCTGATTTCCAAGAGCTATTTCCTGGACCTTAGTAACTTATTACTGAGTTAACGATATTTTTTGCAATGTGCAAGTCATGATGGCCTGATCTGGCCAGCGATGGGAACGAGTGACTAGTCCGAGAGTTAGCTGTGTTAAGATGTTCTGGTTTTGAAAAGGGTAGAAGTGAGCGTGAGTAAGGACAGTAGAGAGTCAGTGCTCCTGATACAGGGATCTAAACGTGTATTTGTTCAGCAAAGATAGCATTTGAGCCTGGCTGAGTGTGAGGGCTGTTCCTGTAGAGAAATGGGGGTAGATGAGTGACCATGTGTAAAATCACTGAAACATTAGCTGGTTTGCGGAGCAGCCTCTGAAGAGGTTGAGGAGTTGTATGCTTCGATGGAAGGTGGGTGATGAGGCTAGGGAAAGGTGGGTTGCAGTTCATTTCTAACAGGCTTGGAAAGCTAAGGAGTGCCAACTGTTCCTAGCTGTGGGCTCCATCCAAGAGTCTCCATTTCGAGAGCAATATAATTGAACTTTTCTTAAAAATGGCCCAAGGTAAAGGTAAGACTGCTTCACCTTACCTTATTTACCACCTTAAATGTGATTGACCCATATTCTTTGATTCATACAATAAGCTTGTGTTGTTGGATACATTTACCAACTTTTTCACCAAGAAAATAGTCTCATAGACCTTAAGCCATTTTATTACGTTTATACTAGTATTGAGAGTTAAAAGAAGCCTACATCTAATTTGTAGATTAGGAAAGCACTCCAAAGACTCTCAGAAGAAGCACTTCCTTTCTAAGTTATGAGTTAGTTCTGTCAGGATCAGACTCAATAGATGGTTTCTGATAATACAATTATGCTATTTAAAACTTTATAAATTGAAATGAACAGCAATGGCAGTTTACAGCAGAAGAACTTAAATGGCCAGGAGCAAATTATTATTTTAACATGTACCTCTCTGTGAAATGAGAGAGTTCAGACTGCAGTGCAACATGTAGACATGCATGGCATTTCCCTTGCCGTGTGGGACAGCTGCTCCATGACCTGTGAGTGGAAGAGGTTTCAGCATTCCCTTACGTCATATACGCACATAGATTACATAGTAAGCCATCTGGGGCAGAATTCACTGGGTTAGAATGCAGGACTTTTACAATGAATGAATGAATGAATAAATAAATAAATAAATAAATAAATAAATAATAAATAAATGGCTTTGTTTTCATTCACACGCTCTGACTTTTAAATGCATTTAGAAATTCATATGATCAGCTAATATCTTATTCTAAGAGACAAAGAAAAGTACTAACTAGTGTAAGCGCATGTTCAAAAGTACTAATATGTATAAACACTAGAAACCTGGGGCCAGAGGCTTCTCTCCTCCTCTAAATTCTTCTGCTAGATGTTCCTTTAACACAGCAGGTAAAATAAGGTCATGGGCACTGTACAGCTTGGGAAGAGAACACAGGAGGTTTCAGGTTAGGCTAAGTAAGCCCTTTTGCCCATCTGGACTTTTTAGCCTTTTTCTCTATTTTGGCAGTGTTTTCTGTAAGAACCATGAACAGGAATTAGCTCCAGATGTTTTTAGCTTATTTCCTGGTTCCTGGTGAGAGGACATGCTCTTCCATCCCCTTTTTCTCATGGTTCTTAAAGATCTAGCTAGTATTTGCAGAACTCACATTCAAAGTCAGATTTACCCAAACACTAACTAACCTTTATGCTCTTCCCTGTCAGTTCCCTGCCACAAATACTTCTATGCAAATGCAGTATAGTTGCCATCTGACCTGTAGCCATTCTTACCAATTGTCCCCTTTCAAGGAAATTCAATGAAACTATACTTTATTTCCAGTAATGATACCACAAGAAAGGAAAAGTATAGACGAATTTTTCAGATGAACAAAGGTTGAAAAATTCAGGAACATATAAAGAAAATCACGCATCTTGACCAATTGGGCTTGATCATGGAATTACAAAGAATGATTTAACATATGTAAATCAATAAATGTAGCATAGGATATAAATGAATATATATATAAAATCACAGAATATTACTACTGATGTTGAAAAGGAATTTGACAACATTTAACATGCCTTCATGATGGAAGTTCTATAGACATTAGGAATAGACTCAGTATACCTGAAAACAGTAAAGACTATGTTTTATGCAACAAACCTACACCAACACTACAGTAGATGGTGACAAACTGAGCGTTTCCTCTGCAATCAGGAATGAGACAGACGAGGATGTGCACTCTCCTCTTCCATATTCATATTGTGCTCAAAAACTTAGCTCTAACAGTTAGAGAAAGACACAAAGGAATAAAATAATAAAGGAAAATTAGTACTGTCATTATTTGCAGATGACATCATTCTTGATTTAAAAGACCCTATAGAATCTACTAGAAAACTCTTGAGCTCTAATAAACACTTAGTAATTGAGGACTCAAAATATAAAGAAAAATAGCTTTCATGTTTGCCAGTAGTAAATTCTCTCAGAGGAAGAAATTAGGAAAAATGTTCATATTAGTCCATATATATATGTATATATGTTCATATATAAATATATACACATATACAATGTCAAACATAATATTTGTATATGTATATGTGTATACTATTATACATATATTATGTCAAGCACACACATACACATATATATGTAATATAGGTATATATGTACAGTAGATAGGAATTCACCTATCTAGAGAGGTTCAAGATATCGACAATGAAAACGTCAAGACATTTGAAAATGGAAATCAAAGAAGACCATAAATGATGAAAAGGCCTTTTATTCTCCTGAATTGGAAGAATTAATATCATGAAAATGGCTATAATGCCAAAATTAGTCCACAGATTTCAGTGTAATACCTATTAAAATCCTGATGTCATATTTCCAAGATCTACAAAAAGCAATTCAATAATTCATAAACTGTTACTAATAATTATTTTTTCAGTCTAAAATTTTTTAGAGCTAAGATTAACAATGACATTATTTATTTATTTTTAGAATAAGATCAACAATTTTGTGTTTGAGGCTTACTTGCAATGCTAATTTTATAATATAGATTCTAGGCTAGGATTCTATAGATGCCAGAGTAGGATTCAGCTCACTAGGTTCACTGTAGTAGCTTTGTCTTTATGTTGAGGAATAGAGAAATTGCTGTCTTTTTTATAGTGTGTTTAATATGTGTGAAAGGATATTGGAATGCGTCTAACTTGTGAAATGTAACTGAAAGAACACAGATAAAGCTGTCTAGAATGACTTAATAAATAGGAACTTCCGGCACTCTTGAAACTTTCTGGATTCTTTCACTCATTACCCACCATTGTACTGATAAAAGACTGTGACCAAAAGCAACGAGGGAATGAAAGAGTTTATTTTGCTTACAGTCCCAGGTGACAGTCCTTCACTGATGGAAGTCAGGACAGGAACCTAGAGGCAAGAATAACTGAGTAGGTCTGCCTGCTGACCCACTCTCTGGTTCGTTCATTAGTTCTCTTATGCAGCCAAGGTCATCTTATAAGGGTATGATACTGCCTATAGTGGGCTGGGCCCTAGTACGTGAAATAACAAACATCCCTTTTTTAGGTATGTCCCCAGTTCTTCTAGTGCCCCCCACTCACCCAACCTCTAAAAATCTCAATTGCTTCCAATTATGCCAAGTGGGATACCTAACCTTCTAGTACACAGAACCTTGAAGGACACTCAAAATAAAATCTTTTCTTTTTTGTAGTACTGGCAATAATATTTTCTGTCTTTATACTAAATCTGTAAGAAAAAAAAAACCCATAACTTTCCTTTTCATTTGGAAAAAAACAAGTGACTGAGATACTGACCCAATAACCACATTCAATCTTACAATTGATTATGCTGTGTCTTATGTATTTGGGAGAGTTATGCACACACAGGGCCAGGGCTTAACAACAACAGCCAGTTAAAGTTGGTGATTATCAGCATGACATATGCACATAACCTATGATGCCGTATGCACAGCCTAGTTGGCTTGGCCACAGGATGGGCTAACAACTCTAGTAAAGAGGATCTTTGATTACTAATTAAGATTTGGATAAAACCAATGCAATCAGCTTCCTTAACATTGTGTTTAAAAAGTCAATGTGCATGTTTGTACATGTGTGTACATTTTCTGTGTGTGAATGTGTGTGCATGTTTGTCTGGGTCTGCATGTGTATGTGCACATGTATGTGTATGCATGTGCATGCATGCATGTGTATGCATGTGTCTTTACATCTCCATTAAACAGTTTGGTAGGCAGAAAGAGGCAGAGTGCTCATTCACTAGGATGGATGAGTCTCCTATTCTGAAATATTCCGTATGCAGTGAGTGCTTGGCTTGCTTTATCGGAGTCAGTCTTATCAGACTCATCGAGCTGAGCTTTGAAAACAAGTGCCCTTCTGTGTACAGCCCGGTTTCCTACAGTAGGCAGATTCATTAGCATGAGGGTTTATTCACTACATGTATAAACCACACAATTTTACTTATGTATAGTACTTAACCAGGCATGAATAAAACATTTTGCTATTTGGATTTTCTAATTTTTTTTTACTCTGTTTATGACATAATTCACAAGATTAGTTGCTTTTATTGTGTTAGTTTTATTAAAATGGCTTTATTTTTATTATTATTTAGGATGGACGTTTGAAACCAGGAGATCAACTTGTCTCAATAAACAAGGAATCTATGATTGGCGTATCATTTGAAGAAGCAAAAAACATAATTACCAGAGTCAAGTTGAGGTAACAATTCCATCCATATGATAGGATGAGTCATTTAGCGTATTTATATCTAAAGATAGTGATTAGGATATCTTAAAGGTTTTCACTCTACTAGAAACACTGCCTTTGAATTTAGTTGACTGCATTTGTTGCATATCCACAAAGTAATCTCTTTAAATCGTAGGTCAGAATCGACTTGGGAGATAGCATTTATCAGACAAAAACCTTACTGTGGCCATCCAGGAAATATTTGCTGTCCATCCCCACAAATGTCAGAAGACTATGGACCTCAAACCTCAACATTTAATCTTCTTTCCTCTCCCCCTGAAACACCAGTTCCAAAGACTTCATCCACTCCCAAGATTCAGGACTCCATTTTACCTTCCTGTAAAGCAATGCAGGTAATCTTAAATTCTGGTTTATGTATTCAGTCCATAAATCTCTTACATTGTCTGTGTTAGTTAAGTCAACATAGAATTGTAATTTCATTAACAATGCTTATTCATAAGTTAGTATTTCCTTGAAAGACTTTTACTTTTTAGATTTTTATCATGTAAAACAGGTTTTCAAGCTAATGTACCTTTTCTTTAAAACTTAGTAAACATCAACATATAACAACATGGTACATAAAGATACAACTAGACATCATTAAGTCTCCAGCTATCTGTTTCTACCTAATAAAAGCTACGTACTCGTGTGTGTGTGTGTGTGTGTGTGTGTGTGTGTGTGTCTGTGTGCGTGCGTGCACACGCGCATGCACAGGTGTGCGTTCAGTCCTTAGTTTCCTTAGTTTCTTCCTTTCATACTGAGACTAATCCTGATCACCCTATCTATGGATAGTGTGTGTTCCCCTCACCCTCTCATGTATGTCTTATGAAATAGTTTCCCCTTCTTAATTCCAAAAAAAAAATGAAGACTTTATTATATACAAAGTAATGTATTTGCTTTAAACTGCTACCTCACAATTTTAAGCTAGAGTCTAAATTCTTAAAATCTGTGTTAGGAATAAAAAACAAGACGCAGGTAGGCTTTCTTTCAATAGGATAAGTTCCTTAAGGGTAACTTCTGTTCAAGGTATATTGTGATCAGAGAGATTGTTTTCTGTCAGCTGGTTCTTTTATAAGGCAAGGGGCATGGCCTTCTTTTCTGTTATCCTTAAACACAGTAGAGCTAAAAGCATTGTTACTTTCAACTCTGAAATGCTTTCTTTGAAGATGAATACAGTGAATATTAGGAACTTCATATTTTTTGGAATATTGCTTTGATCTTTTTAACCATTCTATTTATGTTAACATGAGCATCTAGTTTGTACTTTGACCTACTTTAGAAAATTACATAACATCTTTCTCATTTTTTTTTTCACAGACAAAACCTGAACACAATAAAACAGAACATACTCCAATTACTTCTTTGGACAACAGCCCTACAGATACATCTAATCCAGGTAAATTCACATTTAATTCCTGGTTTGTTTTTCAACTACTCTTTTTCAATGATGAATTAATACTATAACTTAATAGATCTCTTAAAGATGGTACATTTTGTCTTTTTTCTTTCAATGAATAAAAGAGCAAAATGAATGTATTGTTTGGTGGTTTCTTCTAAATCTTAACTTTTGCCAGAACTTTCTTTGAGCAAAGGGTTGAAATTTTAAAAAGTACATTATAATAATGTCTCTGAAACCATAATAATTAACAAATTGTTTAATCAAGTAAGGAAATCAAGTAAAGGAAGTCAAGATATGAATTCTTTCCTCTTTACTGAAGTACTGATGGCATTTACAACTATATCTTTGAAAACATAGTACAGATGGAACAGAACTTAAGAAAAAATGTTCATTTGTTTTGAAAGATACTGTATGGATATAAATTAGAAAAGGACATCCATCCTGCCTTTGATATTATTTTTGAATTACCCTAAAATGACCTAGTGATTTAAAAATAATCAAATCAAAATGATCTAAACTATACACAGAAAAGGATTTTTATCAAGCCATAAAGTTTTTATTGATTAAAATATACAGAAAAATAATACCTCTACTGAAATTATCTCCAAAAGTTAGACATTTTAGAAATTGTATTTAACGTTAACTAAAGGGTAACTACAATTCAAATTGCAACCCACGTGTATTAATTTTTAATACCATTAATTTTGCTAAGGATTACAAAATAAAAAGAACTGGTTTGGATTAAGTAGCTACTAGACATGAACAAGTGGTATAGCTCATTGATAGAGCATACACTTACCAGGCATGAGGCCTGTATTCAGACCCCGGCATCAAAAACCCTACAACTTAACAGCAGTTTATGCTGCATTCATCTTGTTCCCTCTGATTGGGAGAAGTATTTTCTAGTAGGTTAGTAATTTTTTAGTCAAAATTATACATCTTTTAATTACTGAGATTTAGTGATTCTTGGAAATACTATTAATTAGTATTTCGTTCATATAATTAACATCCAGTCTCTTGATAGACTGTTTTTATTTTAAATTGGGAGCTCACATGGAAAGAAAAAGACATGAGTCAAGCAGTAGTCTAAGATGCGGTGTCAGAGTTGCTCCATGATGAAAGTCGGGGTCCTTGATTATGTTGTGAATCATTAGTTACATAACATGTGTAATACATTTCCAGTTTTAAAGCAACCAAACTAAGTATTCCCCTTAGCCATTTATTTAGGGTACATTTGCTAAATGTTATCAAGTTAGCAACAAACACAGCACAGCAAGAAGTTGAGAGAGATTTAGGATCTTTCTGTGAGTTATTTAATATTATAGCAAAATAAATCATGATGTTAACATCCTCATTACTCAAATCAGAAAGCATGTAGATATACACGTAGTTTTCATAGATAAGCATACATGCCTATATTTTATAATGTGCACAAATAGTGTAAAGACATGTACAATGTCGACTAAGGGGAGAGGGAGCGAGGAACTATATTCAGTGGAAACAGCCATTGGTGTGCATGTGGTGCTGGAGAGCACAGGAGCAGGCTGGGAGTTTCTAATCCTTCACCCTGTTTTCTTAGCTCAGTAAGCCTGAGAAGGCTGCTTCAAGGGGAAGTTACAATTAAAGAACAGCTATCAAGCCCTTGGCATTATGATTGGTACATAGTGTATGCTCAGCTGTAGTTTTATTATTAATCATATTACAGAATTTAAGCTAGCATATATTTCTGATAACACTCCAGCACAAGAGCCTGGACTGTGAGCAGAAATGAGTGCTTCTTCCATGGGTGTCAATTCTGTGGCCTCCTTCAACCTGCAATAGGAACAAAGGACTCCAGTATGCAAAGGACAGTTAAGAAACATCAGCCTCTCAAAAATGAGACGTGCTCCAAGTCTTAAAGGAAGCAGGCAGAAAACCATCCTAATTCAAGGAAGGGCCATGAGCTGAGCCAGAGCACAGAGCTTAGATAAGTGAGGTGCCAGAAACCCCACACAGCAGGTCTGATGACAGCAGAGATCTTATATATTAGTAAGTAAAAGGTTGTACCAGCGATTAGAAGAAAATAGCCTTGATTTTAGAATAGGAAAATAACTATTGAAAAATATATTTGAGTAAGTCATTTATAAAATTAAAATATTAAAATATTAACAGAATATTTTTCTAGGATAGAAATAGCATTAACTCAAACCCACTTTTTATTTCTACATACATATAGTGGGCCAGATATTACTGAATGAAGTATTATACAGGAAGGGAGGTGGCAAACCCTCACAGTTGTCTCTAGACAACTGACACATGCTAGGATTTCCCCATATTAATAAGCCTCTTAAGTATCACCTTCTAGACACCTTTAATCAGTCAGTATTTACAAGTTAGTTTTCTCATTAGTGTCACCTGACAAAGGCAGTTTAGGGGAGGAGATATTATTTGGGTTCACAATTTCAGAGAGAACAGCGAGTCCATTATGCTGGGAAAGGAGGGAAAGGAATGACTAAGCAACTCTGACTGTGGGAGCCTATGACGAAGCTTTTCACGTAGTTACTGTACCAGGCTACAGATTAGACTGAAAAGAGAAGTAAGTATAAACCATCAAAGATCCAGCTGACTTACCTCATCCACAGGCTCAGTCCCACATCCCATAGTTTCCATAATTTTGTAACCTTCCCCCAATACCAGCAACTATGGACCTAGTGTTTAAATTATGAGCCAATTGGGATAGTTCACATCAAATTATTGCAATATTTACTTTTAAAATGTAAACATGTTTTAATATTAACTTCAATTACAATAAACATAAGATGGCTCTACTCTTTCCAATTTATTTGCAAGTGTAAAATTGGTTTGAATTTTTAAGATCAGCATGAATATATTTTAAAATTATCTGTCCATGATGTAAATTTAATCTGAGAACTCAGAACTGCTTACTGCAGCAGTAGGGTGAATAATATAGGAGTTTATGAGCGAACTGTAACTAAAAGCTCTTCCTGAGGGACTAAGAAATGGTGTTATTATGTTACCGGTGTGACAAGACTTAATTCCTTTGCACTCAGTCGTTTTAAACTAAAACAGTGCCTATGGGAAAAGTACCTTCCAAGGCTTCATGGGATTAATTTTACGGTGTTGATCATACTCTGACAAAGCCGTTCCTTTCTTCTCATTCTAAAAAGAAGAGAAATAGAGGATCCAAGAATGATAAAGTCTTTCCCCGAAAAAGGAGCAAATGGGAGGTTGAGGCAGGGAGGGGGGCACTAGCAATTGAGGTAGAGTCTTTATGACTTTAACAACTCTGAGTTGTCAGCATGAGCTGGTGTTGTGTGCACTCACTCTTAAAGAATTAACCTGAAGGGTCAGCATGTAGAGAAAGGCAGGCTCAAGAAAACACTCTTTGTCAAGGCCCAGTGCATGCTCTTAAGCTGAGGGTTGGGGTAGTTTTGCATCACTTTCTTGTTCTTCTTCACAGTGTCTCCTTTTTGGTTTTTGTCTTTGTTTTTGCACAATTTTACTGATTTTTGCCATTACAGTCGCTGTCAGATATTCTACTGTGATGAGAATTTGGTGATAAAAAAAGGGACTCAGAGCCACACTGGTTTCTGGAGTCACCGACTTGAGCCATAACATTGTCATCGCCTGGCTGTGCCACCGGAGCCAGTTCCTTTACTTTGTCACGCCCTGGTTTGAGGCATGAGAATAGTAATACTGATGTCATTTTTGTTATTATGAAGATTAATGAAACCAAATATAATTCATGCCCTCTCTGCCTATAGGTAAAAAATAGAGCTAACTTGTTATTTCTGCTTTTGGCTGCACCAAATTTTTTTGCTTAGCAGTAGGAAAACAGTAAAAATGTGTGCCTTGATGTGTGTGGTTGTCATGTGTCTCTGCTTCTCCTTTTCTGCTCATTGTTTTCATCTACAAACTTAAATTTGAGTTGAGTCATTCAGTCTTTCAGGCTGAAACCCCAGAAAGGGTAGCTTGTGTTCACCTGGGGTTAGTGATCCTTAATTTTAGGTCAGCCACTAACTTGAAAACGTGTCTGAAGATGAAACCTTGAAGTTGAAAAACAGAGTGTTCTTACCTGTCTTTGTTCTTCCATTCCATTTCATCCCATGGTGATCTTTTCTACCACAGCTGTAAGTTTGATATAGATTTTTCTCTAAGAGATAAAAATAGAGATATAATAGTTTTTAACCTCATGGACAACAATTAGATGTCATGATTACAAGAATCTTTCTTGCTATTACCAGAATTGTAAAAATTCTGTCACACTAAGATCAACCCTTCTTGAGGCTTAATTCCATTTGGAGCTAAAAGTCAGTGACAATTTTTTTATATATATATACTCTTAACACCTATAAGCTATATTAAAGGTTTTGCATAGAATGTTGAGGATGTGTTAAAGGTTTAGAGGAAGACTCTTTATTTTCATATGTGCTTCTTATGTTCTTAAGAAAGAGAATGCAAATCATTTTGTACTTAGAGACAGATGCTCTGAGAAATTAAAAAAAAATTAAAACACTGCATAAAGATGTGACATTTCAAAAAGTTTTTTCTCTTCCTCTTGTTTCTATGTAGAACTGGTAAAATACCATTTAAGAGTGTATTTAGAATAGTGACAATTTAGATAGGGAAGATTGACATAAATTGTAGAAATTTGTCTTTAAAACCATGGCATATTAAATTGTTTCTCAAGGGCTGGCCTCTGGTGGCACCTAACTTCACATTCCTGCAAACAGAAAAAAAAGTGTATCCCCCACACAATTAAGCGCATTGAAAACATATAGAGAGGTAAGTGCAGAGTGGATTTCCTTTAACTCTTAAAAGTCCATTTTTACTGCTACAAATTCAGTCCTTCTGTAAAATGGAACAGGATTTTTAGCTCAGAGAGTTACACATCCACATTGTCCTTTTATACATAAGCGTTAGAAGTTGCACTTAGAGTTTTTCTAGAACACTTCCACAGTTGCTGTAACAGTACTGTCTTTTCCAGTCAACGAAATACCATGGTCTTTGACTGTCCAATATGATTTTACTTGCTACAACAGAGAGGTGCTATCTTATAGTTACCAGGGCATTGTGATGAGGCTCACAATGGCTGGGTATCTGTCTTTAAGTTAATGTTTCCATGAGACTTCATAATGCAAAGTTGACTATGCTGCATATTATATCCTTCAAAGCTCAAGTAAAGCTGATTTACAGGGGAAAAATTCATAAAAACAAAAGTAAGACCTGCCAACTGTTTAACCAGAATTATCTTTGAACAGCAGGAGGCCAGAACACATCTTGTCAAATGAAAAGTTCTATTCCAATTAGATTTCCAGTTAATGTGCACCCTGTCGTCTCCTAGACATTGCTCCAGCCTGGACTGCTGATGCTTCTGGACCACAAGGGAAGATTTCCCTACATCCTTCTGTTCGCCTCAAGGCAGAGAAACTGGAAATGGTAAATCCCTTAAAATCATTTTCTTCACAAGACAGCAGGAAAGAACTGCCTTGTTCTTGGAGAGGAGGACGTTGTAGAATCATTGGTTTCTTGAAGTAGCTTATTTAATTAAGAGAGTGACAGTTTGGGTTGCAATTATTTAATAACATTTAGACTTGGAAGTTCATAGTACTTCACTAGTATAAAACAAATAAAGTCTTTGGTTACTAAACTGACATGTAAATTAGTTTCTTTCTCTTTGGCTAGAGTGATAGCTCAGTGGGTAACAGTGCTTGCCATGTAAACATGAGAAGCTTACATCAATCCTGCAGAACTGACATTTAAAAAGACAGATTCCTGTGAAAGCACTGATAGACATGTCCCTGGATCTCACTGGCCGGTTAGTTGTATTGGTAGGCTTCTATATATTGGTAGACTTGACACAAGCTGATGCTATCTTGGAAGAAGGAATTAACTGGAAAAGGAAAAAAAAATGCCTTCCCCAGGTTGGCTTGTAAGCAAGTTTGTAAGGCATTTTCTTGATTAAGGATTGATATGGGAGGGCCCAGCCTACAGTGGATACTGCCAACCCTAGGTAATTGGTCCTGGGTTGTATGAGAAAGCTGACCAAGCAAGCCATGGGCAGCAAGTCAGTAAGCAGCACCCTTCATAACCTCTGTTTCAGTTCCTGCTTTCAGCTTCTGTCTGGAATTCATGCCCTGACTTCCCTCAGTGATAGAGTGTGACTCGAGGGTTGTAAACTGGAATAAAGTCTTTCTTCCTGAGCTGCTTTTGGTCATGGTGTTTATAATAAATAGTAATAAAAACTGTAACTAAGACACTAACTTAACCTATTTGAGCCAGCTCTAAGCTAATGAGATATCCTGTCTCAAAAAACAGGATGGAAGGTGGTAAGCTTACTGAAGAATAACAGTTGATATTTTCCTCTGGTCTTCATCCAAAGATATATGTGTACCCCAGCACACACCCATACACACAAAGAAATATATGATATCTTAAAAACTGTCATCAAAATTATGACAAGGTACACTGGCCTTTATATACTGTAGCAGTAAGTGCAGTCAAGCAATATGCAGTATTGTTCATTGTTTTTAAATAAAGGATTACTAAATCATAAAGAACAAAGTAATCAGGTCCACATGAGATTGAAAGAGATTATGGCCGTACACTAAGGTACTAACAGATAATCCTAGGGTCCTGAGAGCATCACATCCAGAAACAGAAGATGCTTAAAACACAAAAACTAAAGGGGAAAGTACTTTAAATTTGATAAAGTTACCAATTAGCTGAGGTGATTGTACAACATCTGGATACAGTGTCAGAACTCAACCCTCTGTCTCCTCATGAGATTTATAGAGACGGACTTTCATGTTTATAGAAGAATATGAAATTACATAGCTAGAGTAAACACATTAGGATAAACACCATAATTATTCCTATCTTTCCTTAGTCCCAAGTAGTGCCAGTCTCATTAGCAATTGAAATCTTGCTGTTGTCTAAATGATGATCCAATCTACCTCTTTCCCAAGAATGATTTTCCTGACTATGATAGTTTGGGCAAATACTGCCATGTTTTACATATTTGTAGCACTAACTGTCATGTTGCACTGCTTTATACTCTTTTTCTGTGCCTGTTTTATGGATGAAATTGAGTATTTCTTCACCCATGGTACCTACCTACATAATCCACTTTTTGCCATATAGAAGAGAACATACATCTTTCTCATCTGTCACTAGTTTTCAGGAAGAAGCACCCATAACAAAAGACAGTTCAACAAGAGGAAACATTGAGTTTTGCTTCTCAGAGAAGCCTTCAGTAAAGAAAACCCAAATAAGCAGAGAACCTGTGTGCACTTAGGATTCATTTTAGAAGAGGGAGTGGCCAATGGCCAGTGTTGTACAAGAATAACTAGGCAATGGGGATATGATATGGCCTAATAGTAATAGAAGGGGGAACTTCAGAAGGCTGGCTCTGTTAACAGTGCACTATTAGAACAATCGTAAAAAGCATATAGGAAATGGAAAACAGACAGCATGGTAAGCTGTGATGAATTGTATATGCAGATAACTTTGAAACAACACTAAATAGAGTAGACCTTAATTTGTACAAAAATATGTAATAAGTGTAAGTATATACACAGACATCATATTCAGAGGAAAAATTTCTGGAATACTAGAATTGGTTGTAATAGTGATTATTCACAGAGTAGTGGTTCTCAAGGTCAGGAGTATACTTTTCCTCCATTGAAGGTATTTGGTAATGTCTACCATGCAGGAGTATACTTTTCCTCCATTGAAGATATTTGGTAGTGTCTACCATGCTGGTTTTCAGTAGTAAAAACCATATCCAGATTCCCATCCAGGACTAAAAGTTAGATCCTAAAACTCTATGTCCTAACATTTAAGGGTCTCTCTAACAACTTATGAGCCAATTTTTGCTAGCAAACATACAACATATGTCTCATTTTACTTGTAACTAGAGGAATTCAAATTAGCAACATTTCATTTCTAATAGCATGACAAAATGAAGAAGTGAAAACAACAAATTCTGTTAAGAATGTAGAAAGCTAGGATGGTTTATATGTTATGGCATATGTACATGAGTACATGTAGTTGAAGAACAATTCAGCAGTAGTAGAGTTGATAACATGTCATAACATAACATGTTAACTGTGACTCAGTTTCTCCGTCTATGTGCATATTCAGTAGAAGAATTTATGTGCATCTATTAAAGAAGATATGTGTAGTGCTTTATAGCAAAGAATGGTGAGGCAGTCATAAATGTCTATCAGATAATGGATGATAAATTGTATACCTGCTCAATGAAATATAAAATCAATGAACTACATGTGTAGGCAATACTGAACAACTCTAAAATCACTAAGATAAAATTAATCTGCAGTTATCCCTTTAGATTACACTATTTGTGTAACATTTTAAATGTACAAATGAAAATGTACATTATTTAGGATACATGTACTTAGATACTAAGTAACATTAAAAAATAGACAATAAGAATATAATGATTCTCTTCTGTGAAAAATAGAAGAAGCATTCAACTCATTCTATAGTCTCGTTTTTTAAAAATATGTGTAGACTTTAAACAAATATCATTGTGTGTTTATGATAGCCGGGAACTTAGATGTTCTTTGTATACTTTTTAAAAAAATATTTGTAACTTTTTCAAGATGAAAAGAGTACACATACACGAAAGCTACAAATCGTTCTTGAATGTTATGTAAAGACTAGTTACGGCTTTGATAGGATAGCAGAATGGTATTAGACCAACTTTAAACACACTTAAACCTCATCCCTGATACTCTCTGCCTTCTTCCTGATTCCTTTCACTGTTTGCTTCCAGTGTGCCCGTATGATAACAGCTGTGCTTTCCTCAAACTTGATGTTCTTACCATTAAGAAGCCCCGAAAGAAATAACCAGGAGAAGCACAGAGGCTCCGAGTATCCGAGAACCACATTCCAGCCTTTTGTAGACTGTCTGTCCCACAATCATTATTAAGTCCTGGTAGACTGTATCTCATCCTCATTATTAAGGTTCCCTGTAGACTATTCCACCTACATTGTTGAGGTTCCTTGTGAGTTCTCTTTCCTTTCACCCCTTTTACTAAGGCAAGGGGAAGAAGGGCTTGTTGTTCTCCTGATAGGAGACTTCCTGCGTGGCCTCCAGCACTTCCGAATTGACCAGCACATAGCCCCAAGACTTCATCAAGGGGCAAAGTGGGCTTCAAATGTCTTTTGGCTGAAAATCATGAGTGTTCTGTTTAAGGATAAAGAACATGGGAAGGACAATGGAATACAAGCAGGGGCATCTCCATTTCTGATTGAAAGGCAGAAGTGACTTCATCCAAAAAACAAAAAAGAGCCTGACAGAGAAATGAGTGTTAGGGAAAACTTTTCTTTATTTTCTGATTGTGTAAGTATAGTCTGAAACCAGCCAAAATTAAGAATATTTTTCATTTAACCCAAATTCTATCAATTTCACTTCTACTCTCAAGATAACAACCAAGTACTTTTCATGTTTCTTTTTTCTTTTTTCTTTTTTTTTCAGTGTTACGTATAAATTTGACTTCAGTAAATTTTTACCTGTTATTTTTCTTCTGCAATATCACATAGGCTAGAAATAATTTTTTTTCTGGTCCTATAGCCATGTTTGTAAATCTGGCACTAGCCAAGGTATTTGTCATGATAAGGATGACAAATCCTTGTTGGGGGCAAGTGGAAGACACAAGAATGTAATTTTTTATAGGTAGTTAATCTATAGTTAACAGACTTTCCACGGAATCTAATTCTGGTCACAGTTCCCCATGTTGATTTTGTTTTCTACTGCATTGTAAAATATAGTTGTTGTGAAAAGTTTTACCCCAGAGGTTTGGAAGCTGCCTCACAGAAGTTTATTTCCTTCTAGGCTCTCAATTACCTCGGTATACAGCCAACAAAGGAACAACATGAAGCCCTGAGACAGCAAGTCCAGGCCGACTCAAAGGGGACTGTGTCTTTTGGAGGTAATGTCTTAAGTGCATCATGTTGTGGTGGACGTTGTTGTGACCTATTTTTATTGAGGGCTAGTTTTGTAGGAGGGAAATGAAAACTTATACTATGCTACTTCAGATTCCTTAATTAATACTTTCAAAATGGCCATCGCTACTAACCCAGCTGGGTCAGCAGAAGGGAGCCCTGTTATCAGAACCCATCAGTGCCACATACCGTTAGTCCATCCCACTCTCTTTGCATCTCTGCACGCTTTATTTTTTTATTATATAAACATTGCTTTAATAATGACAAAAGATAATGCAAACTATAGGAATTTTAATTTCACTACTATGGAGATTACATCTACTTATTTTTTTAGCTAGTGAGACAGGATGTTTTTGTCATACTGCATAATTATTTATTCTTAGAGATGGCATAATGCACCAAGGTTTCTACTCTTGGCATATTAATGGTTTCTGAGTAGCTGTTATTACAAATCTATATTTATTACAGCTTTTATCAATGTGCATTTATACTTTGAAATGTAGCGATCTCTTCCTTTTTTTTTAAAATAGGATAAATCCCACCCACTCCCAACACACATGGTTTGAAAGTTCCATATCTGTCACTAAGTTATTTTCTGAAAACTGTCTCATATCTGTCTATTCTACTACACAGAAATGTTTGAATATGATGGTTTCTCTTTAGCCTTCATAGCATTTGTTCTATAGTACACATAATAAATGCTACATTGTATTATTTTTAAACTTCTCTATTGAAATAAATTAACCTTATATTTTTGAAATGAGGAAAAACAGATATATGGGATTCTATTGCCTCTTGAAACCCTCCCCCAATACTAGTAACAGGAAACAGATATACATACTACCACCACAACAATGACCCCCCCCCACACACACACACAATTTATAAGGACAGAAGATGGGGGCAGAAAGAGCAGTAAATGAAATACCCCAGTGTGCAGAGGCAGATGAATCCAGGCATCTGAAGACAGAAGCCTCGAAGGGAGGCCAAGCTGGTGTGAAGTACCAGGTGTGACTATAGGCTTATCAGAGCTCTTAGAAGTGTGTGGTACGGGTATTTATCTAGGCTCTTTTCTATCTTTCTCAGTATAGCATCTACTATTCCAGGGGGAAAGAAGTATATTACACTGAGAAATTAAACCAGAGATATTGTGGAACAATATTTACTATAAGCAAGGGAACTTGGGGAAGTCTGTGTTGAGTTATTGCTCAAAACATGTACGCAGATACTCACTGACATTTGCATCCATGTCTAGAATTATAGCAAGGGATTTAAGGTGTGTCTCTGGAGAATCTAAACAAACAAACGAAAATGTCAGCAGGCCACCAGATTGTTTTTGTACAGTAAAATATTTCTGCCAGTTGACAAAGCAAATTGTGCATATAAAATTCCCAACCAACTTTTTAGTGCCTTATTAATTGTTAAATATAAACTCGAAATCAAGGGCTTCTGGAAATTTGATAAAAATCACATAAAATATGGAGCCCAAAACCATCAGACAAACAGATAGAGAAAAGGAAAAGTGATGATGAGACCAGAGATAACTTTAGATAACCTAATATTCTTAGAAAGATAAGAAAGGATAATGTGCCCATGAACTAAGAGCAGGGCTGTGTAAAGTCAAGCAGAGAGCATCTGCAAGGACCCTTTGAGATCACAATGTAATAGCTGCACTTACAACTTCTTGAGGATACACGGATGAATAGACCGTCACTGTCTGGAAGTTACCGGCTGTTCTGTACTTAACTTGCTAAGTGGCCTGGTGTCAGAAAGCCTGCCTTGGATCTGATTTGCTCATCTGTAGAGCAGAAAGACCTGCCTCAAAGGATGCTGAGGAATGGTGTGAGGATGTCCACTAAGCACAGACAGTTCCATGAGTGTTGGCTGCTGCTGCTATTCTCAACCTTTAGATTCCTTCAGCCTGTAAAGCCAGGTCATAAATGTCTTTAATTTTTCCAGAAACATTGAATGCATAATGTGAGAATTAAGGAATTAGATGTCTGTCATATGTGTTTGCTTTTTTATGTCTTGACTGAATTATGTGACAGTTATTCTAACCGAAGTGAGAGAAAATGGCTTCTGTATTGTTTGTATCCCATCTACCTCTCACTTTGGCCAATACTGTTCTGGGATCATTGGTGGAAGGGACACTGAAGCTCATAACTCCAACTCCTCAGTGAAGAAAGTAGTAGTTGTTTAGATGAAATGAAATGCTGTGTTCTTACCGAAATGTGTTCATTTTAGATTTCGTCCAGGTTGCCAGAAACTTGTTTTCCTTGCAGTTGGATGAAGTAAACATTGGTGTCCATGAAATCCCCAGCATCTTAGGCTCACAGGTAGAGTGTGCGCTCTCCAGCTGTTCTGACTGAATGTAAGGCACAAGTCTTAAGTGTTGTGAGTCGTATATGATGCCCTTTCTCTAGTTCTCACTGGCTTTTATTATTTTTTTAAATTATATAGTTATTACTTATGTGGATGTGTGTACTTGTAAGTGTGGATGCACATGTGAATTCAGGTATGCGAGTACATATGTGTACATATGTGTGGAAGCCAGAGATCAACCTTGGTTGTCATTCCTCAGAAGGTACCTACTGGTTTGTTCAGACTATTTCTCTCATTGGCCTTGAGTTCAAGTAGGCTAGGCTAGCTGGCCAACTAGCCCCAAAGACCTACCTGTCTCTCTCTGCCCAGTGACATCATCCTGACTGAGTTTACCCGGGTTCTAGGGATTGAGCTCCAGTTCTTAGGCTTATGCATCAAGTAGTTTACACACTTAGAGACCTCCCCCACCCTACAGTGGGACTTTTTTTTTTTAGCATAGTATACAAATAAGGGCTGGGCATATAACTTAATAGGCAACATACTACACAAGCGTTGAGACCTGAGCTTGGGTCTCTACTACTCACTTACGAAGTAGGACTTGGACATCCCTAATCATGTTTCTCAGTGGGCACACAGGATCTCTAGTACCTCGGTGGCCAGTTGAGCTGCCTTAATAAATTCAGTGAGAGACCTGGTCTCAAAAATAAGCTTCATAATTTTATCTTACTGAAAGCGGTAGGTCTTTATACTGCTCTGTGCTCCCAGAGGGTGCACACATGTCTGCATGCACATGCAATCTTTTATATTTTAATATACCTTCACTAGCTCAATGGCTGGGCCAATCCTGAACCTCCACATGGCTAACATACTCCCCTCCTATATTCCTGGGTAAATACTTATTAAATCTGTATTTCATCTCTGCTATCCCAGACCCAATCTGGGAAGTTGCCCCTGGGGCTGCTTCTTGAACTCTTACATGGCTGGATGTTTTCTCCCTTGGAGCTCTCAAGTCCGATCTCTCCTTATCATGGTGATTCTGCTCTTTCTCCTCCCCTCCTCCCTTGCCCAGGAAATCTTAAAAGTCCCGCTTCTGTCTCCCTGCCCAGCCATTGGCTGCCATCAACTCTTTATTTCACCAATCAAAGCCAACTGGTGGCAGGGACCTTCAGTGTCTTAGAGGCAGACATGCCAGTTCCTGTGTAATTAATTTTGATTAATACAAAAAACATTAGAGTCGGGGCTGGAGAGATGGCTCAGCGGTGAAGGGCAACTGACTGCTCTTTCAGATTTCCTGAGTTCAATTCCCAGCAACCACATGGTGGCTCACAACAGTCTGTAATGGGATCTGACACCTTCTTCTGATGTGTCTGAAGACAGCTGTATTTGTACTCATATACATAAAATAAATCTTTTTTAAAAAAAAACAAATAATATTAGAACCAATCTCCAACATTTTACCATTTTTGTCCCATAAAGAAGACTCTTTACTCTCGACATAAATGGAGCACAACCATACAATTATGTAAATTATAAAGTATGATATACAGTTAACATCCAGTCCAGCATATTTGTCAATTTAGATGAAGTATTCTACCATCTATCCTGACTTAAAGAGTTTACAATTTCATACCTGAATTACATCCTGATTTTAACTTATATTACCATCTGAAAATCATCCTTTCAAATCTGTATCATCTTTCCCAATGTTAAACAATTAAGTTTGATTAGGAGACTATAGCTAGTCTTCTACCCCATCAGAAATCTGAGAACAAATTAAATATTACCTGGATATATAGGAAGCACAAAAACATGGCTTCCAAAATTTAACCAAATTGTATAGACAGCTGACTACCTGGACAGTCCCCTGTTCTTCAAAATGTTGGAGCATCTGTCTTCAGCTTTCTGGCCCCGGATCATCTGACAGACCTTAAGTGAAGCAGGAACTATGAAGGACTAGCTTACTCTGACTGGCAGAGCTAAGCTGTCAACTATCCCATATTGTATGTCCTTTGTTGGACCATATTTTTTGTCTGTAGATGAATTAGGGCAATTTTTGTCCAGTGGCTACCTTGCCATAACTGGAGCAACTCCATATGGAGGTTATAATGTTCAGTATCTTTGAACTGTGAATTGGGTACTGTCGAGAACAGACATATCTCTAGTCAAATGATCTTTAATAATGAATTAATATTAAATGTCATATTCTGTGGATTTCTGATGTTTTTGAAACCTGTCTGTCTATATAAAGTGTATCTGAACTGTTAAACCTTAGCTACTCTTAGCTATTTCTATCTGAGTATTATTGAAAATACTTTACTATAAATAAATCAGAATCTAATATATCCATGAGTTTACTATCTGGCCTTTAACTTGTGTAACTTAATCATCCTAAACTGTTTGGAATAGCAGCTATAGAAGGACTGGGTCAAGGCCTTGTATTCTTAAATGAGTTGTATTGGCACAATGCCTAAGAGTAACTATTAATTTCAAATTTTGTATCAATATACAAATATTTGTACCAATGAAAACCTTAAATCTATATCAACATATAAATTCTGTACCAGTGTAAGAAATTATAACTTCAATTTTGTATCAAGATTGTATTATAAAGATTTCTATCAGATTATGGCTACATAATGTTTTGATTAATAATAAATTTAGCAATTCATCCCATCTATTGTCTCCTTGTTCAAAACTATGACCATTTCTAAATTATCTCTTAGGATGACAACCTATGTATAATTTATATAAAAAAAAAAAAAACGTAACCAGACACCCAAACCCAGGGGATTGGGATGATGACGATTCATGACTTCTTCCTGCTAAATAGGGGCAACAAAAATTCTTTAAAGGGTTAGGGAGGGTAAGGAATTAGAAAAATTGGTTAGACTTATGAAGGCTAGTTTTAGCATCTGTTATCCAGTCGCTGTATGTTTAGAAAGCTCAGGATTTGACTAAAGTTCTGAGATCTCTCTGAAAGGTTGGATGAACCAAGTCCATCAGGAATCGGCAATTCCTGAAGCTGTTCTGGAGGCAAGTCTCTGGACAGCATCACAAAGCAGGGGGCTGGAACAGCAGGTCATTTCAGTGTTTTCGCAGATGAATCTTGCCAGTTACAAATTCTGTAATATATGAATCTTACAGCCAAAATGTTAGTACTATTAAGATATTCATACAGATTGGGCAAAGTGCACAGATCCGTTAAGGACAAATTTTCTTCCTTATTTGAACAGGTGAAAGACAACTATCTTTTCATGAGTTAATTTGATCAATAACCAATCGCAACAAATCTTCATTCATGCTATGTGAAGGATGGCACAATGAATCTTAAGGATTTTACAACCAGAAAGATTTATTGTCTAATTTTAGCTGAAGTTTTGGCTGGAAGCATTTTCATGTCTAAGACAAGTTATAGGGCTCTTCCCATGTTGAGGAATCAGCAGATCAAGTTACCTGTCCTGTTTTATTTTCTCGAATTTTTCTTTTCTATAGCCAAAATCTTCAGGGGGTCTTCCCCTGTCATTTTTGATCCATATCACTCTGGAAGGGGTCCAAAGCCTCTTCTTTCCTGTTAACACAAATACAGAGCCT
This sequence comes from Grammomys surdaster, assembly GCF_004785775.1. Classification (NCBI taxonomy): domain Eukaryota; kingdom Metazoa; phylum Chordata; class Mammalia; order Rodentia; family Muridae; genus Grammomys; species Grammomys surdaster. Next base: position 7,147,519 of record NW_021604658.1, on the reverse strand, counting down.
CTCTCCCAAAATAGCCTGCCCTTGGTCCAGTAACCCAAAATCATTAAAGGTATAGATTGATTTGATTTAGTAGCTTGACTTCTCCCCCAGAGGATGTTAATATTATAACCATTAAACTCATAACTACATGCATTCTGATAATTAAAACAATTCAGAGCAATTAAAGCTATCTAAACAAATATTCTCTATCTGAGATAAGGTCTCCTCATCCCCTGCTCATGACCTACAAAAGATCAAGGCCTAAGTTATTTGTTCATCTATGTATACTTAAATTCTCCCTTTTAGCAGATTAATATCTCTATGGGTATATATGTCACCTTCCTCTTTTTATAACGTGAATTAACATAAGATTTTATTATCTGTCTGAGATTAGGTCCTTCCCCTTATCCCTGCTCCTGACCTACAGTTTGATCAAAAGCCTCTATTTATTCATCTGTCTGTTTAACTTCAAATAAATTCTCTTCTAGTCACTGTATACAAGCCTATTTTTAGGCTTCTGATTTATCATACCAGGCTTAAAAATCCCAGAATTTCCTTGTAGACTACATTCAAAGAATCTGAGTATTTGCCTCGGCATAGACCTTTTTAAATTTTGTTTTCATTTAATCTAATTTTTATTTCTGTATATTTGTTTTCTACATTTGATATCAAAGACCTGGATTTTTTTATTCTATGTATATTCAAAAACTCTTAAACAATTACCATTATACTCCTTTCTATCCTTAAAACAATTAAATCAAGTTTTATTCATCTCTATTTATCTGGTTGTCATCTGGCTGGATGTTTTCTCTCCTGCAGCTTTCAAGTCCAGTCTCTGTTTTCCCACCATAGTGAGTCTGCTCTTCCTCCTCCCCTCCTCCCTTGCCCAGGAAATCTAAAAGCCCAGCCTATGTCTCCCTGTCCAGCCATTGGCTGCTATCAACTCTTTATTTCACCAATCCAAGCCAACTAGGGCAGGGACCTTCAGCAATTTACAGGCAGGCGTGTGCGGGTTCCCATGTAATTAATATTATATTAATCAAATAATATTAAAACCAATCTCAACATTGCACTAAGATACAAAAGCTGCCAGAGCTCAAGTGTGGTTGCCCAAACTTTCTGAGGAGGGGTTAGTCACTAGGTATGTAGATGTGTTCTTTGTTCTAGTCTCTCTTCCATTCATTTGTTTCTTTCTGTTAGTCCCTTATTTTTAATCTACTTAATACTGTGGTCATTGTTACTAATGAGCTAAGAGTGTTACTAGCTTCTTACTTTTGATCTGAAAAATGACATTTTAAGTGATTTTTGTCATGATATGAAATATTGTGGTACTTACTCTATTGAAATTGTATTGAATTTATAAAATGGTTGGTTATGAAATAAGTGACTACTTTTCCTTATCATGGTTCTTGTTTTGAGAAAAGTACATATTCCATGTGCATCTTAAATTTTCTATCACTTTAATTACAAAATATGTTATACTTAGTGATATTATTAGAAATATTTTTTATTTCTTATCACTGGTTTTAATTTTATGTTATAAGAATGTAGTTAGGTATATGTAACTACTGAATGATAGTTATATATAAATACTGAATATCTGCCTCTAGATTACTTTCTTGTGTTTTCCTACTTAATCCAATGGTTTATTATCATAGTATATATGTATTTTTTGCTTCTAATAATTATACTTATATCTAACACTTTACAGTACATCTAATAGAATCCAAACACAATAGTTTTTAGTGCCTACAATTTCTATTTTAAACTTATAGTCAATACTTTATACTTAGAACTTTTTCACCGTATTTGTTAGTTTCTTTCATTCTCTGTAAACTTATAATGATATCCTGGTGTAACTTTATCTTTAGAATACTTATGTATAATCCCGCCTCCAGTTCTCCAGTCACAGGTCAAAGGGCAGAACTGGAGAGGTTCACTCAATGGACCTCTGAGGTAGGCCTATAGGCAGATGGCATCACAAGGAAGAAGCCCTAGTGAGGATAAGCACATTTTGAAAAGTCAGAAAGCATTGATGTTCACTAGGCTTCACCTCCTGAAGACCCTCCACCTCATCACTGCACACAGAGGACCAAGTCTCCAAAACATGAATCCTATAAGATCTGAGCACATCCAAACCACAGCCCGATTGCTTTGAAAATATAGTCTTTCCAATAGGGGCTTAGATTGGTATCAGTTATATGTTTCTGGCAATGCAGAATCTGGCTGATTGATTAATTTATTCATAAAAATAAATCTGATCCTTTCATTTAAAGATTACTCATGCTATTTTTTTTAACATTTCAAACCACTTATATATATATATGTATGTATATATGTGTACATATATATGTATGTATATATGCATATATGTATATGTGTCTATATGTATGTATATATAAGTATATGTATATACTGCTCATTTTAGTCATCGAAGTCACCCAAAAACCTAGCTGTTTGGTTGCTTTCAGGACATACGTAGCTTTCTCAGGATGAAAACACAGATTTATTAGAAACCCTGTGGAATTTGGCAAAAACTGAGCTGTGGAGCCCCCTTTCTGCCAGCCGATGTGGCTCTTATGCACTTAACTACATAACGTTCCAGGCAGATCTGTCTCTTGCTGGGAAGCAGTTCTCAAGGTTGCTGTGCCCATTTCTCAAGCCAGGACAGTGCTAGTGTTTGATGTGGCAGTAAAGTAGGGACTTGTGTGAGCATGCAGAGCTTTTTGAGCAGCTGCAAAGCAAAGTACATGCTCTGAATGAGTAATCTATTTCCTTCTTACCAACAGGATTTTAGGGCAGATAAGAACGAGTGTTGTCAGTCTACAGTAGTTGAAAAGCAAAAGCGCCAGACCGGTGGCAGTTGTGCAAGATGCTCTGCGTGCCAATGGTTTCCTCTTGAGGCTGTAGATCAAAATGTTGTGCAATACTCATTAATTTATGAAATTCTATTTGTTGCCTTCTGCTTCTCATCACACAGAAGATATTATTGTCAGTGTGAGCATTCCTTTTTCCTCCAGCTAGATCCATCACAGTCCCATGTACAATGAAAGAAGTCTCTCAGAGCACACATTGACTACTCATTTAATATTATTGAATTCTATTTTATTTAAAATTCCATCTTACAATTCATGAGTAAACAAAATACTCCAATTTTAAAGGCATTAGATAAGTCACTGCTTGTTAACTAGTTTACCACAAGCTAAAGTCCACGTTATTGTTTCATTGTGTAAGTCCCCATCATTTTTACGTTCAAAGCAGTGGAGTGCCTACTTTGGAACAGTCAGTCTATGGTAGTGATGTTGACAGTCCATGAAGGTGGGGAAATTCCACTATGACTACCCTCAGCAGCCATAGTTTCACAATAACAGGTCAAGTTTATAATTATTTTACATGGGATGCCTTACTCATATGTTCTCCTTTCATGACTGATTAAAACAGTTGATGCCTTTTTCCCTTTTCGTGCGAAAAGCAGGGGGACGAGTTCCAGTCAACTGTAGCCATTAGTAAGCACATATAAAAAGATCCAGTGACCCTTTGTCCATATTCGGGGTATTGGAATGTGCTTTCGATTTCAATAGAGCAATAATTGGGTCATGGACAGGAGGTATGAGTAAGTAAGTGGTCCTGGCCACCCACCCATTGGTGCCTGAGTTCCACCACTACAAGTAGCCCTTGGAAGCCATAGACACAGGAGACCGGTTACCATAAGATGATCTACTCCAGAGAGCTGACTCTGTAGTATAGATAGTTGTGTTCATTTTCGCTGGTCTGCCATGTAGGTTTGTTGTTGCTAGGGAGTACAGTTAGTCACTTGTGTCCAGTCCCGTTGTCCCTGGACTGTAAGACATTTTATAAGGAAAGGCCAAGGACAGTGACTTGTGTATACCTTCAGCCTTGAAGGGAGGTAATGTGTTTTAGGTAGGCAAAGTCAAAGGAATCTGGGCTAAAGTGCCCATGAGATGTAATGGAAAAAAAGAATAAAAGAGACACATGTCTAAGCCGAAGTGTGAAAATATTACGAGGGGATATAAAGTCCCCTTCTCAGGGTCTTAGTCTCATAGATAAAAGTTTTTCTAAATAGAATTAGAAACTAAGGTCAAGGTCAATCGCACTGGCATTTGAGAGGGAAAACAGCAGGGCAAGTATTTTGGAAATCCCAGCTGCCATGAGGAAATGGATAATAGAAGGCAAGCAAGGCCCACCCAAAAAGCAATGGCCTGAGTATCAGAACAAGCTGGCTTAGGATTCTGGCCGTTGTCTAGGGAAGGGAGATGGAAAAGGGAACAATTGCTTTCTGCATCAGAACTCCCAAGGCGAGCAAGCTTAGCAGTGAGGCTCTGCAGGCAGCTGATTGAGAGGAGCTTCTGGGTATGTGAGCCCACATCTCATTAAGAGAATGCTATTCCTCCCATTTCTGTCTGCCTCCAGCTGTATGTTTCTGCCATCAGACTAGCCTTCTTGAGGTTTTAAAACAAGTTGTTTGTCTGTTTGTTTTTTCTCATATTACAGTAGGTCTACTGGCCTTGGCTGGGCTACAGCTTTTGCTGTTCCCATGAATGAATATTATCATCCACTAATCAAACTATTTGTAAAGAAGGTTACCAACCATAAACCATGCAATTTGCATCAAAAATGTGTTACTATGTTAGTATTTGTATGTCCAAAATGGGGCATACTCGCTGTCTATGTCAGGAAAGGTACTACCCACAGATCAAATACCATTTTACTAGAGAGCTGGCAGAGATAGGCACATGTCACAAATAGAGCTTGAAAAGCTGATGGCCACAAATGGCCCTTTTCCATCCTTTTCTCTCTACCTGTCATCCTCTACCCTCTCTCCCTGAGGAATGAGGACCTTCCTCATCATAGAAGGGAAAAAGAGGATGTCTAGTTCTTCATCTCCTGCTGAATAGCACTTTAGATACTTCCTACTCCTTAAAAGAAGAGTGGGCCACAAGATCAGAGGAGTAAAAGGCATTGCCTTTTCTATCCAAGATCTTTCCTGGCTTCTGATTTTGTTCATCTGGCATGGACCAGATTCTCCCATGCATCATCACCCAAAAGTTGGGTTTTGGGATTTTGGTGGAGGCATTACGTTAGCTAACACAAATACTATCAGATAAATTAGCTACAAGAGCGGAAATGTTGGATCGTGGGTCCACAGATTGATTTACATGTCTGAAGTTTGTCCTGTGTGCGAAGGTCTCTTTCAATTCTTCTCATGTGGACCACCAAACATTCATAGCAGTAGGAGACGAGATCCCTTGTTCAGGGTCTGTGTTATAAATAAAAGCATTTAAAGATGGATTCAGAAGGCAGCTTGAGGATAGTTTTATTGGAGTTGAGAAAAAAAGCAACATACCAGGCCAGCTGGAGGTTTTGGCAGCCGCGGAAGGGAAGCAGGTAAGAGGATGCTTTCTAAGGTAGAGGTCAAGAAAGCTGAGAGGCTCTGAGTGGAGTCTATAGATGCTGGGTTGAGAGAAGAGTCCGTGCCAGTGACTGTTGCTAGGGCTAAAGTAAGAAGAACTAAGGTTTAGGATGCTGTCTGGGAAGGAGAGGGGCAAGAGCAGAAAAACTTGCCGTGAGGCTCTGCTGCCAACTCTGTCCTAGTTTCTTGTTTCCTAATTCCTTGCTTTATATTTATTAATTTTATTTTATTTTGAGCATTTTTTGAGATGCGCTCATATAGCCCTGGTTGGCCTCAAATTTAGTATGTAGCTTGAGCTAACCTTGAGCTCATGTTCCTACTGATATACTGTCAAGTGTTGGGATTACAGGGATGCTCTACCACATCCAGCTTCATAATATTTTTAATATGTTTACTGAAATATCATAACCATATATACATACTTATATAGATGCATGCATATATGTATATATATGATACATACATGACAGTCATGATATGTCTACAGCTTACTAGCTATCCGTCATGTATCTCAGGTGAAATCACTCTTCAGACATCTCTCACATGGTTTGCAGTAAGCTCCCATTTCCACCTGGATAAGAGCTGCTGTTTTGACCTTAGAACAGTGGAGCCCATCGTTCTTGCTTTTCGTAACTGGGCTCATAACTAGAGTGTGTGCACCATGACGAGCTCTTCCAGTTGTCTCTGACTCAGACGTCTGGGCTGTCACCTTTTTAAGGGGGAATTGCTGAGTCAGTATATGTCAGTCCTGCTTTTGTTTATTTGACAATGAACTTTTGGATTGAGGAGAATGTGGCGTTTAGAACCCAAAATATAATATGTCTTGCTGTGATTCTAATCATCATTTCTATATTAAAAACTTCACACAGTGCTACACCTGCTGCCAGCACAAGGTCATACACAGAAAAGGCAAGGTTGGTGCCTCATCCACACCCAGCACAACAGAAGACCGCCATCCGTTAAGCTATGATGCGCTATCTGTCTAACCAAGTATCATGCATAGATTATCTTCAGACAGCATGCTGAGCAGTGAACATGCTGTCAGTCCCCTAAAGTAAATTTTCCACAATTAAGGCTCATGTTAGTTTGGTATATTGAGGCCTCTTATTTTAACTAATGGCGTAAAGCTGAATGAAACTATCAAACTGACTTGTATGTGATGTGACTGTAATGTTTTTTTCTTATACTGGGTCAAAATGTAAATGGTAATTCCCACTGTGTGTAAACTCTTTGTAACTTCTAAAGACCCACCTGTAAGATATCAGATACATCCGGATGATGACAGTGTTGATGATGTTGTGTTAGGTACTATGGCACAGGCTATAAAGATAGATAAACTTGCTATAGTTTATACTAGAGAGCCACATACACAAACAGTTACAAACTTTAAAAGTGCATTATATAGAAAGGCAAGAATAGTAACATAACTTTATGTAATCCAAGGAAAGTAACATTTATTAGAAGTTTATGATTAAGTTAGCATTTGAATTCATTGTTAGAAGTAAGGTTGAATTTAGTCTTCGAAAAGGTGACCAGGGAGTTTAGCATTGGGTGTAGTGGTGTATGCCCATACTCTCAGCACTCAGGATGTTGAAGCAAGTTCACGACCAACCTGGGCTCTATAGAGAAACTCTGTCTCACCCACCACTGTCACCAATAAAACTATTAGACTGAAACAGAAAAAAAAAGATAAAGATAAAAAGTGCTTGTAAGCTGAAGACAGTCTTTCAAAAAAGATAATTATATGCAAACTTTGGGGACTGATCCCATTCCTCTTCTAGTTAAGATGTAGGAAGAAGAATCCACTAGACATAATGTGAAATTCCAGAAGGCACATGAGGTCATACACAGAAAAGGCACGGCTGACATTCGTGTGCACACCCAGTAAAGCTCCTGTCTTGGCAGCAGACTGCCATCCATTATAGTGTGATGCCTATCAGTCTAATCAAGTATCAGGAACGGATTATCTCTGGGAGAGAACACTTCAAGCCAGCTTAGGGCTGGAGACAGACGGCAGTAGTTGAAAGCGTTGGCTGCTCTTGCAGAGGACCTGAGCTCAGGTCTCAGCACCAACGTGGGCACCTGTACCTCCAGTTCCAGAGGATCCATTGCTCTCTTCTGGCCTCCATGGGCTCTGCATCCCTGCTCCATACACAAACCTGCACACACATGTACACATAAAATTAAAATATACATGTATAAAAGAAAAATGTTTAATGTGTATCTTCTAATATAAATTCTAAGTAATAACAGTATAAGGTCAACCTGAGGAGAGGGCTGGCCCTGTACATTAGTTTCCTTTTACCCAGTCAAACAACTCCAAAGTAAAACCTGATTTTTGATGTGGAACAAAGTTTGGGGGTGGTTTAAAAAGGACTTTGTGTTCTCAAGGTTAGCATCTGATGCATAACTTCTGTATTTTAATGTTGACAGCTTCTCCCCTGTGATTCTCTAGAAGCAGATGAAGTGGGAAAACTTAGACAAGAAAGAAATGCTGTTCTAGAAGAGCGGAATGTGCTTAAGGTAACCATCTCCTCAGCGTCCTTGGATTGGCCGTTAAAAAGACATGATCCCAGATTGGACTCTGAAGTAGTGTGCTCATTTTGCTTTTAATGAAAGCGTATTAGTATCAGATCTGATCGGGTCATCTGTGTAGTTGTCTTCAGAGTTATTCTCGAGGTCACCACTCACTTATTTTTACTCCATGAGAGGCACATAAAATCCATTGTGTGCAGGGAGTAGGTTTTCCTCTCCTGTCTGATCTGGCTCCTCTGATTCCTGTTCTCTCATATTGGTGGCAACAGCAGGTGTAGCCGAGGAGCCAACTAAGCAATCTGTAACAAATTTGAATCCTCTGATGTTCATAGAAAAGACATTTTCTTCCAGGTGCAGGGTCATGTCTGAGTGTTTTCCTAATGTAATTTGCAAAATGAAAGCATTGTGCTTTCAGGGGAGAACAAATCACATATGCTCCAAATACATGATAATATTTTTATTCTTTCTCTATAGTGACATTCTATTCTTAATGGAATATTAAGTTTAAGTTAAATCCTTACTTTTACCAGAAACTATTATATGTTCCAAGGAAATCAACATAACTACTTTGTGATCACTTTACCCTAAAGGTATGCATTTTAAAATTATTTTGTTAGGTGAAGCTTTGTAGTTATTTAACTTAGTTTTATTGGTATAAATTCTTTATTCAAAAAAGAAACACCATTTTCTTCCTTCTGTTGTTTTATAATGGCAGTCTTCAGACGAAGTCATTATTAAAAATTTTTAGCATATCCTCTCAGAGTTTCTGAAGACAGCCCAAACAAATCACATTTTAAAAAATAAATGTATATGTGTATGGGTCAGAGATACGTGGGAACTACTTACCTTCCTCTGTATTTAAATATAAGCTGAAAACTACTCTTAAAAAAAAAAATTCTTAAACAGTTAAAAAGAAGCTTATTGTGTTAACTCATGCATAACTTAGTTCTTATAGGCCCACTTTATTACAGCTTGGCTTTTGTTTCTCCGTGGTTCAAATTGAATCATGGGCAGTTCCTACCACAGCTCTTGCAAGTCTTCCGTGGTAGAGAGCCCCTACACCAGCTGGTTCTCTTACAGGGTCTTAATCAGTTCTCTGGTAATGGATATTTAGGTTATCTTCAGTTTTCAATGATCAAAACTAACTCCAGGGACTACAAAGATAGCTCAGAGATGATAAGAACTTGCTCCTAGTCCAGGGGACATGAGCTCTCAGGATCCACATCAGGTGGACTGTACCTTCCTGTACTCCCAACTCCAGGGCATTCAACACCATCTTCTGGCCTCCAAGGACACCACACATATGTGACGATACATACACAGTAGATACACACATGAAAATGAAAATAAGTCTTAGTAACTTTGTTGGTGTGTGGATAGGCAATTGTGAAAGTTCACACTAAATCTGTGAAAACAGAATTGCAATATTAAAGTGTTCTAATGTAAAACATTCTGTATATTTCTCCAAATTTTCTTTCATAAGGCTTTGGCAATCCATATTCCTTCCAAATATAAGTGAACTTCCCACAAATATGGTTATATTTTATAATTCTGAAATTCGCCACCTTTCTACAAGTTGGCATACCTACATGAAAATACAGAATTCATTTAAAAAATTATTAGTTTCTTCTGACTGTCTCAGAACCATCCTGTAGTGTTGGTCACATTGGTAAGACAGTATTTCCTGTGTGATTCATCTTTATACAAACAAAATCCACAATGTCAGGGTGCCTGAGGTTCTTGCATATTTTTATTTCCCTAAAGTTTTAAACTGTTGGATTTAATGATATATTTTGAGTTTTATTTGAATGTCAATATTAATTGTTAGAATTTTAATTTAAAATTGTGTAAGGCATACACATGTAACATTTAAACAAGGGTCCCCTGAGGAGCCATTCAATCAAGATCACCTTTCAAGTTCATGAACTGTAATTGAGCATATTTTAATGTTGCGAAACCTAAAGTCCCAGAATAAAAAATGACTCTGCTTTAAAGTTCCTCCACATTGAATCTTTTTCTCTGAGACTCATGTATTTTTAAAGATTCATAAGGGCTACAGGGGTGTCCCAGTCATTACCAGTGCTTGTTATTTGTACAGAGAATCTGGGTTCTGTTCCCAGCACTCACATGATGGCTCACAATCATCCATAACTCCATCTCCAGGGCATCCATTGGCTTCTTCTGAGTGACCTTTGTGGGCACCAGGCACACATACGGTGCACACACACAAGCGGGTCAAACACTCATACACATCAAATAAAACTAATAAATTTAATTTAAAAATTAAAAGTTTTATAAATAGTATATTATACAATAAATGTTTTGCTTAAGGTTATGTTGCATTTCCAGTTATTCTGCCTATTTTGTTACAGCCATCTACACATATATACGTACATACATATATACATACATACATGCACACACACACAGAGAGAGAGAGAGAGAGAGAGAGAGAGAGAGAGAGAGAGAGAGAGAGCAGCAGAGCTTGTTAAGTGACGATCATAGAGTAGAAATGGTCTGCTCTCACTCCTCATCAGCCTTTGACAGCTTTGTGTCTCACTTGAGGTACAAATAAGTAAGTTTAAGCCTCTGGCTAATTTTTATTTTGCAGAAATGATCCTTAATAGTGCTATGGGAACTGTTTAACCCAAATTCCAACTGTTCCTGCTCTTCATAGAAGAGTGGAAACAGATGCATGTCCCATTTACACGTGCAGAGACGAACAGCAGAGCACCATGAGTGCAGGGGCTGGCAGAGTAGACCAGAGTGGGCTGCATTACTCCAGGAGTTGCTGCTTCTGTATGTCATGATGTTACCATGACTCTTCACCACTCTACTTAAGGTCCCAGGAACTCTGTTCATGTTTTCAATAAGATGACTCCTGGGTCACTAAGCATTTCTGACTGTACCACTCAACAAGGTGGGACATCTCAGAATTCATGCTAAGTTTAATTTTAGGTTCAAAGATGATCATATTTTACCTTTATGCCCGTATTCAAATATATACTTCACATTTAAGCTATAAAAGTTCTATCCTTTTTTAATAATTGTTCAAAAATGGGCAAATATTACATTGGGAAGCTAAGAGTCAACCCAGTCTTTCTTTGGTTTGGCTAAAGCTTTTTTCCCATCTAATTCAGAATAAGATTATTCACTCTGGTAGTTCTTTAGTAATGACGCTGTCACCCACATTTACTTGCTGTTTACCCACTTCAGTCCTGACTAGCTTCTTCTGGAGCTCAGATTTTGGCATTTTACATAAAGCAATAGAGATGTTTTCACCACTGTGAGACTTGGATAACTGACCACTAGTGAGTGATATGTAAAGCCAGACAAATAACCAGGAATTTCAAGGAGATTTTTAGCAATTTGGTGTTTGGGGAATAAACTTTGAAACAGGACTAGAAATCATTCCTGGTGTCACAATGGCATGCTACTCACTCGGTGGTTTTTCAAACACAGGAGAAATTACTCGAATCAGAGAAGCATAGGAAGCAATTGATAGAAGAACTCCAGAATGTGAAACAGGTATGTTGTGTGGTGTGCAGGGATGCATAGATGGTGGGGTGCATGGGGTACGGCACATGAGAATATTCATGTATTCTTTGTGTGTGAAGGAATGTGAGGTGTACCTTTAAAGTGATAATGCTTCATCATATTTTAGAATTTATGACTGCAAATGGCATAAGAGAAAACTGTACAGCTCTTTTTTTATTGAATATTTTATTTATTTACAATACAGATGTCATTCCTTTTCCCCATTTCTCCTCCCTAGAACCCCCTATCCCAACCCCTTCCTCCTTTATGCTTTTACACCATTTTGATTACATGCATGTATTAAGGTTAGTTCTAGGTTGAGGGTCTAGCAATATAATAAATGCAGGTAGTCAAGGAACAAACAATACAATAAACACAAGTAGTCAAAGAAAAAGCAAGGCATTAAACCCAATTATGTGAACACTCCCGTGATCACTATTTCTAAGGGCTTATCAGGATGACCAAAGTATCTGAGCCTACTTTCCTGTCCTAGCCCAATGTCATTTTCATGTCTGAAGCCTACTTCCTTGTTCTAGCTTAAAATTTAGATTCCTGTCTGCAATTACTTCTTTGTTCTAGCCTAATATTTAGATTCCTGCCTGAGATTACTTCTTTGTTCTAGTCTAATGTCAGATTCCTGCTTGAAGCCTACTTGCTTGTCCTTGGCCAATGTCATATTTCTGCCAAGCAGCCCATTTCCTTGTCCTTGGCCCATGTCAGCTTCTACGTCTCCCCCTTTTTTATTTCATTAGCAAGACTGAGCCTGTCTTAGGTCATTCTGACAAGAATGCCTTCCTTATCTATCATGGAATATCATGAAATATTATCAAAGGCAATGCATTTATGTCTTAGGTTGTAAGGCTCTGTGCAGAATCTTACCCGTCCTTGGCTTGCCAGCCTGTTAATTTAATAACTCTGTCTGGGGGTCCATTTTCAGGTTTAAGCCATGTACTTGGCTACCAACATGTTGATGTTATTGAAGAAAAGCTTTAACACAATGGGCAGGAATAAAAGTATTCCCAGGACAAAAAGGGTTAGCATGATCAAGCTATATATGCCATTTTTGAAGCTTGGCCAAAATAGAAATCCTGACTTCAGGCCGTGGGTAATTTTTTCTGCAGTATCTATCACATCACCGCTCAACAGAACAGTATTCTTGAAATTCATACGCTCCCTACGTATCATTAAATCATCCCAAGAGGTGTTAGAATTATGACAAGTACACTGCACGTGTCATTATGTCTTCCTAATTATAATGATTACCACTGTAAATTGTAGAACTTAAATGAATCCAATGGTATTTGGCATGACACTCAAGATGGCTCCTTACTCTTAAATTCTGAACCTCCTTCCAGTAATTTGAATAGGATAAAGAGCATCAATCATTTCTTCCAGATGCCTATCTAAATCCTCTGGTATATTCAACGTATTAGTAAAGTTTTTTGCTAAATGATTAACAAAAGTAGCTGTCTTCTTGTGTCACAGCAATTGCAGAAACAGTGGTGCTAGCAATTAGTGTAATTAAAGCTGTTATACCAGCAATAATCAAGCCTACTACTCTCTTGCTTCTGCTTAAAGCCTGACTCATTTCTTCCAGTACTTGGAAGCTATTTTTTAGAATACTAAGGTTCTGTGATACTCAGGGCATAAAACAAAAGCTGGTTGATAGACTACCATAACTGACATACCAGATTTCAAAACACAAACACAATTAGAAGGTGTACAATCAATGCAACTTACATTAAATACTGTAGAAGAAACAAAAGTATTTTTAACTTGACAATTGAAAGAGCCTTAACACATGTGCTAACACCTGTTTGAAATCCAGATCTTGCCTCAGTTTTTATCTCTTGCTAACATAATGTCATAGAGAACTGCAGCTAATTTCCATATATGTCTTTGAAAATGTCCAGAACCAGACTTCCAAATGAAGACTGTTATTTCCATTAATGGATTGATTTCTAGACCAGTCCATGATTTAGTCTGAATAGCTGGTCACATTTAATAACAATAAAAGAGGCATTATAACTTCTCTTTTTGATTTTCTGTTCCACAAGGTCTAAGAATTTGAGGCAAGGCAGCTTATCCCATCAGGGGTATAGGTAAGCAATGGTGGGTCGGGAATGTATGTCCAATACAGCTTCCCAGTCACCATTGTCAGGGCACTCAGCAAGCTCACAAGTCAACATCATTTTTTGTTCTGGAATCAGCATATCTCACCCATCACTCTGGCGGCCACCATGTTCCTTCAGCATCCTGCAGAAAAAACACAAAATGACCTCTTCCCCATATTTAAACCTGATCAGGATCATGCCTTATGCCAGTGAGTGGATCCTTCCCTTTCCCCTATGCATAAGTATGCCTAGTTGTAGAGCGCCATAGACACTCAGCAGAACGTTCCTTGGCATCCAAAACCTTTAAAATAAAAAGAATATGGTTTAAATAAATTTGTGGTGTACAGGGTTATATCTCTCCCTTTTTTACTTTATGAAGATATTGTTTTAAAGTTCCATTGACCTGTTTTACAGTCTCTTGTCCTTGACAATTATAAGCATTTGGAGTTTGTATCTACAGGGGTCCTGCTCTATTAATCAGAAAAATTTAAAACTTTGAAGTGGCTTCCATGATCCACATTGGCCAGTCTCCTTGCTTCTCTATTTTTCTCTCTCATTTCCCTTCTCTGTCTTCTCTCTTTTTTTTGTTATTGTTATTTATACTTCAATATTTTTTTTAAAGAAAAACAAAGCAAGCGCTTCTCCCCAAAATGCATAACAGAGCATTTCTCTAGTTAGGTGCTCATGGTAAATAATTAAGAATATCCTTCACTTTGCATGGTTATAATCAGATTGCAGTAGATTTGAATAAGACAGATAGCACTATGAAAAGGTAAAAGCACAGACAGGGAATGTACTCTGAATACAGCTGTGGTGTCAGTAGAAGCCTATTAGAGCTCAGTGCTGAGTACTTGGCTCTCAGTCCCTCTCACCCTGCCCTCACAGAAAGTATCATATTGGCCAAGAAAGCAAACAGAGCCATACATGACTCATACCCTCCATCTGACAGTAACAGAGACCAAAACAAACCTCCATAGTAGTAAGTAGAATAAATAATTTTCAGCATTAGTTCTAAAACTGGCCTACTACTGCATCCAGGACCTAGAAAAGGCTTTAAAGACTCTGAAAAGAATAAAGAGAAACAAGAATCCATTGAAATAAGTGAAATCAGTACCAGAAAGAAAAGTATAGTAATTAATGTCAAAATGCCTGGCCACTGGTCAGGGCTTGATGGCACTCAGCCAGGATTCTGAGGTGTGTGCACCCAGAAATTGCAGCCTCCAAGAGTCAGTGCTCTGTGGGAAGAATCAGGTAAGTTAGAATCTACAGACTACCTTGGGACCAAGCAGTAATGAAGAAGAAACACCAGAAAGAAAGTGAAGGGTCTTACAGAAAGAGAAGACATCATTTTGTACATTTCTCACCCTGGGGCCAGTAGTAATCAAACCCATAATGTACCCACACCGAAAAGGGTGCATTTGACCTAAGACCATTCTATAAAATAGTGTTTTAAAGCTGAAAAAATTCCCATCATTACCAGCTGTAAAAATTCATGTGACTTGAAGTTTCCGTTTTGGTGAAAATGTGTACCGCAATTGAATAACAAAGCAGAAGACAACTGTAACATAAAACTCTGCATTCAACTAAATGTCCTCAATAAGTATTTGGAGCTAAGAAAAATATGCCTCAAATCTGAAATGAAAGCAAAACAAAAGTAAAGTCTAGAGCTAGTGAGATGGCTCATGGAGTAAAGGTGCTTGCTACCATTTGCTAACATTTAGTACAGAAATGCAAATGGAAACTAAATTACCAAGAATTATATTCAAGTGCACTAAAAAAAAAAAAAAAAGAATAAATTGCAGAATTTCTTGAAGAAATCAGTCAGAACAAGAAAACACTAAAATTGAGAATTATTATCCAACCAAGCATTCCAGAATTAGAAGATTTTCATCTAATGAGCAAGATCTCTGAGGGTCTAGACCCTCCCAGCATCATCATGTATACAGTTCCAGAAAGATGAGATATTCAGGGCTGAGAAGTCACTTCACTTACACCTGGAGCTGAAGTTGATAGATCCATACCATGAGGAGCTGTCTGACAAGGACTTCTGTGCCTGCATCTGGACAAACCAGGACATCAAAGCATTAATCACAGTCATAAACGATGCGCTGTAGAATAATGGTAACTCATGAGCCTGTACCATGTATAATTAGATTAGCTAATTAATGGGGTAGAGGAGCACTCTGGCTCATGGTGATTGTGCAGTATGGACTGGAAACAGCAGAGATGCTGCTAGATTTGGAAAGAAGCAGTTTGAATGTTTTAGTAAGGATTGAATTAGGAACAAATTAAGATGCTAAATTTAGGGGGAAATTTTAATGAACAAGATATCTACATAGTTATGTAGTTTAAAAGTAACCCTATAAACCACTGCTAATTATAACAGAGAAATAGTAATTATGCAGTGGAAAATTGAGAAAACAGTTTGATGCTAAAAGTTGTCCTCACCAATGAAGAAGTCATTGTTACTCGAAATGTGATACCCTGAAAAGGACACAGTGTCATCTCTGTGCCACACTGACTAAGAGTTTATAGGCTGAGTCTAACCTTGGAGGGCAGCTGGCATCTGATAAGATGCTGGATACCTTAAGAGGAGTTAAGAGACAGAAGACTTGACCCTAGGCTGGCTCCTGTACTGGGGTAAGGACGTTATTGGGTGGTTTGACAGATCTGAAATGCAGAAGGTAAAGTAGATCAATGAAAGTGTTGAAACTCCTAACAATTATGTACTGTAATATCTTTAGGAATACCATTATACTTAAGGATAACAGATTATGAACTTGCTTTCACATGGTTAAGGAACCATGTAGATGCATGTGAGCTACATATACATGTCTGAATATAGAGGAGATTGAAAATATGTAACAGCTTCTAAGTATCCACACATTATAAGATTATCTTAAATCTCATCTGTGAACATACTGGCCAAAGGTAAAATGTGGGATGTTTGCTCAATTTGTGTGGAGGATATGAGAACATTCCTTATACTATACTTTCTTTTTGAACACTGTTTTGTTTATTTATTTTGTGAATATGAGTGTTGGCCTACATGTGCGTATGTACACCTCGTGCATGCCTGTTATCCAAGAAAGTCAGAAGAGGCTTTGGATCCCCTGAGTCTGGAGTTAAGATGGTTATGAACTGCCATGTGTTAGTGAAAACCAAACCTGGGTCCTCTTCAAGAACAACAATTGCTCTTAGCCACTGAGACATCTCTCTAGCTTCTCTTAATGTTATTCTTATACATATAAAAGATTTTTAAGTCCTCAATAGTTCAGCCAAATTTTCAGACTTCTGTTTTGAGATAGTCTTCATCTGTAGCCCAGGCTAGCCTCAAACTCATGACTGTTCTTCTACCTCAGCCTCCAAAGTGATAGAATTACAGTTCAAATACCTGCTTTTGTTTTAATTTTTAATTAAAGTGTGTGTGTGTGTATGTGTGTGTGTGTGTGTGTCTATGTGTTTCTATATGAATGCAATAGACTCATGTCATCAGGCTTGGCCGTGAATATTTTTACCCACTGGGTTACCAGGACATCAAAAGAGTTGAGTGACAGAAAGTCCATACAGTATGTTGTGTATCACCCATAGTAAACACTCAAGTATTAATATGACTGTTGGAAGTCACAAAAGAAATGTTAAAAGGTTGATGTTATTTCTTTTAATCATTTAGTTTGGAGGGGAATTGAAACTCTAGGTGAGGGATGAGGGATTAGGAAGGTTATAAGCTGGGCTAATAACAGTATGAAAGTTGTGTCTTAGCAGGGAAATGGATGTTCATAGGGCCAGAGGCCATTTTTGTGTATTGACTTTTCAGTATTTGTATCTTTGTGAATGATAAAGTAGTAATCTTTCCTATAATTGATGCATAGAACTTCAGAGTTTAAGTGTGTTAACTTTTGTTACCACATGTGGAAAACGGTCATTACATATTCTTAATAATGACATGACCATATAGTCATTAAAAAGGCAGGAACATGATAGAAACATGGAGATAAAGAAGACAGGAAATGACATTTAAGTTGAAATTTTGAGGCCAAAGAATGTAGGCAGTTTAATGTCAAACTACAGGTTCAGAGATAACTGCCCCGAACAGTATTTGGCAAATGGGAAAAAGGAGCACTTTCCTATGCCCTTCAACTGATTGCATTCTCTTTCATTCCACATCCATCTTGTTGACCCTACAGAATTTGGGCTCGACTGAATTTTTTCAGCTGTGTCTATAACTACATTGTTTACCTCCCTCTACCATCGCCCTCACTGGCCCAAGCTAACATTATCTTCCTGATATTGTCAGCTCCCTTCCATAGCATACCACTGCCCTTGCCTGACTCCTGCATAGTCCAGTCTGAACACTTAGTTATAAATAGCCTTTTGAAAACCTAACATAAAGCTCTGTAGGACTTCTGTCATATATTTGAAAAGCCTAAAATCCAACTAATGGATGGCTCAGTAAATGTCAGAGCTGACAAGCGGGTATACATGATCTGACATCTTGCCCAGATCCTCATACTCTGCCTGCCCCCACTGACTTCTGTGCCATCTTCACCTCCACCCCAGCATGTTCCAGCCCTTTCTCTGTTCTTCCTGCACCATCACCCTGCTAACTCCCCTCAGTGTGGACAGAAGGCTTTGAGTATTACTGACATCTTTGGCTCCTTATTAATAAAGAGGGGACAGCAACTTCTGATTCTAGCAACAGCTGCCATAGACTAGGTGCTCAAATGTTTGGGGACATTAGGAAGGAGAAAGGAAAAATAAAAGATTAATTTAACTTCAGATTTGGAAGTAATTACAGAGTAAATGAAAGGCTATTTAAGAGGCTATTATAGCACTGTCCAGTAGAAATGTAAAAGCCACTTCAATTGTTTAAATTGTGAATTGTTAAATTTTGTAGTAGCAGAAAGAAATAATAAAATTAAATACGTTTACCCTATTACATAAAAAATATTTTGGCATGCAACAATATTAAAATTTTATTCATGAGACCATGTGTATTTTTGCACTGTATCTTCACAATAATATTTGCACTTTTAGAACATCTTTATTGTATTAAATTTTGATTCTGAGTTGTACTGTATTATACCGAATCTGTCTTTAAGTATAATACAATTTATGTGAAAACATAGATTCACATGCCCGAATTTCTCTAAACTTTAAAAAAGTTTCTTTTAACTGAATTAAAGAACAAAGTTTCTTAATATTTGTATCAGGTTCACAATACTAAGTTTTTTAGAACACTTTATCTTTTCATGGCTACATTTATTTAAGGATATTCATTATTTCTTTTCAGGGAAATTACATACACTGATCATAGCCCTAAACAGTATCAGCCACAAAACATATTTCAATATCATTTTAATTTGACTAGCAATATGACCAATTGGCTTTAACACTTATCAATAACTATGATTTACTTTTTGATACATATGAAAATATAAACTAGTTATGGTTGTTTGTATTGTTACAAATTTCAGTGGCATTTTAAATTCTTACTGTTTTCACACTTCCTAAGTCATAGTTCCCCTTAAAAGTTTAATGCACATTGCCTCATTCATATGCAGTATGATATTAATGAGAAAAATGTAAATGCCACCATTGTTTTATTCTTGATTACTGTATGATGGGGCTGAAGCTGTGCCCATAGCAGTTTATACACAGTGAGCATCAGAAATCTAAGCACAAGTCGGTAGGGTTTTTACCATATGTATGTATCTTATGGTGTAATGAAATAATAAAACTCTTGTTTAAAAACATCAATAAATTCAGTGTCTTGCTCTAACAAAGCTGGAATACCATCTGCTATAATAAAACTTGTTTTTCATTATCTAGCTGAAATTTTTCTCTTAGACATCTATTCTAAACATTTGAGATTTTTTTTTCAGGCTAAAAACTAACATTTCATCAAAATTCGGTTTTTTGAGATAAATGTTCATGAAATCTCATACATCTCTTACTTGAAAGTATAGAAATGCAATTTGTTTGCATATTTTAATTATGGTGATCGCTGACATTGTTAAAGAGTTTTCAAGATATGTTGCACTTTGTGACATAATTAAAGAACTCTGTTTAGATATACAATCTAGCATATCATTTTATCATATCGGAAATTACCAGCTGTATTCCGGAAATTACCAGGGCCATAATTGTCAGGCATTTACTTCTGAGTTAACAACTTGGCCCACTGATTCTTTACTGATTGTTAAAAGAAAACTTTCTATCAAATTCATTGTACACTTAGAAAATGTTTCACTATTGCTCAATTTTTATATGTTGAAAAAATATTGCACTCCAAGTATCTTTGTAAAATGTACATACTTAGTCTCCTTTCCTGTCCTGGTCATATTGCTAGTCAGTTTATTTTTTTTATCCTTAGAATAACCTAATCTTATTCTCCTTAATATTTTGATGTGTTCTTTGCACTTTCCTCCATGTGAGTAATATATCTTGATTGTCTCCACTGCTGACTCCCACCACACCTCCTTTACCCTTCACATATGCCATGGCATCTGAATATCCTCTTCTGCCTTTCTTTCCCTCTCTTTTATGTTTTTATAACCTTCTGAGCCCAGTGAGTGCTGACTGCATGCTTCGTGGGTGGGTACTGTGTCCTGCACCTTCCAGTGACCACACTCCTGAGAAGTAGTGCCTTCACCTCCCTCCACAGCCATCAGTTACCAATAGCTCCTCAGCTAGAGATAGACCCCATGAACCCATCTGCATCCGTGCTGGCTGCCTTGATCTTCTGCATTCTTTGCACAAGGAACCATACCAGCCCTGTGAGTGCAATGGCCATGCCAGGTTCTGAAGACAGCATCTCCCAGCAGTCTTTGCCGTCCTTCAGCTCTTAAATTCATTGCGCTCCTCTTCAGCAGATAATTCCTGAGCCTTGAAGGGGTTAATACAGATCCTCTGTGTAGGGCTAAGCACTCAATAGTTGTTTGGTCTCAACTCTTGGGTCAGTTCTGAGGCTCTATAATAACTGCTGCTCACTGGGAAAGGTAGTTAGTCTAACCAAGGTTGAAAGTAGTGCTAACCTGTGCGTTGAAACATAAATATTTAGCAGCAGCTTGACATGGTGTCCATTTAACAAAACAGCATTCATAAGTTCCCTCTAAGGCATATGGCCTCCCCAGCCATGGTTTTTGGTTTCATTTGGTTGGGGGTATTTCGGTATTTTGTTGAGTTTTACCAAATTTACATGAATTCCTCCTGTCCAGGGGGCCTCACATCCAATCAGATAGCAGGTGGCTGTACCCATAACACTCATGCTCCTGCTGTAGCTGCAGGCACACCCTGTCTGGCAGGTGGGTGCTGTAGCATTCACGGTCCACCGCTAGGAAAGTCCACCACTGATGCTGCTCTCTCAGTTACCTGCACAGTACCTTTAAGCACTGAATGCTCACCCATAGGGAGGAGTTTCCAGATGAGCTTCAGCTTGGTTTCTCTGTGTCCTGCATCCAAAGTGTGCTGTGTCTTCAGCGATAGCAACTTACAAGCTCATGGTAGGCAAGCAAGAGCAATGGCAACAGCCTGTGTTGTTTGGGGGCTTCTGGGGTCTCTCTGACCAATAATCCATAGTGGAAGATCCTTTATTCACTCTTTGCAGGACTTTATCTTACTATAAAATGTTGAACCAACTCTAAAAAGCAGCATGATTTCTCATTTCAAAGATCCTTTAGCTATTTTAAATCATGGCAGCTCATTTACCTTTAGTGTAATGACCTAAAAAGAAAGAAATGAGTAACCACAAGGACAGGAGGGGTAATAGGTAAAAGGGAAGGGAGAGGAAGGGAGGCACATAAAGAACAAGCTTTGAAGCATTGGCATCCTTTGTCAGGCCCTGTGTTTTTCCTCAACCAGAGATTGCCATGAGACTTCTTATTCTCAGTCATATATTTCATGCCCCAAAGAATAGCCCAGCCCTGCTGTTTAAAATGACAGGAACGCTTTCCCATGAAGTTATATCTGTCACTTTCTTTTCCTTCAAGTTCTAACAACTTCTAGCACGCATCCTGTAGCGTCTTCCTTTGATCAACAACTTTGTAAAAAACCCACCTTCACACTCAAGTTGTTTTTAAATTGTCTTCCAGGGTAGCGTTATGACCCTAGGCAACAGTGAATTGGTGACTACTCTTGCGCCAAAATACCTAGCTTGTCTGAACCAGTCTTTGCTCTAATGGAATACAGGGAATTGTTTACTTGGCAAGTTGACTAGGATCAGATAAGTCCAGTTGTAGTTGCCTCGCCTGTACAAAGCTTGTGCTGAGGACTTCAGGAGGGCATGAAGTAGGTAGTCAAATCAGTAGGATTTTCTTAGTCACAGCACACACTGTTTTCAACTCTGTCTTGCTTTGTGGATGAAGCAAGAAAGACAACTTTGATAACAAGTCACATATCTCTTAAGACAAACCCTAGTCACAGTCCCACATAACTGGATACTGTGTTTTCTTGTGGTTTCAAAGAAACAATGACACCTCTAAGTTTTATGTGTGGGTGGCCTCTATATCTCTAATTCATTTTTAGCAATTTGAATGTCTAATAGTTCTCTAGAGCAGTACTAGTAGTTATTCTAAAATACCATCTCATCATTAGAGGGGAAAAAATAAAAACACATACATTGGTTTTACAAACCATTTCTGTTCCAAAAGCATGCTGTTGTAAAATGGCCCTCATGTCAGAATGGTAACTTTTGCTTCCCACTAAAATCCTTTTACAGACACATGCCTCATGCTGACTGTTGAGGCCACCGTCCCCTCCTTCCACCTACCCTCCTCATGCCTGACACCCACTAATCTTTGTTGATCTCAATTTTTGTCATTTGGAAAGACACACAAATGGAACTGTACAGCAAGCTGCCTTTCGTAATGATCTATTTTCATCCAGTTTAACCCCCTGGGATTCCCCTGGATTGTTGTATAGATCCACAGGTTGTTCTTCTTTGTTGATGAGAACGTTATAAAACTAGTTCTCTCTGAAGAAGGTTGGTAGACTGTTCCAGCGTTGCCTTCCTGGCTGTGATATTCTACTGTTAGCATGCACGATAGAACTATTGGCTGAGATTTTATGGACACAAGATTTTTAAAACAAACAAAAGTAATCTGAGAACCATTATAAAGTACTTATAATATTGGACAGCAGTGTGATTAAAGAAGCTTATGGAACAAATATAGTTGGGTTTATTTTTCAGCGTTAATTCTCCTTTGTGTATGTGAATGTGATGAGAAAATCACTTCTCTCTCCTCTAGCATTTAGGCTCGGCTCTAGAAACTGTCTAAGGTAAGGAAAGCTTACTTGACAAAAGGAGCAGGAAACCTGGTTTCCCAGAGCTGCAGTCATCATTCTCGTTTGCATAGACATCATTTATATTTGGTGATTCACTGGAAGTGCATGCAGAACTCTAAGCAAGCTTTAACAAAGTCAAGTGTTTCTATAGCTACGATATGGTTGCTGTAGTGCCAGAGTTTCCTGTGTTGGAAGCCTGGGATTCAGGGTAAAGATATAAACACATGATAGGACCATTAAAAAATAGAAAGATCCTTAGATCATGCATCATACCCTTGGATGTTCTTATGGGACCTTTGCCTCTTCATGCCAATTCACCTTCTCCCACAATGCTCCATCTCACTTTCCCATCCCTGTGATGTGACACACCCTGGGATGTGATGCCATCTGTCATCTTTGTACTTTTGGGACTTTGAACATACAACATACAACTAACTAACCCTTTCTTTACAAGTTATCTCACTCAAGTATTTTATAGCAGGGCTGACTAATATAAGTGCCCATTTCAGAATTTCTATTCCTAATAGTTATTGCTCATTTCATATAGAAAAGATCTTGGTATCATAAGAATTCTGGGAGACATTTTCCTGTCTTTTCTGTATTATAAACTTGTTTTAATTGTGTTGGCTTAGTTAGGCACCAATTTTAGTGATTTGGGAGGAAAGTGATGATATTCTTCATAGAGACCTGCAATTAGTTTCTTTATACCATTTCCTATAGGAGGTTTCCCTATGGGGAACTTGTGAAGATGGTGTTCCATACAATGCATGGAGGGAGCACCTTTTAGGTTACACTTTAGACATCTGTGTAGATGCCAAACATTTTTTTTTGTTGGAGCAATATATAATAGTTAGACTGACAAACGAGAACATTTGATCCAAGGAGGAAGTAGCGATAAGGCGGCTGATTCTATAAACGTCTTATCTTGGCAGTTTGCTGTGTGAGAAATGCTCTCAGTACTCCTACAGTCACATGGGACTCATGACACTGTAGTAATGATTTATTCACAAAACGTTGAAGAGTTAAAAACAAGACTCGTCTGGTCATATATGACCCCACATAAGTATTCTGTTTAAAAATACTTATTGGTTTGTTGTCTTCTTGTATTATATATGAAGAGATTGCCTAGGTTTGAATTACAGAATAACTAGAGCTCTACATCACAGTTCTTGAGTATTAAAGGCACGTGTACTCAGTGATTCACTTAAAGTGCATCAGCACTCTAAGCAAGCTGTAGCAAACCCAAGTGTTGCCATGACTACGATACCGTTGCAGTATATCCCCAGAGGTCCCTGGGTCGGAAGCCCAGTGTTCAGGGTAAGGATTTAAACAGCTGATAAAAACATTAAAAAGTGGAATGGCCTAGTCCCAGGGCATACTTGTGGATGCTCCTGTGGGACCCTTGCCTCTCCCTGCTATTGCTCCTTCTCATACATTCTGGGATGGCAGAATGACGTTACTGGCTTCTCCACATGGCCTTTGGCTTACTTGCATCTCCTCTCTTGCTTTGTAAGTTTCCTTCTCTCATGTGCTTCATCCCATTTCCTCACATTAGTCTGTAAGATCTCTTTGCATAGTAGACATTGATTCAGTTTCTCATAACCCTAATGTGAGATATTTAACTTGTACAAAAATCCCTTCTCTCATTTAATAAACACTAAAAGTTTTGTGTTGTCAATTTAGTTTTACCTTTTTTTTCTTTTAAAATCTATGAAAATGTTTATTCCTGGCCATATTTCAGATGCGTATTTACCCTGATCACCCTGTCTCTGTTTGATGCTGAAAGTACTCTATCGGCATATGGTATAATATGAGGATTTACACTTTTTTTCCTCCCAGATGGTTTGCTATAGCAACCATCTATTGTTTTTATGGTATCACCCTTAGTTATAGACTCAATTCTTTCATAGCCTAAGGTCTGTTTTGGCTATTCAGTCTTTATAGTACTATCTCAGTGATTATATGTCGGGTTGGTGACTATTTTGTTTACCTCTTTGGCTAAAATCAGATGTTATATTATTTATATATGCATTATAACCTTAGGCTGTATCCTACATTGGGCACCCCACTCAGCCCCTTTCTGAAGTTCAAGATCTTAGCCAAAAATGTTCCCTACCCCCCCACACACACACAGTTTAATTCCATTTTTTATTTTAGTTAAACCTCTCAGGGTTAATTTGAAAGAATTGCACTTCTCTTTTAATGACAGAGCCCCTTAAGCCCTAAAGTTTGGAAGAATCACCATGTTTAATGTCTAAAGATGTAGCCACTGAGCTGCATTGCATCTATAAAGAGGGTTTAAACTCTGACAGTGAAGGAAGGCTTCCAGATGTCCATGGTCTCTGTTTCCCAAAGCCATGTTGATGACTGTGGTCCATGCTGCCTCCAAGGGTCTTGTCTGGCTCCATGGTCCTACTGTAGCTGTGTCCAGGTTTGATAGTCATACTGTCACCAGAAACTGTGTATCGGCTCATGATGTTTTCTCCCGATTACTGTGAAGAGCAAGAAGGCTACTTTTGCTGTGATATCGATAACTGCAGATGCAGAGTTGAGAGGGAGGGCTTCTGTGACAGCCCCTATCCCTACCCCCACTTCACACCCCACACACAAGAAAAAAAAAGTAATAGCCTAGACAAGAAGCCATGAAGGAGAACTCTTAAAAAGTGTGATAGAGATTCTGAAGTGTAGATCTCCACAATTGATGGCTTCTGGTAGGGGGCAGGAAGGGAAGGACTCAGTTCTATTTATGGGGCAGGCCACTGAGAGTTTGACTATGGTTCAGTGAGTATACCAGTAACACAAATTGAACTTCTTTTTCTATTGCTTTTTTATTTTTACTTTTAGGGGAGGTCACAAGGGTAGGGGGGCAGACAGAAAAGAGCTGGGAAGTGAGTGATTTGGGTACATAATGTAAAATTCCCAGAAAATCAATAAAAATATTATGTTGAAAAAAGTATAATGTAACAATATATCAATTGATTAATTAGTTAATTTTAGACGAAAGTCCAGTTGTGAAGTGACTGATTAAATGGCAAGAATATTTTTATTTACTGGTATCATATGGTCTGCACACAAATGATATGTATGTGAGTATACAGTGGCTCATGAGCAGAGATCAGAGGACAACATTTAGAAGTCAATTCTCTCCTTTCACCATGTGGATCACTTGGAATTAGGTAGCCAGGCTTGCATGGCAAATGCTTTTAGCAAGGAGCCATGTCATAGCCCCTAGTATGAACATTTTAAAGGCTTTATACATACGACTTGGCAAAGTGCTTTCCAAAAAGTGGTGACAATTCAGTCTTCCACAGTGTAGACATGTCATGTTCTCTGAATCCTTGTTCCTGTAGGATCTTTAATTATGTAAATAAAAACAATAACCACTTTGTTGTTTCAAGAAAAAAAAAGGTGAAGGCTTCCAGTACTACAAATGTACTCCTTGGGCACATTTGTAACTAAAAATGACAAATACATTTTTATTTTATGTCAATTTTCAATACAATAACATGCACACACACAAACACACACATTCAGGGTTAAACCATTCTTATTAAAATATGGTTAAGCCGGGCGGTGGTGGCGCACGCCTTTAATCCCAGCACTTGGGAGGCAGAGGCAGGCGGATTTCTGAGTTCGAGGGTTTGAGGCTAGCCTGGTCTACAGAGTGAGTTCCAGGACAGCCAGGGCTACACAGAGAAACCATGTCTAGAAAAACCAAAACCAAAAAAAAAAAACAAAAAACAAAAAATAAAAAAAATAAAATAAAATATGGTTAAATAGGGTTTAAACTAATTAAGATTTATATTGTGAAAAGTATAGTACCCTATACCTTATCTGAATGGTGTACTTGCGTACTTATCCTGGACTGGGGACTGCTCTTTTTGAAGGAGGTTGGAAGCTGTGTCTTTGATTTTCCTGTGTGTTCAGAAGCAGAAATGAGTTTTACACCTCGTAGATCAAGGCAGCTGCAGGTAGAGAAGCTGACAACCCCTGGGAAGGTTAATTAGAACTAATGATAATATGATTGACCTAATTTTCCTCCAGAAAGTTGAAGCAATTTTTCTCTTTGCACAGTGAAGATTTTAGTTTTTCATGTAAACTAAACTTTGTTTTCTGAACTCACAGACTATCCATGATACACACTTTTCAAAAGTGTTACTGTCTCCATTCTAAAATCAGGATTTGGTAGGGTTGGAAAGAACCTTTAAGATTGTCTCAACCTTGACAGCATTTGCTATATTAATACATGTCGAAAATGGAAATATAAACAAATATTTGTAATTTTGAAATCTTTAATGCAAAAAAATAACATAATTGTAAAATAGTGAAGTATAATGTTTTTCAACTTTGGTATTTGCTTCATTTTATTTAGATTTTACATAATCTCATTTGCTTGACAAATACCATAAAATGAATTTTTAAAATGTTATGCAGATGTGTATGGGCATATGTGTGAATCTTTGTCTGTGTCATCATTGAAGAGAGTTGAATGTACTAAAGCTGCATGCTGACTTGGAACTTGTCAGAGAACTTAGTAGAGAGGAGAAAAGTTGGGAAAGAGAGGAAGCATCTTGCCATGGACCATATCTGTTCCTTAAGGTGGAACCTGGCCAATGACTGGAGTTAAACTGACCCTTCAGAGATATGAAGAGCACACTGCACTGGCCATCACAGTAGGCAAGCTGATCCCGTATCTGCTGAGATGATACAAAAGGAAGTAAGAAATGACTTCAGATTACATTATTCAGATTTCAGTGTTTAATGGATGGTTAAATGAGTTGGTATAGCCCTTAGACCTGGATTACCCATGATGACAGGGAAGAAAAGTAGGGCATAGGGATGGGTAATCAGTTTTCTGTGAGCTGGTCTTGGTCTTTCCTAGCATTGGGAGGCTGAGGCAGGAGGATCAAATCAAGTTTAAGATTAGCCTGTGCTACATGAGTTTCAAGTCCAGCTTGAGTTGGTTACACAGCAAAAGGGTTTCTCCAAAAATGTTTTGTAAATTTAGAGTCTTCCCTAAATTCCTTCACGATTATTGGGTGTGTTGTCTGTTCATTCGTGACTATATCTGCAAAACACTTTGAGAATCATCCTTTCAGACAGCTAAAAAATAATTCAGAAACACGGATTAAGGAGATGGGCCGAAACCTGCTTTTAAACAGTTCTCATTCAACAATCCTCTTCCTGCAGTAAGCCTTCATCTTAAAAAAAAAAAAAAAAAAAACCTGTGAATAGGACCTAAGACTGAGAAAGGTTTTCCAGTGCGTGAATGTCGGAAGCTGATAAGAGACGCATTCTTGGGGCTTGGTAGCATAAATTACTAAGACATATCTTCTTGCAATCTGCTGTTTTCTCCTGTCAACCACTGACATTTTAAAGATTTACTGATTAGCTTATAAATTACAGAACTGGTAAGTGTTGTGGACTTCTAGGCTAATTACATGTTTGCAACTGCAATTAATGCTTCTACTTTAGTGAACTGTAAGTGCCTATACCTAGAGAGAAGATAGTTTCATGTAATTTTTTTCTATCATTAAAAAAGACATGCATAAATTACATTTCCAAACAGCCGATATTACTAGTTGAGTACCTCAAGAAAGCCCTTAATAAATTATCTAGTCCGGCTGTGTAATGCCGTAAATGATATGTATATTTTTCCCAAAACAACGATTGCCAAGATATTAATAGTTTCTTAAACCTTCTTGTGAGAGTTATTTTGTTCTTACAATTGTTAGAGCCCACTATACAGGTGAACACACTGAGTCTTAGAGAATAGGCAGAAAATTGGAAAAAAGTGAATATCTAAGATAGTGATCTAGCTAGGACCCATCTGAAACCTGTTCTTTTGTACTGTGTTATTGTTTGTTTTGTTCTGAATCATGTTACTTTGTGGGTATAAATGCTGCATGTACGAAACAGTACAGGAAGGAGCCTTTCTTTATCTGACCTACAGCAATGTCTTAGTGCCGTATGCCTCAGCCCAAGGTAGAATCTGCAGCCTACAGAGATTTTCGTCAGCTCGAATTGCTTTCAAAGAAGAACTTGGCCTTATCTTTCCTAAAGATTCATTGCAAATCTGTCTGAAGGGAAACCTTTTTTTTCCAAAGAAACTGTGACCCAAGGTCTTTCGTCACTGTTGCCCCTGGAAAAATTCTGGTTGAACTGCCTATTTTAGATTTCCTTCTACTGAGTTTGCCTATTCTACTTCATATTTGAAAGCATGTTTTCAGCTGCTTTTCCTGATGTGCTACTATGTGTTTGTTTCTCCTTTAAAAATCTACCTTTGTAATCTGAACTAACCTCATCCTCATGCAAAGTGCCTGAGCAAATGACTGTTTTTGTCTGATTGGGATTTCAGGTTCAGTGAGATACTGAGAGAATTCTGGCTGAAATGTGACTGACACAGGAGACTTTGCAGTTATTTATTAGAAGACAGCCTGGGAGGCAAAGAGAAAATGGGTTGTTGTGATCCTCTCTTGCTAAATCCTGCCCACTGCTGTTATCTTTTCTTTACTGTTTCCCCAGAAAGGCATCATTGCAATGCACTAAGCTTTTAAGCAGCCATTCAGTGGGAACTGGGCTAGAACTCTGCTAAGGGGTCACATTCACCAGCCTGACAGTTCTACATTTACAAAAGGAACGGTATGAATTTATTCAGCATCAAGCCCTCTGCATCTCTTACCACCCAGACACATTTCACACTGTATTACCGTCACTGCACTAGGACAGCAGCGTAAAGCCCAGCCAGGCTCTTCATTTAATTAACCAGCGTTCTTTGAACAAAAATAAAAGTGCTGTTTTTATAGAGGAATAAAAGCTGCACAAAGTGAGTGTGAAGAGGGCAAATCATCAAATTAGTGAGTCTCACTGCAGCTTCACTGATTTTCTGCCCTTCCTCTCTCTCACTCTGAGGCTTTTTTTTTTTTTTTTTGATTAAATGGAAAATGGGGAGCAGTGCACTGGCCTCCAATGTGCTGGAGAGTCTGTTGTTATCACCACATCCTAAGCTAGCTCAGGGCTGATGCTGGTGATGACTGGTACCCAAAAAGGATGTTTTATAACATTTTCTATAGTTGACCAAATGGTATGAGCTAGTAGTCAAGAACATAAACTCTGTTAACTGAGGTTCAGAACTCATTTGAACTACCTGAGTTCAAACCCCAGTTCTGCCACTTACAAATGGTTTTGTTTCTTAGACTTCCTGATCTTTGGTTACCTGTCTTTGAAATGAGGATCACTGTAGACTTACCTCGCACTGCAGTATGCAGTTAGCTCATTTGACAGCCTTAGAACAAGGCTGGATTTGTTAGTCCCAAAGATGGGAGGGAAAAGAGCACCTCCTCAAATCATTATGGCCAAATTAACTAAAGCAAGCCTTTTTATTTGTGTACACATGACTGCTTCCCCGTAAGGTGAGGTCTGAGAGGTCCACAGTGGATATGAGGAAAACAAGGAATGTATAGCTCAAGGGCAGGGTGTTTCCAAATGGGGGATTTTGCAGCAAAGTAGATGAGGTTACGACCTTCTGAAACAAAGATGTGGCTGCATGGTGGGCATGACAACAGTAGTCATAACTAGGCAGCCCTAACAACCCTTCTGAAACAAAGGTACACTTGCAAGATGCTTATTAACTTTTTGAAAGACATGATTGCCATTCCTGGAACACACAGTACAGAACCATGTTTAATGAAGGTTACAGGTGGGGCATAGCCTAATTCTTGAGAAAGATTTAATCATAAACAGGAACGAACCTAGTAGGTCTTTACTATAAGATGGCTTTTAAGCCTAAGATGGAGGCAGGCTGGTTCTTCAGTAGGTTAGCTGTTACCTATTGTGTGCTCAACAGCAGTCTGGTGTGAAGTTGACCCAGGTGTGGCATTAGTAGGTTTCCTGGTCACCTGGGCTAGACTGACAGGTACTGTACATTAGGTAGATCCTTCTTTGGCTCCATATGCTTGTTTCTAAAGGCACCCTTACAGGATAAAACAAGTGTTTTCAGATAGCGGGAATCAAATTCTTCGAGCAACAGGTATAGATGGCAGCTGGCTCCTCAAACCACTCCATTTTTGCACCTAGCTGCCACATTTACCTTTTTAAATTAATTTTATTTATTCATTTATATTTTTTCACTATGCTGAGTATCTAATAAAGGGCTTTCTGCACACCAACCCCAGGCCTCAGGTTTCCCTTTCTAAAGAACTCTCTCAGAAGTCTTCCAGTGTTCTGGATTCAAGAGCCTTTCTCATGATTCCATTTCTTCCAGAACCTGGACCTTTCTCTTTCTCTCCCCACCCTCTTCTAAGACAAGCAACCAACCAAGAAACTGTTCCGCAATAGGATCCCTCTACCCCAAGCAAAATCCACCTGCCATCCTATCTCCTGTGCTGAGCTCTTTCTAGCTTATTTGTTCATGTTGGTTTTTGTTTTTTCTGGGGAGTAAGGGGGGGAGGTTGGTTATTTTAACTAACATTCCTTTCTCCATTTATCTACATCACACCTATGCTCTAAACTGAGACAGAATAGATTAAGTATTATTTACCGACTTGATTTACACTTACATCATATTCTATGGATATCTGTATAAACCAGATGCTAACTTCGTGTTGTTGATCAGCTAGCCAGTTGTTCTACTTAAAAGTTATTCTGGAACTCTAACTGCTTCATCTACTGTCTCTTCTACAACCACCCTGGCCAACCACAGTTAGCGTTCCCCATTCTCCTCCTCCTCTTTCTGCTCCAACCTGTGTCCTTCCACAAAGTCTATTCTTTACTGGGTAGTGAAATGCACACTCTGAAAACTTAAGTGAGTTTACATCACTTCCCTGCTCAGAGCCCGTCAATCACTTTGAGGGAAGCCAGGCTCTTTCAAATGGCCTGTGGCTGTTCATAAGGTCTGCCTTTCCAAACCACCCTGTCTCCACACTCATTCATGTTACCCTCATTACCCTGGTATCCTACTGCTACCCTGTCTTACCTATACTGCTCACTGTTTCTGCTTCACTGACTGCCTTGATGTTACAAAGCCCAGTCCAGTACCAGGACCTTTGCACATGAGCCTTTTTGCCCAGAAAGCCTCTCTTCAGGAGCTCATGGCATGGTCCCCTCTGTGGGTCTCTAGTACATCTCTTCTCAATGAGATCATAACTGATAAGCCTAAGCTACTGTCTGTCTCTCTGAACTAGAATGTAGAGTTTGAACACTGAGAGTTTTCTGTGTATAGTGTTCATGTAGATTCCAGAAAATGACATATAATAAAGTTACTAGATGCTGAATGAAAGCAGACTCTTGAGAATATGCCCACACCCTTCCTTCTCTCAGTCCGTCATGCTCCAACAAAAGCAAATGCTCCATAACAGCTTCAGGAACATTAAAATAGCCATAGTTTAATATTAGCCATGGCAATTGGAGCAGAAAGTTCCATTACAGAGAAAAGAGATCCTGCACCCTCTAAAGAAATGCTTCATGCTGTAACAGCTGCCATGTTAAATTATATGGTGTCCCAAGAGACTGTGACCCAGCACCAAGACACATTCTGAGAAAGCAAATGGCTTTTGCCACCCTAACCTTACAAAGCTGGAGGTATAGCTAATTATGTCATCCAGAAACAGTAAAGCAATGAAAGGAGATTCTTAGTATTGGAGTCAAACAGACCTGAAGCCAGATGTGGGCTACTACCTGCCCTTCATCAGCTTGTCTATTTTCTGAGTCTCTGATTGCTTATATAAAATTGTTTTTTTAAAAATGCCTTTCTCCAGATGCCATTCCAAACCTTGAATGAGCAAAGACAGATGAAGCATATAATGTGTATTTAGTACTTGTCTCTTGGACATTGTATCCAACAGATAAACAATTATATATGATGCTACTACCAAAGCAAGAAGCAATAGTCTGATGTCTAGGAAGAAAGCTTTGCCTCTGGCCTTGCTCCACCAGGAAGCCCTACAGCAGCTCTCAGCAGCATCTGATGGCGTTGTTTGGCCTTCTGAGAACGTCAGCCCCACTACCTATGAGTTTTTTTCTGTAGCTCCTTTTGTCTTTAGAATCAGTTCCTATTTTTCTAGTTTTGATTGTCACTTGTCTTTAAACTTTCTTCATTTTTACAGCAATGATGCTAGGTGTGTAGTACTAAACACTCATACAGAATCTTGTTACAGAAGAAAAAATCTCTATGCAGAAAAAAATTTCAGGAAAGGAGCAAAAGGGTTCCCTCAATGAAGTAGCATGCTTATTAGTTTTTAGATGAATGGTAGAGAAAGTAGATATGTTAAGCATTGGAACAATAACTACCAAAATGAGAAAAATATTTCTGTTCACCCGAGAAGTATGTTTTGCATTTTCTTCACTTTGCATTAACTTTCATTAACTCCTTAGGAAGCCAAAGCTGTAGCTGAGGAAACCCGAGCTCTTCGAAGCCGGATTCATCTTGCTGAAGCTGCACAGAGGCAGGCACACGGGATGGAGATGGATTATGAAGAGGTGATCCGTCTGCTAGAGGCTGAGGTCTCAGAACTGAAGGCTCAGCTCGCTGATTATTCTGACCAAAATAAAGTAAGCAAACAGCCCTCTCTAGTTACCATGGTTTCCTAGCCGCTGTCATGTATCCTGTTTTCATTTTCTTTTCATCTGCACGTCCTAACTAGGTCAGTGTTTGTCTTCTATTATTCAATGATAGAATGTTGTGTCGTGAAGAGGGTGGCATTGAAGTTGTGAGCCTGTCTTTATCCAAAGAGTTCTGAGATGGAAAAGCACAGGCCCCAAATTAATTGGGTCATTGGTCAACATTGTTCCATTCAGCCATTTAGGCCTGGAACTACTTAACATTTAATTGACGGCACGGGTTTTCTCTTTCTGGTTTTGAGCTTGCTAATTTGTTTTGTGGCGATGGAAGGAGGAGATTCGAGGGATGAGTTTTGCTCTTTGAGTAGAGAACTTGGGGCAGTACATAAGTTAATGAATTTTTGCACAAGACTTATGATAACTAATGAGAAATCCAGTTTGAATTTGTTGTTTTTTTTAATGTAAAGAATACTAAATGGGCTCCTCTAGAAGGGCTCTCAGTTACAATACAAGATACTGAGCACCTTCAGGAAGCAAGCCGAACATCTCTATGTGTCAGTTATCCACAGCATACCTACCATCTTTAGACATGACTAGCCTTCAGAACCTGTAATGGGCGTGTGTGTGTGTGTGTGTGTGTGTGTGTGTCTGTCTGTCTGTCTGTCTGTCTGTCTGTGTCTCTGTGTGTGTCTCTGTGTGTGTCTGTGTGTGTTTGTATTTGTCTCTGTTTGCCTCTGTGTGTGTCTATGTATTGTATATTATATAACTGAAGGTATAAACTAGAGTAAATTGAAGCAGATAATTTATAGCTTTATAGAAATTACTCAATTATAAGTAATAGGTATTTATATCTCTAACCCATTCTGCCTTCAAGAGAATAAAAAACAAATTTGAGCTATGAATATTTCAGCATTAAGGCTTATGTTCTTTAACATATCAAATGAAAATGGAGCTAGTTTTAAAACAGCACAACAGAAAATATGAGCTTTTCTTTGCTTAGCTTTGAAAAATCTTCATTATTTCCTACATAATCATTTAAACCAGTTCTGCAGAAGGCCGGCACCTTACTCATCATTGATGAGACCATGCAAGGAGCACATAGCACTTGTGAAAGCAGCAGCACTTGGGAATGCTAGTAACAGACGTTTGTTTATCTGTATATATTATATAACAGGCATGGTTATGCCATGTAACATTAACCTAATTATGAAAATATTTTAGAAATTACCAAAATATTAAAAACCTTTTAATAAAATAATTAGTTACTTTTAGAGCAAAAATTTCTAGTGTTTAGTAGTTTTAATTTTGTTGTTGTTGTGGTGGTGGTGGTGGTTTTTATGGTATTGGGTATTAAAGAAGGACCTTATACATATTAGGCTAGTATTATTAGGCTCTGCTATTGAACTACTCCCTAATACTGTACTTTTAAGTAATAGACTTTTAAGAGATTTGCACAGAGTTATCAAGTATCTTGTTTTCTTAGTTTTTAAATATTTTAAAATGTCTGTGTGTGTGATGGGGTCTTTGGAGGCAGGAGGGCAAGTCGCCCACTGTGTATGTGGAGGTTAGAGAATAATATTTTCTCGTAATTTCTCTTCACTAGCCTTTACATGGGTTCCTGGGGACAAATTGAGATCCCCAGGCATCTGCAGAAAGCACCATTACCCACTGAGGCAGCTCTGCAGCCCCATGTGGCATCCTGTGTGTAACGTTTAGGTTCTTGCATTCTTGCACTCTTCTCCAGTGAGACATATTTTGGTCCTAAGTTGTCTGGTAATATAATTAATTTGGATTCTCCTTCTTTGTAGCCTGATGGGGAGCTCATTCAGTCCTTTTAATAAGAACCCACACTACCTCTCTAAAATCATTTTTTTTCATTTTCTTGAAAGAAGTGATATTAAACATAAGCATCTCAATGGTCAGTATTTTCTAATTTTAATACCAATAGAAAAGAAGTAACTTTTTAAATGGTGTGTGAGATTGCTTAAGGATCTATTGACCTAGATACTACAAAGTAAACTTTCAAATGTTTAATTTTATTTATTTAATGTGTGGAAGGTTTCATGTTGTCTATCGTGTAAGTATAGGTACATGTGTGTGTGCTTTGCATGTGGAGGCCAGAAGAAAATCTCAGGTGTCATTCCTAGAGGGCAATCCATCTTTTGAGGATAGGATGTTGAGAATGGGACCTACAGCCATAGAGATCCTCCCTTCCCCTCTTCAGGGATGCTTTGCCAGAAGTGTGCACTCCACCTGGCTTTTCACATGAGTGTTGGGGATGGAACATAGGTCATCAAGTGCACACCAAGCTCTTTACCAACTGAGCTATCTCTAGAGTACCTAAATATTTATTGTTTAGACATAGATTTTTTTCTGTAATAGTGCTTTTATTTATTATTATAATTTTCCCTAAAATTATCAACATATTTTCTAATTTGTATTTTGGATTTTGAGAAAAATGCAACTGAAACACAAGAAATCAAACATTATTGGGGCTAGAGACATAACTCAGCAGTTAGGAGTACTTACTGCTCTCTCAGAAGACCCAAACTCTGCCTACCATCCAGGTTAAGTAGGTCACAACCTGTAACTCCAGCTGTAGGGGACCTGATGCCTTTTTCTGACCTTCATGGACAACCACAGCCACATGTACACCACACAAAGGTATGCTTACATACCAGTAAATAAAAATATTTCTAAACTTTACATTGTGAGCTTATGAATTTCAAGAGTGCTGCTCTGCTGAGTGTTGATGTGGTAGATACTGCTGATAAAATTACTCATGGCCTGAGGTCAGTATTTCTATTTTGGTCACCCTTCAAGAATGACATATATTGCTTGTTCATGCTAGCCCTTTTTGTCCTGGGAATACTTTTATTCCTGCCCATTGTGTTAAAGCTTGTCTTTGACAACATCAACATGTTGGCAGCTTGAACCTGAAAATGGATCCCCAGACAGAGTTATTAAATTAACAGGCTGGCAAGCCAAGAATGAGTAAGATTCTGGACAGAGCCTTACCAACCTAAGACATAAATGCATTGCTTTGGATAATACATATTCCATGATGGGTAAGGAAGGCATTCTTGTCAGAATGACCTAAGACAAGCTCAGTCTTGTTAATGAAATAAAAAAGGGGGAGAGGCAGAGAGCCTTTGGGGCTGCTTGGCAAGAATGTGACATGGGCCAAGGACAAGGAAATAGGCTGCTTAGCAGAAATATGACATTGGCCAAAAACAAAGAAGTAGGCTTCAGGTAGGAATCTCAATCTTAGGCCAGAACAAAGAAGTAATTTCAGGCAGGAGTCTAAATTTTAGGCTAGAACAAGGAAGTAGGCTTCAAACATGAAAATGACTTTGGGCTAGGACAGACAGTGAATTTGGCTCAGATATTTTGATCATCCTGATAAGCCCTTAGAAACAGTGATTATGGGAATGTTCATGGAATTTTGTTCATTGCCTTGCTTGTTCTTTGACTATTTGTGTTTATTGTCTTACTTGTTCCTTGACTATTAGTATCTAGAGCTTACTTGAATATTTACATGTAATTCAAATGGTATAAAAGCAAAAAGAAGGAGGGGGGATCGGATATGGGGTTCTAGGGAGGGGAAATGGGAAGGGGAAGACATCTGAAATGTAAATAGATAAAATATCCAATAAAAAAAACAGAATAAAATAAAGCATTACTAATACCTATGAAGAGTCCAATGTCCTTCTCCACATTGTATTCACTGCCCTTGCCCTCAGAGGTTACTACTTTCTTAGATTTAATGTTTACCATTTTTTTTGATAGTTTTACTATTTTTTTCCTTTTTTATTATTTTATTTTTTAAAATCAAATCGTAATTTTTACTTATTCACACAGGGGTTATAAACACAAAAAAGGCAGGACATGGGGAAGGGGATGACACTGGAGCGTGAATGTTCAGGGAGAGTACAGATATCTTTCAGAACAGGGTATCGGCTGGGTGAAGGTTCAGGGGACAGGTCACTATGACTCTGCCTATGATTCACTTGTTCTTATCTAAGTTGGTACTATCCACCAAGGCTACCTATTTACAAGGTCTATGACTACTCAGACTGGTAAATTTCCACAAAGCTGCCTGCTTACAATAGCTTATAGCCATCTGTTTCAATGTTTTTCCACAGAGACCCAAGACTTGGTGTTAGTATACATGTATGACAGGCCTATTGCTGATTTTAGGCCTATGGCTGATTTTAGGCCTTCAGTGTATAAGCAGGGCTGCTGCCCCTGACATCTCCTCCCTTCTCTAAGTATACAAGGGCTGTGGCAATTCTAAACTTGCGAAGGCGGGGGTAGGGGCCTGACCTCCATTAATTGAAGGGGACTTTGTAATGCTCCAGTCCCCCTGTCGTTGTCCAGTGAGGCGTGAGGGCCATACCCATCCTGATGTCTTTTTCCTGGAAAGGGGATACTTTTGACATTAATCCCTATGCAGTCAGGCTTGTCCCTCAAGGAACCCAGAGAGATATTTTTAACTTTTATTTATATTCCCTTGCAATGCTTAACCTCAGCCTAAGCAAGAATTCAGATCGCCAGTCAGAGGGGGTTCAGGGTGGCCCCTCTCTGCTAGGTCTAGGGGTGGAAGTCCCCTCTTTTAGGTTGGGGGGAGATGGGTTTTGGGAACACTCTGGATAGAGTAACAACCTCATCTTGAGTCTTGTGATCCTCCATAGCTAACTTATGATAATGTATCTGAATAGGTTTTGCTACCAAATTATTTATCTGTTGTTTCACAAAGTTAGTCAGCCTATTTAAGGCCCAGGGACCAAAAGAAGTAAGCAAAAATAACCCAATTAATGGTCCCAAGATGGGAGAAAGTAGAGTTGACAACCATGGAGAGGCTGAAAACCAATTCTTGTACCAGCACTCATCTTTCTCTTTCTCTCTCTGTCTTTTCTCAGGGCCTTCTCTGACCTTTTTCATGCTCTCCTTAACCATCCCTGTCTTGTCTATGTAAAGACAACATTCTTTTTTAAGGGCTGTACACAGTCAAGAGCTGTACACAGCCTTTTCTATTGTAAAAGAGTCTACTCTATTTAGTTTTGCCTGCTTACCAGGTTAATGTGTAATTAGCTGATATCTTTTCTGTCTTTATTCTTCATTGCGTGAATTAACACCACGCTCATTATTTATTTTGTACTTGATGGGCAGCCTTATTTCTGCATTATTCTACTGTGAATCATGCTCCTGAGAACATTCTAATACCTATAACTTTCTCCACATGCGTAACTGCTACCTACAAGAAGTAGTATTGCCAGGTTGAATGATAATTGTATGTTTATAAGTAATTGCTAAGTTATAACTGAAAGTATTTCTTAACTAATTTGTACTCCAGTGAAGAATGGATGAGAATTGCCATATCCCTCTTGCTGATCCTTGGCTTTCTTTTACTCTGAATTTTTATCCATCTTCTTGGTATAATAATTGCTAAGCCAGTGTAGTTTAATTTATATTTCCCTAGTTACCAATGAGTGACATAGTGTTGCCCTAGCTCATGAGAACTTGTCTCTTCTCAATGCCATGTTCACTGATGGATGTTGTACTTTTGAAATCAACCATGATGAGGTCATTTATATCCCCAAATGCTGTAAAACAAGCAATTTGTCCTTCCCCGCCTGCAATAGTCAGTTAAGCATACATTTATGCATTCAGTCACCATTTTGTTTCTCATTAAAATGTGCTTTTTAAACTTCTAATTTTCCCATTCAGTTATTTGTCTTTTACTTAGAGACATGAAGTGATTCTCCTAATTGCTGATCCTTTATTAACTTACATATTATAGAGCTATTCTCTCAAACCCGTGACCTACCTTATCTGCTCTCTAATGAAATGAGCTCTTTTTTTTTTCCTGGTCTTATTGTCTTAGTTACTTTTTTATCACTGTGATAAGACACAATGGCCAAGGGAATTACAGAGGTAAGAATTTATTTGACATAGTTTCAGAGTTTGGGAGTCCATGGCTGTCATAGCAGGGAGCACGATAACAGGCAAGCAGGAATGGCGGTGGATTTGCCAACACTGCCACATCTCCTCATCCTTTCCCAACGGTTTACCAACTGCAGACTAACCATTCAAATATCTCAGCCTGTGGGAGCCGTTCTTATTCAGACCACCACATTTACCAGTTCCCCCCTATGTCATTTCAGAAATCCTTCAACCTCCAAAGATGTAAAGACATTTATTTATATTTGCTTCCAGACGCCATAAAGTTTTGATACTTCTGGACTTGGTTTTGTAGCACTGTATGAGATAAAGAACCAACTCATTCTTCCATCATTCCAGATGAACATTACCTGATCCTTAACTGAAAACTCTCCTTGCTAGCTCACCTACAAGTCATCTCTGCCGTAAATCAAGGGTCCACGTGGATGGGGCTCTTTGTTCTCTTTCATTGGCTTACAGTACAACAGGTCACAGATAACATTGTTGCTTGCTGTTTTTTATGATAACTGATCATACTATCTACTTATTTTTCTCCAAAAGTGTGTTGGCTACATGGCCCTCTTATTATACTCTTCACAGTGCTTATCAATACCACCAAATATGTGTATTAACTTGAGAAGAATTTTTTGCTCTTTTTTATGAATAGCACTGAGGCACAGAAAGATTTTGTCGGTGGTTAAAGAATCTATTTTATAGGATCACAACCTTACAAAATGTGCTCATGTTTGTTTCATGGGTCAGTGTGCACTTGGTGCTTAACAAATGGTCAAAGAGAGCTTGATAACTTATCTGCCATGTGAGGTGCTGTTCTATCTAGTTAACAAGGGCAAGGCCATCAGCTCCAGTTCCTCTCTGTTGATCGTAATGCCTTTGTGTTCTTAAACCATCAGTCTGTCAGAGAAATATACTACCTCTCTTGTGATTTCCTTTCTTTAATGTTATTTATATGTTTTGAAACAATGCCTTCAGATACATTAAAGCATAGAATTACACATCCATCTTTTAAAAAATGTTAGGATTCTTCCATCTGTAAATCTTTCCATTACAACTATTTTTGTTGATGCTAAAATAATTTATACTGTTGTTTAATATTTACCTACATATTTTTAAATATTCATTTACTTTCAACTTTCAGTTATGTCTTTGGCATGCGTGAAGCTGGATCTTTTCCCCACCCCCATTTATTAGTTACTGAGCTGTGATTTTACTTTCCATTTGTATCCTTTCCCTTACAAAAGCACCTGGCTCTTTTATATCCTTTTACTTTTTAACTGTAGCTATTCATATATTCAAGCTATTTCATTGGAGGTTTGTATTAAACCATATTTCTTCTGTATCTTGCCCAATTATATATACTTCCCTTGGCTGGTTTCAAATTTATATACTGACTCCAATATTTTTATGGTGGCAAATGTGTCTTTAGAGTTAGTGTTTGGACTCAGATTAGATGATCCCAACTTGGTTTGCAGCATCCATAGCATTGCAACCAGGAGCCAGTTGGCCAGCCCCTTCTTCTCTGCATCAGGTTTGATTAATGTGGCAGCCTGTCTGATCTGATGCATGTTGACCTTGACATTCACGATGAACACACATACTGTCTTCTGTCTTCATGGCTGGCTCAGCACTCAAGGTGATTCGATGCTGGGATAGTGGTAGAGCCCGTTTCTCCTGGAGGTATTTTGTGAAGCTATTTGGGCCTCCACAGCTGCAGCTTTGGCAGGAGTTCCCATCACTTTTGGCACTATTTTGGCAAAAATCCTGTTAACAAAGCATCACGTGAGTGCTGTGAATCAGAACTGAGCACTCTGGAAAAGTAGCTGATGCTCTTAACTGCTAAGCCTCCTCTCAAGCCCCTGTGTCCTTAATCTTTAATGATTATGCTATCATGTTTGACATTCTGTATTAGGTTTTATGAAATTAATCAATTACTTCCCCATCTACATATTAAAAGCACCTTTTAACACAAACCTAGTGCTCTTTCCACCTTAATCTCTGTTGCTGGCAGCATGTTAGTTCTATCCTGACTTTACCCCTTTTTTAGGTTGGTTAATGTGTTCCAGATTGGTCTGGACAGGCCCTATGTTTATTCCCTTTGTTCATAATCCCAGACAGCCTTGCTTTCTGAAGCAATTACATCTCAGACTTTCTTGCTTCTGGAAACACTTACTTCAAATTCATTTGGTGAAGATCTATTGATAATAATCTCTCTGTTTTGTTTCTATAAAAACGTTTTGATTCAAGTTTTAAGATTCATCTAGATACATTTAGAGAATTGCTACTGTGTAACTTCGTCACTGTTTTTATTTCCTGCTGTCATGTCAGCTATTAGTCATTTGTAATGTCTTTTCTTCTATATGATTTCAAGATCTCTCTGGCTCTGATAGTCAGTATTTTAACCCCTCTGAGTCATTTGTTGATCTGATCTATTATAATTTATGCTGTTTGAGACTTTGAGATTCATCAAACTTCCTAGTCTTCTGAGGATCATTGTCTTGTCATGTCTGGGAAGCCCTAAACACACACCCTCTCTCTCCTCTCTCTCTCTCTCTCTCTCTCTCTCTCTTTCTCTCTCTCTCTCTCTCTCTCTCTCTCTCTCTCTCTCTCTCTCTCTCTCTCTCTCTCTCGTCTCACTATGTACATGAGCCTAGGCTTGAACTCATCCAGATTGGATCCCCTAGTCCTGGAGTTACAGCCAGTTGTGAGCTGCCTTGTATATTCTGGGTCCTGGACTCGGTCCTCTGTAAGCACAGCAAGTGAGCTTAAGCATGGCCTCTCTCCAGCCCCATTGCTGCTGCCCTTTGATTCTTTCTGCTCTCTCTCTTCTCTTTCATTTCTATTCCAGATTTTACCTTTCTCCTCAGTTCTCAGAACCTTTGCTACTCCTGTTTTCCAGTTTCTCCATTTTCATTTTAGGCCTATGAAATAGAGTATTATGTGTTATATTCTAACTCAATAATGACTATATCATTAAAAATTGACTTTTTATGTCATTGGATCTATTTTGAGTTTCTTGTCCTGTTATAATTGCAATTCTTTTTTAAAAAACATAATTACTTTATGTTTATATACCTGATTAATATGTATACTCTTTTAGATTCAGTTATTCATTATGATTGTCAATTCACAAAACATACTTCTTCATGCTTAGTGATTTATTTTTATTGTAAGTTTGTATTCTTTTGGCACACAACTATGGACATTCTATGAAATCTCAATTTAGAAAATAGTTTCCAGAGCTGTTTTATTTCTGCTTTTCTTAACCTAGGGCCAATTTAAGTAATATTTTCAGGTTATGGATTTTTATGTCATCTAAATGATATAAATTCAGCCCCCAAATCTCCTCCTCTTTCTCTAGCATTACTGGGTAGGGACTTTCAGTTAGCAATTATTCAGGACAGACTTTTCTTACTCAGCAGAGCCAAAATCAGAGTTCCTTTTCTGTGAAAATTATTTCACACATTCACCCATCACAATTCTGCATGCCATGTGCGTCTGATGAAACACATAGTGTAGACCACCAGGACCAGGATGTGGCTCAGAGCCAGCGATGCTTCGGCATTCCCTTCCGCCATGCCTTACTAGGCACTGCTGCCGTTCTTCATTGGACCAACCTTACTTAGACTTTATTATCTATGTATGTGTGCATATGTATAGACATAGTCACCACTTTTAGCTAAGCTACCCATGAAAGGCTTTCTGTTAGCCTGTGTTAAAAACAAGTTTTTAAAAAAGGCAAAAACAAAAACACTAAGCTGACTGTAAGTCACTGTAAAAATCCATAAAAATCATATATAGAGTATGTCATAGAACTTAAGGTAACTGTGTAAATTAACTTTTAAATTTAGTTATATTGCACATCTTCTCAAAATCCGAACCCATTTGTAAGAAGAGATGATAAATGAAACGGTAGTACTGGATACCAATTCAAGAAAACTAATAACAACAAAAGGTTTTGAAAATCGAAGAAATGAGGACAGTGCTGCTTTTGTTCTCTTTATCCAGGAAAGTGTCCAGGACTTAAGAAAGAGAGTCACCGTTCTTGACTGCCAATTGCGAAAATCAGAAATGGCTCGGAAAACATTTAAGGCGTCTACTGAAAGGCTCCTTCGTTTTGTAGAGGTAAGTTTTCTCTCATAGCTGACCTGCTGTCTCCTTGAATTCCACAGCCATGAGTTCAGCCAACCAGGATTGAAAAGATCCTGAACAAAAACTGCGGGAAGTTCCACAAACCACTCCCAGGACTGTGCTGAACCTATGCAGAGGAAGCGATGTGTCCTCATAGCCTGCTAGAGACACCGCTGTCTCTCCCCAGTACTCTCCAGAATGCCATGTACCTCGCTTCTCATGTGTGTACTGTGTGCTCAGGCCTGAGGTGCTTGCTTCTGTTCTAAACCAGTAAAGGAAAATTCCTGTCCTTATTGTGAATACAGTAGGCTATAAAAACTGTTTACATAACCACCATGTCATCTAGAGATGACAGCTTATAAACTGAAGAAATGGGGACAGTGCTGCTTCTGTTGTCTTTATCCAAGAAAAGTGTCCAGGACTTGAGGAAGACAGTCAAAGTTCTTGACTGCCAAGCGACTATCATTTCATTTATTATCTCTCTTTTTATAAATGGGTTCTGAATTTCATGACTCCGTCAGATGGAGATAGATAGATAGATAGATAGATAGATAGATAGATAGATAGACAGACAGATAGATAGTAGGTAGGTATCATGTGAGCATCTGTGGATTTTGATAGATCTTAGGATCCTGAAACTAATCCCCTGTACAAAATGAGGAATAACTGTGTTACATTATTTCTAAGAAATGTTGCCAGTCCTGAAGGTGTGGCTGGAAGATAACAAACTCAAGGCCTCTTTGGACTACAAGTCCAAGGCCATTCTAAGCAACTTAATGAGGATAGCCTGTCTCAAAATAGTTAAAAGGAGGATTGAAACTAAGCTTATATGGTAGAATGCTGTCCTGGCATATATGCGGTCCTAAGTTCAATCCCTAGTACTAACAGAAGAAAAGAAGGGAAGAAGAGGGAATCCGTGCTACTGTCACAGGAAAATGTCATAGTGTTGGGTG
Organism: Grammomys surdaster; assembly: GCF_004785775.1. Classification (NCBI taxonomy): domain Eukaryota; kingdom Metazoa; phylum Chordata; class Mammalia; order Rodentia; family Muridae; genus Grammomys; species Grammomys surdaster. Next base: position 7,103,039 of record NW_021604658.1, on the reverse strand, counting down.
ACTTCAAGAACACCTCTTGCAAAACATCAATTCTTACTTATAGTCAGATTTAGATTTACTTTGGTAAGTGAATAGAATGGTTAACATTGTTTTATATATATAATTAAATATATTATACATAAAATATATGTTAATTTAACATTAGCATTTATATATACAATATACTGTGTTCTAATGAGTGCTTTCCTAAAAATCCTGATGCCATGTAAACATAATTTGGCAACTATTTACACTGTCATGAAGTCCTAGACAGATGGCTTACTTTGTAGTTACGAGTGCCTGCTTCTCTTGTGAAGCACCTGAATTCAGTTCCCAACATCCATGTCAGGTGACTCACAAATACCTCAACTCCAGTTCCAAGAAACCCAACACCTTCTTCTAGGCTCTGCAGGCTTCTATACACACACGCACATGCGCACACACACATACACACAAATAAATACAAATATTTTAAATAAGTAGATATCTTATAATTATTTCTAAGTATAATTACATGTCAATATAATTGTCTCCACCACCATAAGAGGAACATCTGCAGACTTGATGAAGGGGGAAATTGTAAATATTAATTAATCATGCAAAGTTTGTTTTTTGGCTTTTTGTTTGGTTTTGTTTTGTTTTAAGCTATCAAACTTACAAATTCCTTCACCATCTTCTCTGTCACTAGGCTATTCAAGAAGTACTTTTGGACAGTTCTGCTCCTTTATCAAATTTAAGGTAAGATAGACACAGTAAGTTCTTCATGTAATAATTGTGGCTAAAATATTCAATGTGTTTAGAATGCTGCATGATTCCCATTGGATGCTCTTTTAAAAATAAAAAAAATAAACAAAAAACCTTTGGAAGTAAGTGCAGGAACATTCTGCTTGTTTTGGGTTCTATCTTTCTAAGAAACTGCTAAAAGCATGTAGGTAGCCATTGTAGCCTTGTACTCTGAAATTGAGGAGTCCACATCCAGCCTGTGTGGATAGGCTGTTGGGGGCAGGTGCCCTGTGAAGATAAGTCCCATCCCAGCCAATGCATTGTGTCAAATAGAATTTTACAAAACATAGACACACAATCAGCCCCTGTCATTTTAGCCACGCGGGAGATCTAAATAAAGGAAGGATGTGTGTAGACTACACCTCGATTTTTTATTATCTCAGTGTGCTGCTGACTTTAGGATTCCTCCTTGGAGAAATGTGTACAAACATACAGAAAAGGTTCATTTGTCTCAAGCCATGGCTTTCTGTTTGTTTTTAATGTATGGTGACGGGCATATAGAGAAGAAAGATTCCTACTGATCTATATTAAAAATAGTTATTTCCTTATAACCACATAGTTCCTATTGGGCCCGACTCTACCAGCACCAATTCCAGAGACAGAAACTATACTACTGTGAACCCAGCAGCTGAGTAGAAGAAATCAGCTGCACATAGTGGCTTCTACCTGTAATCCTAGCACTTGGGAGGCTGAGAGAGGAGAATCTCTGTTGAGTTCAAGGTCAACGGGGGGGGGGGGGGGCAACGGGGGGCCTTCTCTTAAAAAAAAAAAAGAAAAGCTATTTTTTCAAATTTGAAATAATATATCCAGTTGCTGCCTTCTACATTCATTTCAATGTTCATTTCTTATTATGAATATATTGGGCATTTTTGTTGTCAACCATAGTGCTTACAGTTTATTTCTGTGGATTCTATGAATGCTGAATTAGTAAGGATTTTAAAGTGCCCAGTAGCCACATTTCCTTGTTATGTTTTATGTGTACCCGCTTACATCGCATTTTCACTTTTACTAATTTAAAATTTTGGCATTAAAAGTCAAGTTTAAAAACAATCAGTTAAAAGCCAATCTTTCATCTAAAACACTTTTTAGGGGGGAAAGGCCACTTTAAATAGCTATAGTAAGCAACTTCTGCTGTGTCTTAAGAGTTAAACACTGTTACTGTCTGGTTCACTCATCTTAATCCATTCAACACAGAGTTAGTGCCATCATGTTTAAGAAGATGGGTTGTAGATGATTTATTTTCAGGAAAGTCATCTGTCTTCAAATAAAAGCTTTAGTGTGATTCTTAGGAAAATGTTGCATCTTAAATTGTATCATAGTGCATTTATTTCATATGGCAGTAGAGTGAAACTCTGGGACACAAAACAAAATGAAACAATGAATACAACAGGGAGAGAGAGAGAGGGAGGGAGAGAGAGAGATTGATTGATTGATTGATTGATTTACAAGGAAAAAGGAAAGATGACCAGGGGGAGCATAACCAAAATGGATTATCTACATGAAATATCATAGTAAGAAGACTTGTGCCAGGCAATGGTGGCGCACACCTTTAATTCCAGCACTTGGGAGGCAGAGGCAGACGAACTTCTGAGTTCCAGGCCAGCCTGGTCTACAGAGTGAGTTACAGGACAGCCAGGGCTACACAGAGAAATCCTGTCGAAAAAACTTAAAAAAAAAAGAAGAAGAAGAAGAAGACGACTTGTATAAAAGCCTTTTGGCTGTTTTGTAGTTAGGAACAACAAATGGGAGAATTTAAAAGATAATTTCTTAAGTAAATATACATGTACCATATTTATATTTAGTATTATTGTAAGCAATAGAAAACATCTGTTTAATAAACTTATGTTTATATGTTTAATTTGAAATTTTACAAAAATAAAAAGACCAGCAAATAATTTAGGATGTAGGTGATCCTTCATTTACTTCCTTCTTACATATAAAGTCAAAGTATTTGTTAAAATATGCCTCTTTCCTGTAAAATAAGTAAACCAGAAATACTCTTCTATGTGATTAAGATCTTATATAGCTCTATGAATATAATGTTCCTAGACATAGAAATGTTTTTGTGCAAACATAATGGACAGAGATTCAGGTTTAGCCAGGATGGGTGTCTTTGCTGTGCAGTGTGCTCAAGGCCATCTCATTGCTCGTGCAGTGAAAGAAGAGCTCTGCTTGCATCTCAGACTTCCCTTCCGCTGCTGGCAAGGAATGGACGCAGCTTCCCAGCAACCCTGCTTCTGGAATCCAAGGAGCTTGTCAGATCTGTTCGTGCCATACTTGATATGGACTGTAAGTTATCATCTTCTTCTCCTCTTCCTCCCCCTCCTCCTGCTCCCCCTCCTTGTAATTTATTAAACAAAGCAGAAGAAAAACCTTAGTTCTGGTAGTTTAATTCCATGAAATATATCTGTCTACAGTAATATCGAGAGCTACTCATTAAAAATACTAACATGCAGATTCTGGAAAAGAATATCTGCTTTATTTAAAGTGCTCAAGATCTCAAGATGACGTCAAACAGAAGAGAGCTAATTAATGCATGTCATTACTTCTGTTTTCTTCCAAAGTATCTTTGACATTTGAAAATAAATAGCAAACAGTAAAAATAAAATAATAATAATAATTGCACTAGAAGTAGGAACAGTAAACCAGTGCTCAGGAAGGTTTAAAACCACGCCACAAGTGTCGTAACATTGAATGAGGTTGAATGGGACCTGGTGGTATAGGGCTCTAACCCCAGCACTTGAAATACTGAGGCAGACCAACTTCAACAAAAGATGCCCAAACAACAGTGACATAGAAAGGACTGATGAGACATAGCCAGCTATGGTGCCTTTTATCTAAAGGCTCTTAGGAGCCTGAGGCGAGAGGAGTTCTGGGCTTTTGAGGCTAGACTGGACTACATAATGATCACTAACACAGACTAGGATAATATTGAGGACCTTTCTCACAAGACCAAACGAAAAACAAGCAAAATACAACAAACTATTGAAATAGTTAAGTAAAACCATGACAGGAGGAAAAAAAAGATTATAAACAGAAACAACCAAGAACAGACTCTACGTGGTGAGGAGGGTGATTCATGAAAGGGCTATGAAGAAAGCAAACCAGTTCCCTACTCTTCAGAGCTGCCAACTTAGGCCAAGACAAGAGTTCTGTGTGGGAGCCGTATGATCAGAATTAGGGACCTTTCAAGTCAACACAAGAGAAGCAGACCGGTTTCTATGTAAGTCCCAACACCTAGCCCAGAATCCTCAGAGAGCACCCAAATGACCAGACATTTCTACAGTTCCCTCGTTCAGTCCCCCAGGCACTTCTGCCTCTTCATGAGAATTTCAACTTTTAATAACTATTTTCAACATACCATTTGTTTCCCTGCAATGAAAATTTATACATGATTTTCCAAACTCCTACATTATTTACAAAAGTCAATAATAACATGTCCAAAGTATGAAATAGAGGAGAAAAAGATGAATGTGGTTCATGAGAAAACAATATCAATAGGTGAAGTCTTTAGCCCAAGAGCACTAGGCATTCTAACCTACACATAGAATCCCTACCAAAGTGAGAGCCGTGAGTATAGACTAATGCATAAGTGTACTGGCATCTCTAACATGGTTGTCTGAAATGGTGAGCAGTTCCTGGCAAAGCTCTAGACACAGGAAAATGCTATCTTTTATAGATTTACTCAGTAGTTCGGAGCCTGGAAAAGTTAAGTCGTATTTAAACTATGCTAACATATTAGACTGTATAAAAACAAAATCATACTCCAGGATCAAATAACTTAAAATTCTATAACATGAATGTCTTGTCAGACATTTGAAAATCATGAGACAGAATAACTCCTTCATGCTCAGGACTATCAAATGTATTTTCATTGTTAGTCCAGAATGAGGGATGACGTCCTTCCTATAAACATCAAAAGTGCACTCCAAACTCTTGCATTTCCACAGATGTCCTTGTCCGCACCACACTCAAACTGAGAACCGAAAACTCACTAGCCCAAAGTCACCAATAACCACTCCTATGTGGACAGAGCTGCAATAAAGAAATTTTAGATGAAGAAAAAAATAGCCATCAAGTAAATGAAGTCAATATATTATTCAGAACATAAATACATGTTACAAATAAAATCAGTTATTATACTTAAAGACATGATATCCATTATACAAGAAACAATTGCTATTAAAGAAACAAAATCTGAGGAAGGTTTTTGAAAGGAATATTAAATGTTTTTTCCTATCATGAATATAATACCTATTCAAAAAAGTTTTATAAAGATTAAATAAACTTTGGATAAAGCACTATTTATACTAGATTTCCTAGCCAAAAAAAAATCATGTTTTTAATTTTTTTTTTTAGTTTTGAGAGTCTATATTATGAAGTGAATATTTAGAAGTAATAATGATCAGTTAGCAAAGATGGTGGCTTAGGCCCAAAGAAGTTAAGTAAAGACTGCAGTCATTCTTTAAACACTACATGTCAGGATGAAAATTTGAAACCTCGATATACAGATTACTTCGCTTCACCGTCGTGTCTGCTCTCTGAAATATACTGCTACACTACTGGTGTTCCCCATTCAGTGTGAAGACATGCTTCACCAGCTGACCTTTATCACACCATCAATTAGTGTAAGGCCAGGATTTATAAACAACTGTGGCTTGTTTCAGAGGTTGTCCAACTTTTACTCTTCAAGCGGGGGAATCCCGGTTAGCTGAGGGTTCCAGATAGCTGACTGTTGCAATGGTTCTCAACCTTCCTAATTCAGTTCTTCATGTTGTGGTGACCCCACCATAAAATTATTTTGTTGCTATTTTATAAGTGTAATTTTGCTGTTATGAATAGTAATGTAAATATCTGATGTACAGGATATGTTACTCCCAAAGGAGTCATGATACACAGATTAAGAACCACTGCTGTAGAGGCATTTATTGCTCTAACACCATATTATATATGGTGTTAAACAATATGATAGCATTTTAAATTGGACTCACTTCACAGCTCTGAACATACAAACATAAAAAGTACAAAGAAAGAATAATAAAATGGAGTTTTATACATAGTACTAATGTTATCAATAAGTATCCTATTAACCGTTACTGCTCCTTAACAAATCACTCCGAAATTTGACAGCTAAAATATTTTAGTATTCTGTCTTATGGTCCTGTTGAGTTGCTAGGTGTAGCTGAGCAGTTCTTACTTTGGGACTCTGATGTGGTTACAGGCAGGTATCTCCTGACATTAGAGGCCTTTGATGAGTCTACTAGGCTGGACATCCAAATGGCAGCTCAGCTTGGGATGTTGACTAAAATACCTGTCTCTTTTGAACCTTCTCCAACATGGAGGCCTTAGGAAGCAAAACATACATGGTGGCTCAAAGCTCCCACACAGATGGGTAAATGAGCAGAAGAGAAAGTGCATCTGCTTCTGTGGCTCACCTCAGAAGTTGCACAGCATTATTTCCACCATATTCTGTCCATCTGTACAGATTCCAGGGACGGGGCTCAGGCCCCATGCTGGATGAAGAGGTACCATGATCATAATTTAAATGATTGTGTAGGCAGAAGTTAGTTTTGTGGTTACATTTGAAGAATCTAATGTTCCACATTAGAATATATCAGATATAAGTAAGTTAGTCATAATGGCTGTGTAACATCCTCTGTGTCAGTTAATATGTGGCATTTAGCAGAACAACGTGTTGTCCTTGTGTCTGTCCCTTCCTTTAGCATCACTGCCTGCTGCTTGTTTTCCTTCAGCATTCCACTGTCCATCCTACAAACCTTCTCTAAGCAGGAATCCAAAGCATAAAGGCGGATGCATGAGTGACTGAATGGAGGGGTGGATGATCAGAGGTCGGCAGCACAGAGAAGTAGATGGATATGAAGGCAGGCGTGCAAATGCTAGGGAGAGAGAGAACCAGAGAGAATTTTCTCCTAATTGTCAAACTATTAAATTGTGGATATAAACCTGGCTGGTAAGTAGTAACATTGCTTGACTTGATGAATGAACTAACATTCACAAGCCCTTTGGTAACTTTTGACTTAACAGATACATTATTGAAGATTGGAAGCTATGCTTCTAAAATATTGTCTGTTCACTTTATATGATGGGTATATGTTTAAATTTTTATGTAACCTAATACATTTTTTGAAATAAAGTTATATATCAAAAAACATACAATGATTGACTATATAGAGGATTTCTCTGTATGTCTTAGGAAGGGCTGAACTTCGTCACTTCTAAGAAATATGTGTAAACAAGTATTCTATGTATAAACATTTTTATGCTTGTGTGGAAACAGTAGAGGGAAACACCTGCATACACATAACCCAGTGGATATTGTTGTCACTAATTTTAATTACCTCACTCACAATAGCCATTAGCTCTGTCAAACATGATTATTCAAAGAAAGGACTTGAAGTTCAGCAGAATTTCTTTGGAAGAGAACAGAAAACCGACACGTGCACTTTCTATGCTCTCCAAGATTATATGTGCTTTGCTCTTTAAAACCAGCAGTTTCTATGCCGTCTTCTTTAAAGCATGGCTGTTAATGTTGACATGTTTTGTCAGTGCTTTTCGGCTTTCTAGGGCATAGGTCTTTAACTTTAATGATTCAGAGAAACCTAGCTCTTTTGCTTTTTTCTGTAAGCAGTGGTTTTTTAGATGTATATAACAGGAAACAGACAATGACTAGAGTGAGGTAGCTCAGTCAGCCAAAACCCCCAACCTCATTTCTTTTACCTTAGCTTTCTGAGTGTTTCAAGTCATAATTTCAAATATTTACTTGGGCAATGGTTTCCACTTTCATTTAATATAAGTACATTCTAGGATGTTACACTAAAATTCTTCCTCGGAAACCTGTAGGATAAGTTTTCTTGGATCTTACATCTTTTTTGTTTTATTACGTTGTTGTTGTTGTTTAATCTTTTTTTTACAGTCGTTATCCCCCTCCCAGTCCACCCTATGACAGACAGTTCCGTATCCCATTGCTCTTCCCCCCCATTTCCAAGAGGATGTCCCCAGCCCCCACCCCATGATACCTCTTCCCTCCCTTGGACCTTAAGTCTCTTGAGGGATAGGTGCTTCTTCTCTCACTGAGGCTAGGCCAGGCAGTTCTCTGCTGTATATGTGTCAGGGCCCTCATATCAGCTAGTATATGCTGCCTGGTTGGTGGTTCAGTGTCTGAGAGCTCTCAGGGGTCCAGTTTAATTGAGACTGCTGGTCTTCCTGTGGGGTCACCATCCTCCTCAGCTTCTTCCAGCCTTTCCCTAATTCAACCACAGGGGTCCCCAACTTCTGTCTAGTGATTGGGCGTAAGTATCTGCATCTGGCTCTTTCAGCTGCTTGTTCAGCCTCTTGGAGGGCCAGCATGCACATAGGCTCCTGTTTGTAAGCACACCATAGCATCAGTAATAGTGTCAGTCCTTGGAGCCTCTCCTTGAGGTAGATCCCTATTTGAGCCTGGCACTGGACTTCCTTTCCCTCAGTCTCTTCTCCATTTTTGTCCCTGCAGTTCTTTTAGACAGGAACAATTCTAGGTCAGTTTTTGACTGTGGGATGGCAACCCCATCCCTCCACTTGATGCCCTGTGTTTCTACTGGAGGTGGACGCTACAAGTTCCCGCTCCATACTGTTGGGCATTTCATCTAAGGTTCCTTCCTCTCAGCCCTGAGCGTCTCTCACCTCCCAGGTCTCTGGTACATTCTAGAGGGTCCCCCCACCTCCTACCTCCCAATGTTGCCTGTTTCCATTCTTTCTGCTGGCCCTCAGGGCTTCAGTCCTGATTCTCATACCCCCAATACCTGATCATGTTCCCCTTTTCCCCACTGTGGCCCCTCTCCCACTCAGGTCCCTCCCTCCCTCTGTCCCCTGTGATTGCTTTCTTCTCCCTCCCAAGTGAGATTGAGGCATTCTCATTTGGGCCCTTCAGCTTGCGAACCTTCTTGAGTTCTGTGGATTGTATCCTGGGTATTCTGTACTTTTTTGGCTAATGTCCACTTATTAGTGAGTACATACCATGCATGTCCTTTTGTGTCTTAGTTACCTCACTCAGGATGATACTTTCTAGTTCCATCCATTTGCCTGCAAAACTCATGATGTCCTCATTCTTAATAGCTGAATAGTATTCCATTGTGTAAATGAACCACATTTTCTGTATCCATTCTTCCATTGTGGATTCTTACATCTTAAAACCAAGCTCAGAAGACTGTTTGGAAGATAATCCTGAACCTGTTCTGGATTATCAATTCCTCTGACCTCTGATGAAATCCCCCTTCCAGAATTGTTGAATAATACACATTTTGCATCCATTTTTCAGAAATCTTCTGAACCCCTAGCTAGGACCCCATCTGTCGCATCTCTGTAAGCATTGCCCTTCCATCCTCATCAGAGTGTGTGTGGAGACAGATGTCAGCATCTTTGTGGATCCATGAAGAGTTGTGCTCTATAGAGTCTCTGAGCCAGCTTCCCTAGAGGGGCTCCAGTGAGTACAGTAGCCATTCATCAACGTCCATGGGACAGATCACTTACCCCTCAGCTCTGCTGCTTCGTGTGTACATTGGAGGGTTCAATGGCATGCTTGTTAACTGCTGCATGGAGCTGGGGACGTTTCATGTCTGGGTAATGCTACTGCTGAGGTGTACTGGGGTGGCATGGTGATTAGGTACATTAAATAATTTAAATTCCCTTTCTATCAAGTATTCTATTGTTGTCTAGAGCATCATTAAACTTGGCTACACTTGGATAGGGGTAGATGAGGGCTCTTCTGAATATGAAACATGTAACATTATTGCTTTTGTGTTAGAATGTAATCACCATGGGGAACTGCAGCAAAGTGTCTATATCAGCACCTTTCAACTGTCATTGGTAACCACGGAGATTTTTGGTCCGTTCTGTTGTGTTTAGTAAGACAGTAAGGAGGGAATACAGACATCTCAGTCAGGATTGGAACCCTGGAAATGTTTCTTCCAATCTCCATCACTATCTGCATGGTCAATAATACTGTGGTACCTTACTGTAATCTTCATGTGAGGTAACTGCTGCTTCATACCAGTAGTCTTTGTTTGATTGATGGAGAGAATGGCAAAGTTATTATGAAACAAAGGCAAAAATTCTCAGTTCTGATTTAAAATAATGTTTAAAACGTCGTGCCAGTTATCCCGTAGGAGATCTTTAATGAACTAAGAACTCATTGAGTTTCCAGTATGTTAGTATAAGGACTGAAGAGATGGCTCAGCTGCTAACGGTTGGCTCAGAAATAAAGAAGGAGAAAGAAGAAGAGTCGTTTAATTTTCTGCCTTCAAGTTCTCATAGAAATGAAAAATAGGATATAAAAACAGGGAGAAGGTTACAGAGGACTCCTCATCTCTCTTCAGGGTGAGGCAGATCGGACGTCATAGTGGGGAAGCAGGAAGGACTAACCTACTACTTCCTCTATTGAACAACAGTAGAAATTATGGGCGAACTGGGCCCTGGCAGGAATGCACTCCTGTGTTCCAGATTGAAAGCTAGTGAGTAAAGTACAGCACAGCTGAGGGTGAGAAACCGTTCTCACTCGTCGCTTGTGATGGTCGTTGGCTTCATTGAAATCTACAGACTTCCCCCAGATTCTTTGTCAAGTAGAAGGCGAGTGGGTGCTGATCCTTGAGAAGCACAGACCGTGCTTTATATCAAACATACATGGGAGTATGCTGGCCTTAATGGAGAAGGAGCTGGCACCGAGTGCATGTGACTTTACACCGTCACATCCAGACCTAGCTCACTACCGACTACACATATATGCTGCTGTGTCACTCCTGCATTCACAGTACAAGCACACACAGCCAACCCCCAACCTGAGCTGGGCAACTCCAACAACCTGTTCAGCAGTGTATGTGACCAAGAAGTCCCTGTATCCATTCAACAGTCAAAACCTGTAGCAATATGTAACCTGGTTACATATATATCTCATTCAAGCTCTTAGAAACAGATGCATATGAATATATGATTATTGAAAAACCCACTTCATTAAAGCAAGAAAACATACATGTCAAGACTTAGGAGAGTTTAGAATTAAGATTGTAGATAAGCTTAAATCTTTCCATTCTGCCTGTATGCTTAATTGGCACTTACAATTGGGAGTGCACTTTAAAAGATTGAAGGAGAAGGATGTCCCCACGCTAGCTATATTATAGCTGGGGTCTTAACCTTTGGTGTTTCACACAACTGAGATGCAGTCGGAGCTTTGCTTTCTATACCCACAGGGCCTAAATGATGCTGTGCAAAGGAAACAAGGGGCACGAATCATTCCATAAAGAATACACTTTCCTTTCTCTTAAATTATTCATATATTAGTCATTTAAAAAAATTAGGAGCCATCTGGGCCTGCCACTAATTAAAGTTGAAAGTAAACAATCAACCAGAGGTGGGTGTGTAACTTGGCTCAATATTTTTGAGGAGACACACACACAGGCACACGCACATGCACATGCACGTATACACAAGATCTTTTAAAAGACCTTTTGAAAAAAATTAATGTTAAAAATGTTTTTAATGGTCACATATTTTACTCACTAATCTCAACTCTTGGTATTTTTACAAGGTGAGTAATAAAAGATGTGTGTGTAAATATTGATGACAGCAATATTAAATTAAATTTTATTCAACCAGCTAAAAATAAGAGGAAGCTTTCCCTTTCGAAGCACTGACCCTGTGGTTACATATACTGGGCTCTGCAAGCATCCTGCATCAATTCTGCTGTTTCTATCATTAATTAGCAATCATTTGTCTCCACTCATTTAATTTACTTTTATTGCAAGTATATGAGTGTCTTACTTGCATGTATATTTGTACACACAACATGTATGTCTGATACCCCAGGGCATGGAAGCATCTAGAACAGGAGTCACGGTGTTGGTAAGCTGCCCTGATGGTAGTGAGAACTGAGCTCATCTAAACTAGTACAACTGTTAACTATTTAGCCATCTCTCCAGCCCAATAGTTAAACTCTTAAAAGTAGGATATCAGTTTAATATCTCTCTTCTTTTTATGTTCTGAGAAGTAATTCTAACACCTTAGTCAAGTATCAAAAGCCCCAAGGGCCCCCACATCCTTTCCAAGATCAAAAACTATTTCTAACTAGATAAGTTGTTTTTTAAAAAATGTATAACACATATTGCAAAGAAGCTAAATGAAAGCTGTGTAAGCCAGTTAGAAATGTTTCATGACGTGAGCAGGAGACAGTGGTGTAACATCTTAAATGCCTTCGTGATTTTTCCCTTAGACTCATCCCTACTCTCAGGTCCCAAGTTCACATCTTCTCGTCCCAGTCCTTCAGTACTTGAAGCTTACATCTTTTTTTTTTTTCACTTCTCCTGATAGCATACTTTTATTATTAGCCTGCTTTACAAAAGAAAAGGAAAGCATGTACCTTTAGTGGATGTCAAACATACTGTTTCAAATTGGCATTATGCTAGTTACCTGCCCTAAAGTAGTCACATGGGCTGTGTCTCCTGCTTCTCTTGAAGTGGCCAAAGGGTTCAGCCTGCTAGGAAGTACTTGCTCCTGTGACTGAGTCAGCTGAGAGAAAAGCTAAGCTATCATTGTAGAGTACAGTTCTTCTCTGATGACTTCATTTTCCAGAGCCAGATATTTAAGACTATAGATATTCATAGACTCTAACCATCCAGCAAATGGTAAACATATATTGCATTGTATTATTGAAAATTAAAAGATCTGTCTGGTTCTACTAAAAAATGCACTGAATTTTATTTTGAACAATTTAATTATTGTTAGCTTCAAGGAAAACCATTTCATTCTGGGTTAAATTTTATTTCCAGAATAAAAAAGAAAAAGCAAAGAGAAACATATGAAACATACACCCCTTTAAAAAGGCAGTCATTTAGATTCGTTTCATTCTTTCACAAACTACTGAATGTCCACAATGAGACAGACATTAAAATAACGATAGAAAACACGAAATGCCTAAAGTGTGATTCATCTTTCCTTGCTGTCCAGCAGCCTGTGTAAATGTAGCAAGTACAGTTGTATAAACAAATAATCAAATAAACTAATATCATCATTTCAGAAAGTGGTAATGTTACACACATCAGAAAACCAGCTGGTACACTAGGGAAAGCAGCTAACTGGAGACGATACTTCAGACTGGTGGATAAAGGAAGTCCCTTTGAAGAAGTAGGACTGGAGTTCAGACTCAACTGGAAGAAAACCCAGGGGAAGGGCTTCTCCAGCCCATTACAGAAGCTCTGTGGCAAGAATAACCCAGAAATGTTCGAGGGACAGTAAAACGTAAGCTGTGCACCCACCAGATATGAGCAGGCAGATGAGCACCACGAGATAAGGCAAGAGATGTAGGCCAACCGCTTCATATGACATGCAAAGGAATCTGCCTTGTATTTTAAGAGTCACAGGAAGCCATTGATGGTTTCAAGCCGCGATAATGCAATATGACCTACATTTCAGAAGATTTTTGGACAATTTTTACACTGAAGTTTAAGAGTAACAAAAATGAAGGAAACAGGAAAGCTAGTTGGATACAGTGATGGGGGTGGGGATGGCAGTCACTTGGGCTGGACTTGGAGTAGCAAAAAAAAAATACTTCATTTTAAAGAGATATTTGTGCTGCCCCATCGTATTTTAGATGCTGGAAAACCTGAAGTTCACTATTAATCTTTCAGCTTGGTAACTGTGTGTGTTATGTCAGTGCATGCCCTGGAGTCTGGGAGCAATGATCACTTGTCGTTTATCATCCTGGATCTTAGACAACTACATGCCTCCCTAGCTACCCATCTGCATATCAATCTATTGACAAATATGTGCTGTTTTTTATTAAGCAAATTCCTGGGAAATTGGGTGCTGAAAATATTCAATACTGTCAGATATACAGCAGCATCTACCATTTTCTGTTGCCACATAGGAAGTAAATATATACAGCCTTTGACTCATAAAATCAAGAAACCATCATGTTTCTGGTATTTAATATATGCAAACCATTTTCTACTGTGAGTCAGTGCCTAAGCTACCTCGTATGATGCGTTTTCATAGACGATCATTTCCAGGAACGTATTTCAGATGTATACTTTAATCATGTATACTATCAGTAGCCTCAAGTTGTTAAGGCATGGATAGACAAGAAAGATTTCATTTCTCTCAAAGGCGGGGATAAGGTTGTCAAGGGGATGGCAGGATGTACAAACTCTAGGATTTAATCAAATAAGAAGCCTGTAGAATGAATGTGCCTAACAGACTTTCACATGAACGGATTTCAAACAGAAAGGGAGAACAGATACAGAGACTGATCACAGAAGGCATTAGAGGTTCTGTGGTGATAGCAGTAGACACAGAAGAATCACTCTTCCATAATTTTTCCTCAAAACTAGTTTTAATCACAGAATGCCGCAAGTACCAGACAGAAATTTTTTTCCCAAGATCTGAAAAAGTCTTTATTCAAATGAAGGCATTCTGTTGAGATAAAAGAACAGGTGTTCTCCAGATTTATGTAAGGACAAAGAATTAGCAGTTCATCTAAACAGGGTGGCATCTGTATTAAAATGTTTTCAGTAACACCTTTCATGATTGCCTAATACAATAAAACAGTTCAATTTAGATACAAAAGTTCAGGCCTTGCTCTCAGAACAATATTATTACATTACAGATATTATCTTTAAAACTAGTGTCATTGATATAGAAGGTTTGCTAAGTTTTGTAAATTACAGTCTTACATTTTAACTACTACTTTCACTTCAACGCGGCCTCTTTAGCTACCCTGTGAGGTAGGTGCTATTTCCTATAGAAATATGAAGATATTGGTTAAGAGCTCTGCTGAGCAAGTATAAGGAACTGAGTTTAAATCCCTAGTGCTCACCAAAAACAAAAAAGAAAAGAAAGACAAAGAAATCAAGGCATAGCCATGTGGATTCTTACAATGCTGGTGCTGGAGGTTGGGATTTCTAGGAGTTGCTGGCTCACAGCTTAACTCAAGGCTTAGTATGAAACTCCCGTCTCAAGGGAGCAAGGCAGATAATGATGAAGCTAGATATTTCTTCCTCTGGGCTCTGCACACAAGCACATATGCTTGCGCTTGTGTGCATACCACACACACACACACACAGACACACAGACACACACACAGAGATGATAGAAATATGAAAAGATTAAGACTTGGGCAATTTACTTCAGTCACAAGCTTAGAAAGGGCAGTGTTTTAAGTCTCTCAATTAAGTCCTTTGAGTGTGACTAGGGCACAGTTAAGACATTCTGTCACAATTGAATTGGCCATTGTTTTTAGAACTGTATTAAATCATGTAGTCTTACAATCATTGCAGCTAAGAGCTGGAAAGTCTGAGCTGTCTCAGTAGTTTAGCTTTATAACTCCAAAGAAGGGATATCGTCTTCATAGGGTCATCTCAAGGATTACGGAGCTTGGTATGAAAATGTTCTCAAAATGTCAAGCACTCAATAAGGCTGCATTGGAGGGAGGGTTTTTAATTAAAATAATTGAACAAAATGCAGTTTGTCTAATTTTTATGACTTAGATATGAAAGCACAGGATACAGCAATAGGTGACACTGCTCCTGAAGGTTCAGTGGTGTTAGATCAGATACAAGGTCTCTAACAGTGATAACAGTGGCTTGCTCAGAAAGAATTGGAAGATTGGGCTTTGTTTTCCTTAGAAACTTCTGAACTTTTTCTTAAGAGAAATCATTTGTTACTTTTGTAATGTACAGCATCTCTTTAACGTAAAAAGAACTTTAAAACAGCATAGAAACCTCACAGCAAGACATAAGCAATGCATTGGAGCCATGTATGAAATATTTATAGAGCAGTAGTTCTCACCCTGTGCATGGCAACCCCCTTTCACAGTGGTTGCCTGTGGCTACTGGAAGACACAAATATTTACATTACGATTCATAACAGTAGAAATATGACAGTTATCAAGTACCAATTAAATAATTTTATGGTTGTAGGTCACCACAACATGAGGAACTGTGTTAAAGAGTCACAGCAAGTACATTTTCATTTTCAAATAAGACCTAGTAGAAGAACAAAGTCACCCATCTCACGTTTATCCATCCCTAACTGGATGCGTGGCACCATTTGTTGGAACTTTCTGGTTACAGTCTCCCTATAGAAGATCCTTTCATCTTCCAATGTAACAGACCTGCCAGAACTTGAGTAAGGAAGGCCTTGGGTGAAGGCTCCTGGGCGGAAAGTTTGGATGTGAGTAAAGATGGCAGAAATGACAGAAAAGATGACACAAGTGGAGGTGAGAATAGACAGAAGCTATGGCGAAGCAACAAGAGTAGGCTTGAATTAACCCGTACTCAGATCCCAGAGCACATCAGTTGTTAACTATTGCTTGCCAGGCTGTCACAATCAGGAAGGTCTCCAGGTCTTAACCTGCTACCCTGGTGACACATCTGAACACATATCACAGACTCCGTGAAAACCTGGTACTTTTTTAAAATCTTGTTTTGTGTTGCTTTAAATTCATATTAAATGAGTTTGTTCTCATTTTTTGCTTTTTTTTAATTAGATATTTTCTTTATTTACATTTCAAATGTTATCCCCTTTCCCAGTCTCCCCCACCCCACCCCGCCAGGGTCCTTCAGTCCTTTCTGTAACTCCTCCATTGGGGACCCTATTCTCAGTCCAATGGTTGGCTACAAGCATCCACCTCTGTATTTGTCAGGCTCAGAGACTAGAAAAGAGTGGATGCAGTAAATTCTAGGAAGTTAACGCCACAGTATGAAAATTACAGTCTCAGCAAAAGCAGAGACAATAGTACACAAATCAAGGGAAACCTCACAAAGTTCTCTGATGAACTTACATGTTTAAACAAATACACAAAAGATGGGCAGACAAACAACTTAGATTAAAATTAAAATGTGTTCAAAATACTCTAGCTGGGGTTAACTTAATTATTAACACATATTAAACATAATTAAAAATAAGCATATTTAAAGTAATAACAAAGAAAGTAAGTCCTGATGTGACACAGCTTAAAGAGAACATGTCCTAAATCATGTGTTAGGCAGACTGGGGGTGCCTCCCATGGCCTGTGTTCCCTATATTAACGGTCTGGTAATCATTTGTTGGCAGACTGGGGGCGGCTCCCGTGGCCTGTGTTTCCTATATTAATGGTCTGGTATAATCCCCCTCCCTTGGAAGATGTTAAGGATGGATTGTCTGCTTGTAACCAGGAGAATTCCTTCCTGGTGACAGGACATACCTGATTACATTGCACAGGACTTTAGTGTCCGTCTTATGCTGGGCTTTCTTACTCCTGGAAGCGTTCAAAATTGAACTGCTTTATTGGGAGACTCACATGGCAAGACCTGAGGACAACTTGGCCAAAGCCTTCAACCTTCCTGAGCCACGCCCTCCCACACAGTGGGAGCCTTGTGAGATCTTACAGAGAGGACTCCCCTGAACCACTACCAGGCACCTTCCCTGAGGAATGTGGGAGGCTCTGTAGGTATTGTTTTCAGTAGCTGCTGTGTGTAATGACTGGTTACACCACAAAAGAAAACAACACTCTGTGTCTTCCGACTCCTCAGTGAGGAAATGGCCTTTCTAAGAGCAAATACAAAGTTCCTTGGGAACACAAACTTGTCTTCTATTGGAACGAGAGAAATTATATTCTTTTTTTTTATTGATTATTTTATTTATTTACATTTCAGATGTTACTCCTTTTCCCCATTTTCTCTCTCCCATAAACCCCTATTCCATCTCTTCTCCTCCTTTTTGCTTTTATACCATTTTAATTTCATGCAAATATTAAGGTCAGTTCTAAGTTGAGGAACTAGCAATATAATAGATGTAAATAGTCTAGGAACAAGCAGGGCAGTAAACAGAGTCCCGTGGGCTTTGAATCAAACTTCAGAGACACAAGGTACAAACGGCCTCTCTGTTCCCCTTGACTCTCTGTAACTGAGGGAAGTGTGAGAGGAGGAGAGGGTAGCCTCTCCGGGTTTAATTAAGACAGAAGCCTCCAGAAGCAGACAGCCGCTGCTGTGTGAGAAGTGCTGTCATGAATCTTCCCCAGAGATACAGCTTTCCACCTCAGCATGTGACAGTGTCTCAGTCGGCTCAGTCCTCTAGCATCTGTCACGGCACTTGACACATGGTGATGCTCTGTGATTGATGAATGAACTCCTTAGTAAGTTATCTCACCCATAATGAGTAACAGGGAACAAACATCACCTTTCCCTGCAAGGACACATCCTTCTTCTATATAACCCAGGGAAAGGAAAACTCTTTGTATACAAGGATACGGATGGATCCACTGTGCAAATATAGAAAGGATTGATTTGCTTTTATAAATGAAAAGCATCTTAAAACTCTAATATGAAGGTGAGTCATTTCCCAGTTCTCTGTATTTCTTCTTGGTCTACAGAGCTATCTGTTTAGTGGACAATGAGGAGTTCTTGGTGCTTTTGTGAGCAAAGAACAAGTGTAATTAAAGCTATGCTTTGGGAAGTTCTGTCTGCCCAGCAGTAGGGTGTTGATTGGCTTTTACTAGGTTCTTCATTTGGTGCCCTAACAGCTAATTGATGTTTGTCACTCTGACTGTATCTATTAGCCATATTCATCTTTCTGTAGTCCTTCAGACATGCTAAGCCTACTCCTATACCAAACCTATAGCCCCACCTGCCCGGAAGGAAATCTCCTGCTTCCACAAAGCTCTGGCCTCCATTCCATTCCATTCCATTCCATTCCATTCCATTCCATTCCATTCCATTCCATTCCATTCC
>NW_021604658.1:7051896-7084127 GCF_004785775.1 Grammomys surdaster | reverse complement strand
CCATTCCCATTCCCATTCCCATTCCCATTCCCATTCCCATTCCCATTCCATTCCCATTCCCATTCCATTCCATTCTTTCATCCCATGTCACCTTTTGATCACCATCATGACTGTCAGTGCCTTAGTCTGCTCACTTGATTTTCTAACAGGACTTACTTGCTACCCAATGCTTTATCTTCCCATTAGAACCACTTTATCATCAGGAGGGATCCAGAATGTACCTTAGCAATCATCAGTAAGGACTATTGAATACATAAATCAGTAACTTCACAGGAGTGGTTGTGTCATAGCAAATCACAACTGAAAGGGAGACTGGATTTTTTCAGCTAGATTCATGGAGGTTTCAAAACTGTTAACAATCAAGAATGTCAACCAAAAAAGACATTTTTCAGGAAGAAGGAATAGGAGCCCTAGCAGGTGAAACCCTGAGGAACTGGTATCTGTGTAGTGAGGGTTGGGAGCAAGGTCAGGCTGTGGAGCTCTGCATAAGAGAAAAGGAGTGTTTCTGTGATAGCTGCAGCCCTGACACCCAGAGAGTGGATGTGACAGAAGGAGAAGTCCTCAGAGACAGCTCAGAAGCGACAGTGGAGGAGCCAGATGGGAGCACTCAAGCTGGCAGAGTTAAATGAAGAGCTGATCACTGGGGAGGGGATACTAGAGAGGAGAGAATTCCTGAGGAGTGAGTATCACAACTCATTTGTTGCGCGAAATGCGGTGATCCAGAAGACGCAGGAGAAAGGCTGGACCACGAGTGTAAGCATTTTGACCTTCTATAAGAACCAAGTTCCTGTCGATGGCGAAGGGCAGAGATACATTTCACCAATGCTGTTTTGAATGTCAGTTGAATCTCCTGTGATTCATAAGGCATTTCAGTATCTGCTAGGAACTTATTTATAAATATCAGCTCTGTAACTGTGATGTAAAAGTTAACAAGATTAAGGAAAACGTTACAGAATGCTGCATATTGAAAAGCTGCATTCCAGATGCTTCCATACATACAGTTCAAAAAGGGGCAAACGCATTATTATACTACATATGTACATGTCAAAATATATCGTATATCATAAATCTACAAAATAAAAAATAAAAAATGTTTTATAAGATTCACTCGAATCTGCACTGATTCTATAACATATGCTAAAAGCTACTTAATTTTAACAAACCTCTGTCCATATCCTGATTCCTGGGACTCTGGAGAGCTGTGCTCTGAGAGCTGTCAACAAGTTGACATTCTCTGTGTTCACACTCATCTAAATTGAGAATTGCTAAGATAAGAAGGAAAAGCTTAGGCCAGCAATATTTTTACTCTGTCTTCTGCTGACATATGAATGGTGTTAGACTTTTTGTTGAAAGATTACAGAATAAAATAAACCACTAGAAACACTTGAGCACAATCTACCACCAAGGAGGAGTTATGGTTTGTAACCTTTGGTCTTTGATTTCTGTTTTTCAAAACATTTTTACAGGGCTTCTTGTAGTAGTACTAGTAGTTGTTGTTGTTGTTGTTGTTGTTGTTGCTGTTGTTGTTGTTGTTGTATTTTAAAGGTATAGTGGCTAATAACTCAAGACCCAAATGGTCTACATTCAAAGCCTGCCTCTGGCTGTTAGGAGTTACATGATTCGAATGAGTTCCATGATTTGTCTCCGCCTCTCTCCCCCAAAAAGTGGAGAAGCTTTTCTATTCTAATACCCACCGTGCAGGCAGAGTTGCGAGGCCAGGGAGGCGATGCGATAAGAAAAAGTGCCTGCTGGGCAAGTCTGACTCCTTAGAGTTGAGGTCCCCAGAGCGCATGCAAGATCTAGACAGGGCAGTGCATTCTATAATCCTAGCACTCTTACAGTGAGATGGGGTGAAAGATAAGAGAATCTTCCAGAAACTTGCAGACAGCTGATTCCAGTGTAAAAAGTATAGCAGCAAACTAGAGATCCTGCCTCAAGTAGGGAGGAACAAGAGAATCAAACTCCTAAGGTTGCCCTCTGATCTTATCACCACACAACACACACGCTGTGTACGCTCACAGATGAGTGTACACACACACACACAATACTTCTTTTTTTTTTTAAAGTTAATCCCATCTTCCCACTTTTCCTAATGTCACTGTACCAGTTTTCCCTTATGTTCCCTTTTGTTTATTTGCAAAGTTTTACATCTGAATTGTTATTTATTATCTATTGCTCTCATGGTATCCTGTAGCTTTGCCATTTTTCTCTATTTAAAATTACTATAAGCTAATTTCATTTGCACATATAATCTAGATTAGGAGCCACCTTGGCTCCTAGAACCAAGAAAGCAGAAAGCCAGTTTCACAGCAGCATCGCTCCATGCCCTTCATAAAGTCAGATATGGCCTGGGTCTGTTCTCAGAGAAAAAAGGATGATAAACTAATTAAGGCATTTTATTGTCTGTATCAGAGTTATTATCCTAAAAAGCGATTAACTATATAATGATAACCAAATGGCTGGAGGGCCGTTAACAGTAATATGTCCTGTGGGGATGCACACTGCACTGTGTGTGTGTGCTGTGTGTAGACGTGGTGATAAAACTGGTTCTGAGACTAAACTAAGTGCAAAAGTTTCACTGATGAAGATTCTGTGGGAGAACAGTTTTCTTCTTTGTTTCCTGAAAGTCTTAACATTTATTTTAAATTCCGTGTCTTTAAGTAAAAGGAAGATGAAGAGAAATGGTCTTCCTAGCCTTTTAGTTAAAATAACTGGTCGAATAGTATTAAACAGCAGAAAATGGCCAACAGAGATGGAATGCCTTTTCTGCCTTCATGGCTGATAACAAAAATAAGTTGTCCCCTTCAAACACAATGGGATCATGGGGTGCAGCAGTTCTGTTTTACAACGTGTCCAAATCAACCTTGATTTCAAGTGTTTGCAGCACACTGTCTATCCCTCTCCTTTGTTACCCAGGAGGAAAACAATTTTTTTTTTAAGTAACAGGTAAAAAATAAGAATTATCAGAAAAGATTTTTGTTAACCTTAGCCTTTATTGAAAATAGTTTTCTCTATCCTAACACTGCAGTATACGTTATTTGAACTTGGACCGGTCTGTGTTGGTGAGATACTGCAAGGTTCTGTGTTGTGTTCTTATAAACTATACTTCTCTTTAAAGTGCTCTCTCTCTCTCTTTCTCTCTCTCTCTCTCTCTCTCTCTCTCTCTCTTTCTCCTTGAGTAGATGGTGAATTGGCATTAACTTCAGGAAATACAACATTTCAGGTTTTTCTAAGAATCTTGCAGTAAATCAACCCCCAAAGACTTACGTAGGAAACACGTTGACCCTTTTTAAAAAATATAAATGCAATTGACTGAATGTATTTTTTTCAAAATAGATCCTGCTCCTACAATACATCCCAACCACAGTTTCCCCTCCCTCCACTCCTCCCAACCACGTAGCTCTTTTGTTATCCAAAGATAAGAAAAATGTATCAAGATGAAGTGTGGCTTGCTGTTTCTTTGAAGAACAAGAAGCTTAGTTGTTCCCATCTAATCGCCTTTACGGCACTTTGCACACGCTCACTTGTTCAGACTAAAGGCACTACAAGAAAAATTACATGTGTGTGGTGTCTTGCCTCTCATCATCTTGAAGTTTTCTTTCAAAGTAACTAATTATGTGCTGCCTCCCAAATAGAAGTGCAGATTTTGTTCATGCAGTTTCTGAATTTTTAACTCTACCTTTATTTTTATCTTTCGGGATAGAAGCCATTGTCTTTATCTTTTACAAAATCCAGTGACAAATTATTGCGAGATAAGCTGATCACTGACATAATGCAGATCTCCAGGCCAACAGGCAATTAAAAACCGTCATGCCTCAGAAGTGTTCTCCTAGCAGTGGACCTGGAGCACGAGCTGAAAGCTAAGCTGGACCAGGAATACTTGTTAAGATGCAGAGATGCCATCCGCTAAAGCTTGGAATGGTTTTTAAATTTACAACCAAGATTTATGTCTGAGCTAAATTTGACTAATCAGACACAATTCATGGGCTAGATTTAACTGTAGTAGGAAATGATGGGAAAGCCTTCACTTTCCTACATGTCTTTTCTAAACTGCTGAAAATTTTAGTCTGATTAGGTGTCCAGTCTTAGTCTGTGTAGCCCAATATAGACGTAAGTACAAGCTGAAGGATAGAATGTGTTGTTGCATCTTTATATGTCTACTGTTATATATATCTTAGCCCTTTATTTTATGTCTCAGTACCAAAAAAGGCCTAATGAACATAGTTGTTTAAATGTTCAAAGGAGATATTACAGTTTCCCAACAGCCTGATAAATGCACACAAAACTGCTTTGGACATTTGAACTGGGTCTGCAGCATCCGAGTGCAGTACTGTAGCTTGTGTTGTTTCTGAAGGATATGAATGCCTGAGCCACAGCACACAGTGATGGATGCACCATCATGCCAGAAACCATGAGGGCATGGAATGTCCCAGGCAGCTCTTTGCTGTTTAGTCACTGACTTGACATGTGACATGCCAGCACTACAGAAACTTAATTGGTGTATAAAACCATGCTGTGGTTTCCGGATCAAACTCCTCACAGAAGAATAACTATTATTTAGCTTTCTATCTGGTGGTTCCTCTTAGGAGACACCAACTGTAAGCTTCCTTACAGACCGTGGTAACAGGGTAAAATTGTGAGAGAACTATGATAATAGCTTGTTCCTATGTAAGTTAACCAGATATAATTGCAGAGTAAGTAATTTTTCATTGTTGTTGAAACATGATTTTCTTATCTCAGTGATGAGCAGCAAGAGGTAAGTGGGTGTTTGCAGTCCTCTTGGAGCAGTGTTGTCTGACCTAGATTTCAGATCTCTGTAGTATTTCCTGAGGAAGACCAATGCCTTCTCTCTGCACCTACCACTAATAATAAAGCCATGAGTCAGCTGCATAGGAGAACTGTCTGGGTAAGGGTTATAAGCAGTCTTTTTATTAATGAGAAGCAAGTGCATGGTTCTGTTATACTGCAGATGAGTTAATCAGCTAAATATAACCAAGAGTATTTCTAGAGACATTTCTTCATGGAGAAATATTTAAATACTCAGTCCTCTTTTCTTAAAATAATAACAATATGTTTATCTACATAAAGAAGCTCTTTAAAATAGATAGGAAGCACTAACTATTCGTCAAACATTTTTGATGACCTATTAGACCGCAGGCATATGCCAGGTTCATGGTACATGAGAATGGGTATTCTATCCCTGCCCTTGTAGACCTTATGGGCAGAGTCAGGGAAAAGAAACAGAAAAGCAATAAATATCATCTGAACCTGAGAAAGCACTGTGGCCATTGTGAACTCATTGCTGTGATAGAAGCAGAGAGAGCAGCTAGGCCTGCCTGCAGAGTAAGATGTGAGACTCGGAGGATGAGTGAGACAAACCTCTGACATGTTACAGATGTGAAGCCTTCAGGCTGAGGCAAAGAAGAGGTCCACTTGGGGAGGTAGAGAAGAGGACCAGTTTTGAGGTGTAAATTAAAAGTTTACCTAGAGAAAATTCAGCACAGGTTGTTTTAAGAGTGATCTAAACAGAGATGTTTCAAGGAGTAGCTGTTACCAGTCTGGATTAAGAAGTGGCAGGTTTTGAGGATCTTTGGCACGCATTCGATTTTTAAAGTTATGAAAGTGGTAGATTCTCACATCATGGAAGTATCAGTAGAGTGAAGGAATGTATCTATCCAGGCACAGCAGATGCTGGGAACGTTGAGAGATCTATATGAAAGTCAGTGCTAGACCAAGATGGAGTCATCAGAAAGAGAAAGTAAACATTTTGGTCTTTTAGAAATCAAGAAAAATATAATAATTTTAACTGCATTTGTCTTCCAGTCATCCTGATAGTGTTTTTCCCTCAATAAATATGGAAGACTCCATGATCATTAATGTTTCTCTTTCACCCCCAACCCCTCTCTTTCTTCACTCTCTCAAAAAAAAAAAAAGAAGAAGAAGAAGAAGAAGAAGAAGCAGCTATTGCAACCCCTGCCCATCAGCCCAGCCTACACAGTCTCTGTATGTAATGTATGGACTTGGGCTCCTAAGACATCTAATAGGCTTTTCACTAGTTACCACAAACTTTACACAGTTTCCAGTTAAGGTATTAGTTATTCTCACTATAAATTATATAATTATTAAGTTGGTGAAATGAAAGTTTGGAAAAACGGAAAGCTTGAGGCTGTCTAATAATGAGGGGGTCCTCTGAAAAAATGCAGCAAAATTATAGGCATCGAGATTCTGCTTTTGAATTGGGTCATAGTTATAGTTCAGTCCACTATAGGGCAACCAACAAGAGGAATAACAGCTACTGCATTTCGATTTCCATAAAAATAACACAGAACCCCAACAGAGGTCAAGAAAATTGTTTTGGCCTAATGATTAACAAATATATCTGTACATTTTAATTTGAACTAAAATATGTAAAACAAAGGTGTACCCCTCATTGAGTAAGTTGAATTTTACAAAGTTAGTTCTTGTTCATTTATGCCTTTGATATACACACCTCAAATAAAGATGGCAAGTCTCTGAATATTTCCAGTTTTCTAGGGGTGTGTGTGTGTATGTGTATAATTATATTCCTAAATATATATAAATATATGTTTATTTATATATTATATAAATATATACATATTATATATGGAATTATATATATATATATATTATATTTCTAAAACTGGCCTTTTCCTTACTTCCCTCAAGTTCTAACTTTTTAAATACATATGACTTGTTATCAAATAAAATAAGGAGTATATAGGTCTCATTAGTATTGTTGATGCATAATCACACTGAAGATAATAAAAGCATACTTTTTCCAAGTAGAATTAAGGGGTTCTTTTCCCCAATTTCCTGAAACTCTCTTTAGAATTAATTTTCAGCCTTTCCTATGATTCTTGAAGAATCTTAAGAATTCTTGAGAAGTTTTGATAGTTAATACACTTCACATTTAAACACTTCATATTAAGAACACTTTGAACTGTACCAGTTTGTGTTTTCTATAAATTTAATCACTACAATTTGATTATTTTAACTTTGGAGTTGAATTTTCATATCTAATATAACATCAGTGAAGAAGGTAAGATGTCAAGTCATCCCACATCAATCACCAGAGATGGATAGGTTCTAAAATGAAGGACAATAGAAGGTGATCTAACAGTCTAATATGGAAGAGACATTTACATTTTCCTTGGCTTTCAAATCATATTCTTAAAATAGACTTGATTGATTGAATTAGTGAATTAGTTCTATATAGTCGTATGCTGTTCTTTTATGAACGTTGCTTAGGAGGCCACTTCCTGCCAGAGACACAAACAAACAAGGATATGAGACATGATTTTTATATCTAGTTATCTAGCTACATCTTGGGTCCTCAGACAGAAAGAGTATGATGATAATTTTTATCTCAGATGTGCAAAAGATTATTATGTAGTTAGACCTGTTCAAAATATGAACTTCTGGGTTCCTGTCACTATTTTTAAAAGGCTAGAAAACTCAAGAAAAGCAGAATCAAAAAGGAACTTCTGAAATCCTCTCTGTGTGGCCGCCACAGAGCATCATCATTTTGTGCAGAAAACAGAACTCAGGGATGTACATTAGGCGTTAGAGTGCAGTCTTGTTGAACTACCCAGCTCTGGGCTCTGGAGCAGGACTGTGTCCTGTTTACAAAGGAGTAGAGCTAATGAGGTGTCTCTGTTGGTAAAATGCTTAAAAGACCTGAGTTTGGTCTTCAGAAGCCGTCTTAGTTAGCATTACCAGTGCTGTGATGAAACATGATGACCAAAAGCAAGATGAGGAAGAAAGAATTTCTTTGGCTTACACTTCCACATCATAGTTCATCACTGAAGGTAGTCAGGACAGGAACTCAAATAGGGAAGGAACCTGGAGTCAGAAACTGATGCAAAGGCCATGGAGATGTGTTGCTTACTAGCTTTTTATAGTTTTGATTAACCTCTTTTCTTATAGACTCCAGGACCACCAGCCCAGGGATGGCACCACCCATGATAGCCTGGACTCTCCCCCATCAATCACTAATTAAGAAGATGTCCCACAGGCTTGCCTATAGCCCAGTCTTATGAAAGCATTTTCTTAATTGTGGTTCCCTTCTCTCTGATTACTCTAGCTTGTATCAAATTGACATAAAACTAGCCAGGACAGAAGCCATATTTAAAAATTCTGAGCATACACTATAATCTCAGTTTTGGGGAAGTAGAGACAGGCAAATCTCCGGGACTTAATAGTCAGCAAGCATCACCTCTCTGGGTTGATTTCTGGTCTCTACATGCATACATACACACATGAACTTGCACACACGTGCATAGACATCTTCACACAAACACACACACACAGGAATCCCTTTTTAAATTTCCCTCAGAAATACAAATACAGCAGTCTAAATTAGCAAAAGGAAATGAATTCATTATTCTATTTGAAAGACATCCTTTTGGGACCTGCTGTATCTGAGGATGATTTAGAACCCTTGAGGATCTGGCAGTCTAGACAAATGGGGGATAAAATGATGGTGAAAATAATCATAATCCAAAGTATAATCGACTAAATACGTTGTCCATGGTACAAAGTAAAAATAGCTCAGAGGAATAATGAGAGCAACCATTTTAAAATGTGGAAGTATTTATATGGAGTGTTTAAGGTTTGAGCTCTGAACAGTTTTGAATGCTAGTGTTAGAACCAAAGTCAAGTGGAAGTGAGACCATCATAATGAAAAGGCACCCCGAGATGAGGCCTGTGAGCTTGAATCTCATATAGTATTATTTATGCCATAATAAGCAATCACCATCTCAAAAATATCTCTCAATATGAATTATTATCCATGTGCCCATTTGCATGCAGTGGGGAACAGCTCATGTTCCCCACTGACAAACTTGGCAACCTAAATACCTCCTATATAGTATTATGTAACTTTTGACACTAGGTTACCCACCAACAAACAGCTTTTGTTTTTCTTCAATTATTAGTTGAGATACTAGGCATACTTTTGAGACTTCCCCAGGACTGCATATGATAACATAAACTTAAGGAAAGAGTTGACAGGGCTGCCCTTGACTGTCTTAAAATGGTTGGCTGTAGCCAGTTTTAGCTACTTTGTGGGTTCTTCTTTCTTCTATCCTTCCCCACCCTTTTCCTACCCTCACAACCCCTTAACACTAGATAGAGAAAAAGGACAGAGGGGAACAACGGGGCAACATCACCATTAGACTACCCTGATGACTAGGGGCACAGTGGTCCTTGGTGGCAAGTGTGACCTTCACCCATCAGGATATCAAATTTAATTTTTCTTCTTCTGTACACATGACTACCTAACAAACCACCAGCAACCATTTAACCCACCCTGCCTCTTAGGGCTCTAACATTTATATACCTCCTAAAAAGTCACCAGGATTCCAAAAATCCCGTAGTCGCAGAAACAGTCTGTCACTGGCAAAATCATATCCCTGCTAGAGCAAGAAGCAAATTATAGTCAGCTGCTGTGGACAGTCTGAAGCAGCCCCATTTAATCCTACACCTTGGATTAAAACAAAAGCATAGAGTATTTCTGTTTTTTTTTTTTTTTTAAAGAAACCAAAATGCCAAAATTGTCACTACATTTGGATGTCTACATCTTTCAAAGCTATGTAGAAATATAACATGGCTGTTCATAATGCTTTTTTTTTATACTAAAGAATCAATACCTGTCTCTGGTCTAATGAAAAGGGGCTTACATTTCTTCTTTTGTTATGGGTCCTGGACCTGACTAAATGCTGTCATATAAGGAGAAGAAAAAGAGGGTGTTGGATGTTGGAATAGAATATTCCTACTTAATGTAACTAAGATAAAACAATCTGATCACAGCAACAGACAGTAAGTCGTCTGATAGAAGATGGAACTGGGTAAAATGAGAACTCGGCCCTGAGATTCTAGTAGATAAAACTCTCCTGCTGGGTACAATGCATCTTTATGTCTGTTGATACCTTTCATTTGATAACAACTTGTTGTGAGTGGTTGTAAATACATTTCCAGACCTGGCATGATTATATTAAGTTGGTCTCAGGATACCACAGGAAAATTAAGGCAGGTCACCATCAAAAGAGCTAATATAAGATATCGATGGCCCATAATATGGAAGAATGGGTCTCCCAAGTTCTGAATAGTAGACATTTGGCAAATGTCAATAGGAATGTCCTGAATGATGTTTCTGACAGTTCCAGTGAGGGGCTTGAGGAACTCCTCAGTGTGGATGGGAGTTTGCCATCCTGGACATGTTGGGGAGAATTTGGCCAATGTTTCAGAGATAGCTGGGATGAGAGTCCAGAGCAGATTGGGAGGTAAGGTCAGGAGATTGAGTCGACCATCCTCAAACCCACTTTAGCTGCCCGACTTTACTATCCTCGAAGTTAGCTTCTGATAATCCCCAGTATTTATTCTTTCTCTTTCCTCTTTTTCTACTATAATCATGCCCACAACTATGGATTTTATACAGCCAATTTAGGTAAGAGCCATTACATTTTAGATCTCTTTCCCTGTCTTCTAAACTTTCAGTCCTCTGTTTACCTCCTCCTCGTTTTCTTCCCATTTTTAATCACTTCCTCTCCCTCATCTACTAACCACAGAATGGGACAGAACCCTATTATTGAATAGTTTAGATTTACTGGGGAGAGTCTTACAATTCTTTGGCTCTTTTAAATTATAAATTAATTTAACATTGTGTATCTCTGAAGAAAATCAAAATGAGGTATGAAGGTTTTGTTGTTGTTTGTATGTGACTTTTCACTTCTTAGTGACATGTCCCTTCCTGCTGACAAAAACAGAGTGTTCCCATCTCTGACTGGGACACTGTTTGCACTAATGCACAAGCACTTCAGTAGGCAGGATTTTAAGGCAGCCCTTCAAATTCTCGCCTCTACATGTTTACACTCAGGCAGCCTCTTAGCTGCAGGTGACTCTTCCTTTCTAATTTGAACTACCTACCATATCGTTACTCTTCAACAGAGTCAGTCAAGCTTGCCAAAGAGCAACTTTCAATCTCTATCATGAAATAAGTTTCTCTAAAGGAAACAGGAAAGATGATGTGCAGTTTCCCAGGTGCCTTCCCATCACTGTCAAGAGATCCCTAAGTCATGGTCAGCAGCCACTCACCCCTCCATGTCTGTAGTATAGTGCTGACACAGTATTGTAAAGAAATAAGGACTTCAAACCAGATGTGGTAGTACATGCCTATCAGCTCAGCATTCAGGAGGGAGAGGCAGATGGACCTCTGCTGAGTTCAACACTAGCCTGGTTGTACATAATGAGCTCCAGGATCACATGGGCTAAAAAAAAATAAAGTGAATTGATTCTATCTCCTCCTCCTCCTCCTCCTCTTCCTCTTCTTCCTCCTCTTCCTCTTCCTCTTCCTCCTTCTCTTCCTCTTCTTCTTGCTCCTCTTCTTCTTCCTCCTCTTTCTCTTCCTCCTCCTTCTCTTTCTTCTGCTTTGTAATCCATAAAGAAGAAACTTTCAACTCATAGGAAAATAATTCAAACCGTTACATACAGCCACTTTACATTCTCATCTGAATTTAGCACCCTTTCCACACCTTTTTCTAAAATGTTCTCCTTTCATTTTGTATCTGATTAAATAGTAGGTGTTTGTATTACCATAGACATTTGGTGTAGTAAACATTGATTCCTTAGTTCAGCAAATAGCAATTATGAGGCATATATGTGCACAGTACTTCTGGCAGGGAACAGAAATGAGAGGAGAGGTGGGATACAAGCTGGTTAAGGCAGTTCATGTGTGCCAGAGAAGGTGTTTGATATTGAATGACCAGAGACACACCACTGACTCAATGACATCTGAACCAGGCCCTGAATGAAGTGACAGAGAGAGCCACAGACATGACGGGAACAAGCAGTCTCTCTTGGCTGTTAGCCATTACTGCTCTTCACATTGATCATGTCAGACAAGTTGACCAGTCCTGAGCAAAGCTTGTCAGAACGCAAAGGAGTTTAAAAGAACCCTTTAATACCCTTCTACTACCCTGTTTCAGTGAGGCCAGGCTAGTTTTCCCTAGCCAGGAAACCTGTAGCAATCTGTCTACTGAATTTGATCAATATATAGTATGAAGTCTGCTGGATATCAGTGGTATTAAGCAGAGCCAACCAAATTCCCCTGCCACTGAGTAAACGTCCAGAGACAACTGTGAGCAAAATCGTATGTTCTGGGTCATGGGATGCACAGGAGCAGTAGAAGAAGGGAACTTAAGCTGGGCTTTCCAGTGTTGGCATGTCAAGAGTTCAAGATGACAAACCCTAACTGGGAGTAGAAAACACTGTGAAAATGCACAGTTTACATGTGTTGAAAGGAAACTTTGAAAAAATGAATAGCCCTCTCACCCTCCTCTTTAACTGGGTAATATTTTAGAATGTATTTATTTGCCAAAAGTAGGGACAACTACTGGAAGAGGATCATGGGCAACCAGGTCACCTATGGAAGTATTTTTGGTGTTTTTTCTTCCATGTAGCATAGTCTTTCTTGGATGGATTTGTGACTTCTAATTTGAAATATGTAATGTCTGCGTTGTTATATGTGACTAGGTACAATTCATTCTTGCTGCCCCCCCCCACCATTGTCAACATATAACCAAGTCACAGATGCAGAGTGCCTATCAGCATTTATGCAAGTCTAACAATCAGGGGCATTTAAAGCACAATTCCAAGAACTGAGTTTGATCATAAAATTGTACATATTGAGGGTTGGGAATACAGCTCAGTGGTAGAGTATTTGTCTATAATTGCAGATATTCTAGTACTTTTGGCCAACTTAACCAACAGTTTCATATTATTCAATTTACATTAAAAGGATAAATTTCTAGAGATGGAATTCTAGGATTAAACGTTATGAACGTCTATATACGTGTGGCAGTATTGTCAAATTTCCTTCAAGGAATATATGCCAATTATATCCCTATTCTAGGAGAACTCAAATTTCTCCCCACATCCCACTGTCCCATGTTATAAAATGTTCTTAGGTTTACACACTTGGTAGGTAGAAAAATAATAACTTATTGTAGTTTTAATTTGCATTTCCTTTATATTAGGCAAGTATTCTTTCTACATTTATAAAAACCAGTTATATTTCCTAGTATATTAACTTTCTATTGAAATAATTGCTCTGTTTTTCTTTTTGTGTATTGATTTGAAGATCTCTCTAAAATAAAATGACCTCTGTATTTACAGTAAGTACTACAATTATTTGTCCCTTTTTGGTTTGTCTTAAGTTCTTGAAACTGACCAAAATAATGAGAGTACAAATGTCTTTAGTTATGCTTTCTGTTGTTGTGATGAAAACACCATGACCAAAAAGCAAGTTGGGGTGTAAAGGGTTTGTTCAACTTACATTTTCAGATCATAGTCCACCATTGGAAGAAGTCAGGACAGGAGCTCAAGCAGGGCTGAAACCTGAAGGCAGGAGCTGAAGCAGAGGCCATGGAGGAGTGCTGCTTACTGAATTGCTCTCCATGGCTTGTTCAGTCTGCATTTTTTATAGAATGCTGGACCCCCAGCCCAGGGATGGCACCACCCACAATAGGCTGTGCCCTCTACCTTTGATTACTAATTGGGAAAATGCCTTATAGCTGCATCTTATGGAGACATTTCCTCAACTGAGATTCCTTTCTCTCTGATGACTCTAATTTGTGTCAAATTGACACACAAAGCCAGCTAGTGCAGTAAATATAATATATACTAGGAACAAGCTCTGTGTCCATCAGTGGGGTACTAGCTAAATAAATTATGGTAGATCATTTTGTGTAGGTATTATTTCCTTTATATAAAACATTTCCACTTAGAATTATCTGAGATAACTGTTATAATATTCAACTACTAAAACAATGTGCATAGTAATGTGTCCACTTGAGTGAAACCATGTAAAATAATACAGTAAATATATTAAAACAACAAAAAAGCACAATTCCAAAACTTATATGGTTCTTTTTAGAAATTATTTCCTTAGAAATGTTTTTTGCCCTTGAAATACTGAATTGTCTAGTTATTTATAGGTCACACCATCACTTAGTATAATACATTTCTTTTTCATGGGAAAATTAAGTGGTAGTTCCTTTGGCACCACAGTTCAGATGTACAAATTAACTTGTACAATCTTAAATCTAACAAAAAAAAAAGTCTAAAATAGACCGTTTTGTCTTTAAGCCTAGAATCTAGCTCATTTCCAGTTAAAAGATCATTACTTAGAACTGTAAAGCAGAGACCGGGATGCTGGGGATTTTGTTTTCTCTTTTTGTTCTAGTGAGATAAGAAAGACTATCATTTGATCATTTTTACTTTGGTTGTTGGCAGTGCAGACGGGCTGGGGTGGTGGAAAGAGAATGACGCTTTAGTGAGTGTCAACATCAGGCCATACATGCTGATTGCATCATTTACTAGCAACATGACAGTGAAGCGGAAACTGTGATTTCCTACACTGAGGAAAGGATTATGGGAAAAGTATGACTTCCTTTTAATAAAACTTGCCCCTGTAGGTATTTAAGGTTTTCCTGTGTTGGATGTCTGCGTGACATCAATAAAATCATGGGCAATAAAGAAGCTCCTGGTTTTGTTGCTATTAATAATAATGACCTCCTTTGCATATAATTATATGATTATATATTAACTAATAAAAGTCTCATGATAACGCCACAAGCTAGCAGGATAGCTATGATCATCACTCATAGAAATGAGAAAGCTGAGGCCTTGCACAGTTATTACTGTGTTAGTCAACTTAGAGTCAAGAGCACTGCATATGGATCTAGATTTTCTGATTCAAAATCAATTGAAAATTCCTCATATGTGATGGATGTCCTAATCTTCAGTGAAGCCTTATCCTCCAAATTCAGATCTATCCTTCCCTCCCTCTCCCCTTCCTCTTCCTTCTCCTTCCTTCCTGTGATGTTCCATGCTATAGGCTGAGTCTCCCTGGGCTTATGACGATACTAGAGCTCTCCAAATGGATCTCACTGTGCTAAGGTGTGTGTTAGATTTACTTAGAGAATTTCAGTGTCCGCTTGCCTCTGTTCCAGCGCGTGCCCTTCCCCTCTGGCTCGTTCACTTTAGCCTTCCAGTTCATTCAGTCAGTGGTTTCTGCACCGTCCTCACAGAGACCATCCCTGATACTGTGACTGTTGGAAGCAAGAGCATGCCCTCATTCAGACCTCACTTCTGTCCAGCTTACTACCCGCTGATCATCTCACCAAGACCGGCTGCTATTCTACCTCCAAATTCCTTTGTCTTCCCTCCCCATTTAAAAGCCATGGTCCATTGTACCAATCTTCCTCACAATCCCCTGAGCTCATTTGGCCGCCTTTCTTTACACCACACCATTTAACAGGATTCCAAGCCTCAACAGATGAAATCACCTACCTTCTGCATGATACATACAATCAGATGGGAACACTGCTATATTCTAAATACAGGCCCTTATACCCATGGACAAATACAACTCTTCTTCCATAGGCTGTAGCTCATCATCTAGGGCTAGGCCTTGTAAATTTTCCCCAACCACATTGCCACATCAACTGGTGTTACCATTGACGTAGGTCTTGTTGACGAAAGCATACCGTTGTGATGTTCTGTGTACAATGTCCCTGTCAAGT
This sequence comes from Grammomys surdaster, assembly GCF_004785775.1. NCBI lineage: Eukaryota > Metazoa > Chordata > Mammalia > Rodentia > Muridae > Grammomys > Grammomys surdaster. The sequence continues at coordinate 7,068,522 of NW_021604658.1, read as the reverse complement.
CTCAGGGGCCAAGAGCTGTTTCAGGAGGGCAGCTGTGCTACTGTTTAGGACTCTCAGAGGTTCTAACTTATAGCCCCATAATGGCATCAGGCTTTAAAATATGTTAGTGTCCCTGGCTCTCTTGGCTTCATCCCATGTGCTCTGCTAAGGTAGTGTGCACGTTCTCCACTTGCGGGGCTTGTTTTCCCCCTTGAAATTCAGTCAGGTAAAAAGGAGAAAACTTGGGCTCTGCATATCTCAAAAAAAAAATGGTTTTTGGGTTTTGTTGTTTAACTTATGTGGCCTTTTCCTGTTTATAATGGGGGCAGAATTTTGCAGCGTCTTCATCCTCAATAGGAGCAAAACCTATTAAGAAACTACCAGTTCAAGGTTATTCTCTCTACATAGGTGAGGTTATGAGACCCTGTCTCCAAAGGAATCATGGAAATGAGAAGCAAAGGGCAGAATGAGGAGGGGAGGGGAGGGTGGGGAGGGGAGGGGAGGAGAAGAGGAGAGGGGAGGAGGGGGGAGAGGAGAGGGGAGGAGAGGAGGAGAGGGGAGGAGAGGAGGACAAGGGAGGAGAGGAGGAGAGGGGAGGAGAGGAGAGGAGGAGAGTCCTGGCAGTCCTGCTGCAGCCTGCAAATAATGTTTCCAGCAGAATCTTTTTTCACTTGTACAAAGAGAGCAGTTCCCTCAGTTCTCAAAATGCCAACCAGCCAGCATGCCAAGGTCTCATGGCTGTGTGCCAGCAACCTGGAGCGTGCTCCCCTAGTCTGAGCCTATGCTGCTGCAGCCTCTTGACCCTGCTGACCTTTTCTCACTGGTTTGCATTCTGCCTCTGTCCTGGAGCTTGGTCTGTCTGTGCAGAGTTCCTCGCTCACGCCATCCTGTAGTTTCTGTACTTCCTGCACTCATGGCTGTTATGTGTATATTTATCATTGTGGGGAGGGTGCGTTTTATATAGAGTTTTTGTTATGTGAACATTTTTGTTTGTTTATATTTGAGACAGGTCTCCTATAGATTGACTTCAAACTCCCTCTATAGCCATGCATGACCTTGAACTCCTGTTTCTCCTGTCTCTGTCTCTGTCTCTCCAGTGATGAGGCACCAGCTCACTCAGAGTAATGGCGGTACTGGGGCTCAGAGCCAGGGTTTGATACATGCCAGGCACACAGTCTCCTGGCTGAGCTATATCCTCATCCTTATTTTTAAAGCTGTGAACTCAAGGTCCATGTTTATTTGTTGATCATTATATATTGAACACCAGAGCAAAATTATGAACACATAATAATCAATAAATATTTAATGAATTAGCACTTGGGCCAAACATAACAAAGAGAATCCGTGGCAATGGATAGAATAGGGAAACAAAGGAGATGGTTCTGTGTGGAAACATGGTAAGTTGAATTTGGATATGTTGAGGTTTAGCTGACAGCCAGGATTCTAAGTTCAGTACGTTCAAGATTTTCACTTTGGCAAGATACTCATGCGGATTTTAGAGTCTTCACCATGAAATTTTTGATTAGAAACAGGTAGCCTCTGGTGGGAAGTGTTATTCAAGAGCTAGCAAACGCTTCCAGTCAGAGACAGCTGCAGATGCTTAGTATTGTCAACAACAGGTTAAAAAAAAAACTGAAAGGGGAAAAGGAGAAGTATCCTGTACTTACAAGTACATTACGGTTTTGTGCCAAGTATTTCCTTCTTTGTAACAATAATGATTACTTCAAAGTATTTATATTTTGTTATGGTTATTTCCAAATCATTATTGTGAAGAGAGAAAATCATTACCGTTGGAAAACTGAGTATATCACGGTCACATATTCTTGTGAATACCAGAAGAGCTCTGTTATGTGAAGTAGACTATTTGTATGTCTCTCTTTAAATTAGACAGTTTTATTACTGAGATATCACAGAGAGATTAATTAGTAGTCTCCAGTTCTGTTTACAGATGATAAGTGCATGAAAAATAAGAAACTTTGATCTTCTTAAAAAGAGGCATTTATGGTTTTTAGGGCATAGAAATGATCGTTTTTATTTTTAGTTTTATTGTTTGACAATTTTATTTACGTATATAATGAATTCTGTTTTCTCCTTCATCCCCACTGTCTTTTGTTTCTCTCTTATCCTTACCAATATCCCTCTCCCTATTGCCTACTTGTCCCTGTCTTAAAATCATGATTTGGGGGGAGATTTTGTGACTCATTTTGTTTAACTAGGGTTATTTGTATGGCCACTGAATTAAAATTATCCACTGGAACCATATAAGGTCACCAGTGGGTATACAGCAGAAGGCAATGACCGCACACCACCACCACCACTGCCTTACCCTACCCTATCCCCCAATCCCCCCACCCCACACCCATCTATCTTAGCAAATAGCTCAACAATGATACTATTGTTCCCTGAGCCTATCTCCATCTAACTTGGTGGAGCATTCTCACTCAGGCCCAGAGCAAGTATCCACAGCTGCCGTGAGTTTGCTGTTGTTCCTGTTGCTGCTGCCGCAACGGCAATGTCTTCCCTCAAAACAACTTTTTTGAACTCCTTTTCCTGTCTTCCAGCTCTTATGTTCTTCCTGTCTCCCTTTTCTCCAGCGTTCCTTGAACCTTCATGGGTTGGTATAAACGTCTTCTTTAGAGCTGAGAAAAATAAGTGCTCAGTCAACTTAGTTTTAAATTGATCTCATGATTAAAGACATCATGTTGGGTGTGGCTTTGTGAGTAAAGGAGCTTCCATGCAAGTTCAACAGCCTGAATTCAGCCTCCAAACCACACATAATCACCTACCCAAAGCTGGCATCTGACTCCTGATATGTGCCGTGTGTGTAAGCCCTGGAACACATGGATCCTACACACACACACACACACTCAACAGTGATAAAATCTAAAACTTTTTAATAAAAGGACTATTATTACAATGTATCTCTTTCTTCTACTTCATTAAAAAATGCCTACGACTCTCAGAAACTGAGACAGAAAGGATTGTGCCAATCAAACATCTAGCAAATAAAGGCCTTAGTCACATTACAACCGTTTTCTACTTTTCCAGTCTTTACCATTTTACTCAAAAACTAATCCGAGTATTTCTGTCATATAACAGGGTCCTTACATACTGTCATCAGAGTCTTCCTTGCAAGTAAAGGGGCTCGTCGCTGTTAGATGAAATTATCTATTTAAAAGAAAAAGGTGGAGAAAGTATAAAAAGAGAAAAGGAATCAGCTCAGCCTTGTAGAGCAGTACCCATATATCGTAGTTGAGCAGTAGGTAGATCTGAAAGAACGCATGTGAAAGATGTCACTTCTGGAGTTTTGCTTATACTGAGTTCTAGAAGCATTGATTCCTACTAAATTAGGAGTAGGGACACGCATTTATGAAGAGAGGGTAGAAACTCCAAGACAGCCTTGCTCGTATAGGGAAGAGATATTGGCCCACCGTCTTAGACTGCAATCAATATAAAGTAAAATCTTTCATTTGTTTTTCTTAACCACATAAAAAAAGAATACTAGCGTCTTCTTGGAGAGATGAAGTCTTTAAGAACTGAATGGAAGTGGAGTAAAGGTTCATTTTATCCATGTTGTTACACTCTTCCCACACGCTTACTCTCCTCCCCCTTGCTATTATTGGGAAGAGTGAAAGTCGAGTATTTGTTGTTAAGGCCCGGTTACATTCCAAAACAGTAGGCTACCTGAGCCATGTAACCTGTCTCTCAATGTTTCAATGTATCTTATACCTATCAAAAGAGTTTCGATAATCAGTGTCACCAGAGCTTATAGGAAAAATGCAGTTAAAATCTTTAGCTTTTCCCAGTGATAGAGCAGAAGTGGTAGAAACCATTGCATTCTAGAGAGATGCAATGAAAAATTGGGATATAAGAAAATGTGGCAGCCTAGCCTGCCAACATTCCCCCTTTCTCCCGGTCAGAAGACAGGCAAGAGGAGCTCAACTTCAAGGCCAGTCTAGGCTACACAATTAGTCCAAGTCTAACCTGTGCGATCTAGTGAGACTCACTAGAGACGAGAGGGGGAGGTTGGGTCGGGAGAGAGGGGTGCTTTGTCTGTTCTGATGAGAACAGAACTCTGTACAGAATATGCCCCCATGCTGCCTGCTTACTTCATTCCATATCTCTTTTTAGCTAACTGTTCTCAATCCCATTACAGAAATGGAAGCTAAGTTTAGCAAATTGTTTGGCCTTTTCTGTTTAGTGCACAAAATTCTTAATTAACAAAGTAAAATGCCACCATCCATTGTAAATCACTTTGCTAAACTTTCAAACTTAATAAGGAATCTTGTCTTGTCCAAAAACTCCTCTCCAAGCCCTGCTGATCTGGCACTCATGTCTAATTCCCTGTGGAGCTGAGGGAAAGAATGCAAAGGGAGCCAATTAAAGAAACTTTGAGCCAGAAGAGACAAGCAGAGGCCATCTTGTCCATCCTTCTGCCTCCAGGCAAAAACCAACCACTGCAAACACAAATTTCTGCATGAATCCTGCTGACAAAAACGTTCACCACATGTAAATGATAAGTCATAATCCAGTTATTGCAACTAAAGCAGATTGTTAACTGTTCAAGACTCTATTTATTGCGTTGTAAAGATGCTGAGTACCAGAGCTCATCTGAATTGTCTTAATTCCCCCTTTCGAGAAAATAATTTTCTGCGAGAAATGCACTCCAGTAATTGTCAACATGAGGGAGGTTTGTGTCCAGAAAATAAAGTTATCTTCATCATCTTATTAAATGTATTTTTGGTTTCCTTTCACTCTAGGCTTACCTTATGGGTGGGAGGAAGCTTACACAGCAGATGGAATCAAGTACTTCATCAAGTAAGTACAAGCATCCCAACCAAGTAAGCAATTTTGCTCACATCTGGAGAGAACCTGGAAGTTGCAGAATAATCAGCAAAACCAAGAAACCCTCTTGGAGGTTACAAAAATTAGAAACAAGAAATGAAGCCTCACCATCTTCATTGCATGTGATTTAGATGCTGATATCAGATGTCACTGGAGTGGGGGGAGGAAAACCCTAGGAACAACTTCTAGGGAAATAGCCAAAAAAACAGGAGCAGAATCAATCGTGATCTCAACTTGAATGTTGTTGGAATTCACTGGCAGAATGATATCATTGCCAGTCTTGAAAAATTAATATCTAATTAAAGAAATCCACTTGTCACATCCTAAAACAGAAATAACAACAGTCATCACCTTTAAATGTTGTATAGAACACACAGATCATTCATCCTGTAAACAACGTTGGGTCATTTCTGTTTGTCTGAAGTATTCCTGGACAGTGAAATGTATAGACAGTATGCCTGATATTCTGGAACTTACGTGGCCATAAAAAATGGCAGACAGTAAATAACCAAGATATAAATAGGACACTGAACAGCTCTGACCCTGGTGTGCTAACAGCAACCTTTAGGATATGTGTACCAGCCTAGCATTTTCCATAATTTGTAGAGGAAGAAAATCAGAGGCTTGAGTTGCTGCCAGGAAGGCCTCAGCTGCTGTTACCAAGCCAGAATCAGAAGCTAAGCCTTCTGGCCCAACAACCTTTTCTATTGCACTGGAGCGCTGGTTCTCAACCTTCCTGATGCTGTGACCCTTTAATACAGTGCCTCATAATGTGATGACTCCCAACCATAAAATTATTTATGTTGCTCCCTCATAACTATAATTTTGCTAGTGTCGTGAACCAGAATGTAAATATCTGACATGCAGGGTGTCTAATGTTTGACATCAGTGGGGTCCCTACCCACAGATTGAAGACCTCCGTACTAGATTTTCACTCATAGAGAACTTGAAAGCCCGGGCAGGAGAAGACTCTCATGTGCTGGGCTGGACGGTTTTTCCCTTCAAACAGTGGGCTGTCACATTTCTACCATGTTCTGGATAAGTCCTTTCATGTCACATCTGGTGACATGAGAGTGGCATGGAGAGATCTACCTCCTCCCTGGAATCCCTAGAAAAATCCTGTACATCCTTTTGGCAAATGCTGCCAAAGAAATATTCTTGCTATCCTTTCAAATGTAGATATGCAGATTATGCTTTCCCAAACCATGTGCCTCTACATGGGTTCCTATACCTCTCTTAACTCTAGTGTCTCTTCAAACATTGTAGAGATACTGATGTTAAGTACCCCCCATGCACCCTGAATTCAGGAAATGAGAGATAACTACTTACCATTAGTTCTAATTATGGAAGGATACCATGTCAAGAAAGTACAAAGTCTGCAGATCATCACCTTACAAAGATCACAAATTCAAAACTTCTTATCTGTAAAGATTTAAGGAAGAATCCTAGAGATGCCTGGCAGTTTTCATAGTTTTTTTTTTTATCCCGTTCTGTTTGGTGGGTGATGAAGCAGAGATGCAGTTTATAGCATGAAGTCGAGAGAAGTCTTGGAATCCCATGTGTAGATCACACTCAACAGCCAACTGCTCACTTCCAGAAACATTCCCCTTCCTGGAAACAAACCTCCTCCCTGATGCACTGCATTGACATGGCTGGTTTCTGGGAGAGTTTATGCCCTGTGCTGTAGAGATGATAGACAAGGGCAACACCATATTCTAACTTGTATCCAGCCTCAGCTGATGCTCACTGACCAGGAGCACACTAAGTGTACTTTTCCATTCGCTGTATCACTTCATCCTCTTAATAATGTGGAACATAATACAGCAGGGTTTCATGTTGATGACAACGTGTCAACATAATGTAGTACTGATGACGAGCTGCATCTCATCCTCAACCATGCCTCCTGAAAAGTCCCCCAAGGAAAGTCATGATTGAAAGAAGGAAGACCAGCATTCATTAGTAACTGAGATTCTGCATTCAAATGCCTTTGGAAATGCTCATGTCTGCACCCTGTAGCATTCTTTTACCTAAGCTGAGGAGTCTGTCAGTGTGTCCTACCTCACAGCTGAATGGCAGGGCCTAATTAATGTTCTGTGGGAAAAGGCTACTGAGGACAGAGTTGCCCATATCATAGGGAGAAACAGACCCAAATATGGCCAGTCAGATATTGGTCTCCAGCTGGGTGAGCCACAGGCCCTAAGAAAGAATGGCTTTTAGGCTGGACTTCTACTACAAACGAGTGGAGCATAAGGAAAAGAACCAAAAGAGAAAGCCAGCAAGCTCTGGCCACTCCAAGGTCTAACTCAGTTCCTCTAGAAGGAATCGAAAGAGTAGACATTTACCCAGCTTCTTTGGCTCCACTCAGAAAACATAGGCCAAAAAGTCTTTACTGGAAATTCATCAGTTCTTTTCATTAACCTTATTCATGATGTAGGAGGAAAACAAAAAAGAGAGAACACAGACTTTTTTTTCCAAAGGGCATGGGGTGGGAATCACTGTCACACCACTACAGCAGGGACTGTCAAAGAGGCTAAACTAAACTCAGCAAGGTCACCCCAAATCAAACTGTAGAGCCCAGATAGAAACACACACACACACACACACACACACACAGGCATGTGAGCACACACTGCATCCCTCTGCCTTCCTGATTTTAAGGTCATCTGTTGGCACATGGCAAAAAGGACATTTTAAACGGATGTTGTAGAATGTTATCCTTTGTCCATTTTAAAATAGCAGAACTTGCTTCTAAGAACAAGAAGTTATCTTCTGTAGATTAGAAGGTCAAAGAATAAAAATAAGAAAATCTAACACTAATCTAGTCCCTGCGTCTTTGAAGAGTGGAATGCTTGCCATGAGTTAGGTTTTTGTTTTTGGGAGCGTAACCCTTTTCAAGCAACAAGATGACTTTTAGTCTTCCCATGCTACACGTGTTATTTTTTCATGTGCTATGTCCCTACCTTCTTGTAGGGAGCCTATTGAATGAGCACCCCTTATTAGGTATCTGCAGTGGGTTTTTGCAGAGGTTATTAAATGGCTCCTCACTATAGCAGACTCAGTTGCATCTCTAGCTGACCTGGATCTGCCCATCCATCTCTTCACCCCATTCTTTTGTTTCTATACAGAAGCTGCATTTTTCCCAGGGGATTTTTTTGTTTGATGAAGATTGTAACCCCAGAAAAGCAGACTGATTTGACTTGCTCATCAATAGACTTTAAATGTGGATCTGCAGGGGTGCTCATGTGAGTCAAGGTGCAGGTAGCTCTAGTTGCGTAAGAAGGCCTTCTGGTGTTAGGAGACTGATCTTTGGATCTGGAGAAACCTGGATTGCATTGCCAGTGTCTCCATAGAATAGCTCCTTAACGTGTGCATGCTTTAATTTCCACTTAATTAAGTTCTTGCCCCCCAAAAAAACTTAGCCTCTTTCCCGCCCTCACTCTCTGACATTTTGGTGGGGGTTTCTGCATGGTTCTTAGCCACATCCAGTGACGGTTCCCAAATAAGCAAAGCATACACAAGCCTACTTACATTATTTTCAGAAATATTGTTATTGATTTCTTTTCATTCTTATTCCACCCCAGTCAAAATTTTGAGTCTGAGAAGCCTATGTTAATCTTTCGAGGGAGGAGTGGTTCATTTAGAGGTAGCTACTTTTTAGGCAAGAAATAGCTTCACATAAAAAGAAAGACTAAAATTATTCTCCCAAAGACTCTGGGGGAAACGATGGACTGCGAGCATATGATCTCCTGACAGAAATTGGCACCTGTCACTGTCATCCCCGAAATGGAACTGCTACATCTGACAGAAGCCAAGCCTCAGGCAAGGGAATGAGTGTGAGAGCTCCCTTGAGCATACCCAGACACTTAGGGTCCTTGTGGACTTCTGTCCATCCCCAAGACCATAATGCCCCCATTGAATACTGTGGCATCTACTTAAGTTCTGACGAAGAGAAGCTTGTCACCCACCCATGTAAACATCACCAGAGCCCGTGTTTCATACAACTAACAGACATGTCCTTCTTTGCGTATGCACATGTGCATGTAGGCATACTCACTTGCCATAAATAGGTATGTAAATCTACACATACATATTTGTATAGAAAATAATACTGCATTCTGGGGAAGATTTTCCTACTTTCTCATAAGAAAGTTTTAGCATCCTTAAAGTTAATAATAAAATGGCCAACACCTTAAGCATGCTGTAAGATAATTATCTGAATGGATGGCCATTTTCCACCTAAGTTCTTTTTTGTTTTATTTGATGCTTGTTTTATTTTATCATGTAAAACAGGGTGAGGCACATGCATACCAAAGTGCGCGCGTGTGGAAACTGGAGGAAAACTTTTCCAGGAGTTATCTCGTTCCAATTGTTTTGAGGCAGCTGATTTTATTTCTGCAGCTGTGTTTAGCAGACTTGCAGATTCTCCTGTCTCTTCCTCCCATCTCACTGTAGGAGTACTGGGATTACAGGTGTGAGCCACCACAACTGGCTCTTAGACATGCGTTCCAGAGATTGAACTCAGACCATGCGGCTTGCTTGAGGGCACTTTTATCTTAACTTTATCCAGTGAGCCATCTCCCAGCCCCTCTACCCAGCTTCTTTTCATTCTCTTGAAGTCATATACTATGAAATCTTTATTGAATTTTTTGTTATGATTCTACTTTAGAACTACAAATACTTTTGGCATATGTTATATAATATAACAAAATTACTGTGAGTTCTGCAGCTGAATCTGTTGTAAATTGGATATAACTACCAATTGATTTTATTGCATTGTTTATCTTTATATTAGAAGATTTGAATTCACCATGATTGATGATCATTAACTCTGCATTTCTGCATTTTAAATTTTCTTCAAAATCTGAAGCTTAAAATAATGTATATTTATTTTCTCAACCAGTTCAGATTCCCGGCAGGATAAGAGTGCCATTCTGGATTATTCTGGGACTCTTGCCCTCGCCTCGTTCTCCCTCTGCTCCATCCCTCTTGTTCTCTCTGGACCTCTCATGGACTTGTCAAACTATCTGTTAAAGGGGCTGAGAAGTGAAGCATAGCTTAGCAGGCTCCCTAGACTATTTGCACCAGACACACTCACGATACTGTTGGCAGGATGTTCCAGGTCCTCACCATGTCTTATGCATTGGGGATATAAGGATATCTATCCTCAACATAACAATTGCTTTGCCCCAGAGCAAGAGATGAGAGACTCCCTGACAGATGCTGAAGGATATCCCCTATAAATAATCTCAGAAGTGCATGTTCTGCCACCACGTAAGCCACAGGTCACAAGGATCAACCTGATGCATGAAGAGGCAATGAACTAGGAGTGTGGATTCCAGAAATCGAGGATCACTGGTAGAGGATGCCAACCAAAAAGCACATTAAAATATGGTATATGTATATCTAATATATGTATAAAAGTAATATAGAAATCTTAATATCAGATACTTGCTTCCAATACCAAAATATACTCCTGGCAGCATATGCCTTTACCCACTGAGCAATCTTGCTGGCCTTTATAGAATTTAAAAAGAATAGGAAATACAAAATGAATAATTAGAAGTTCTGGAGTCTTAAATCGTAACTTTCTTCTACAAACAGATGCTACCTGAAGTGACAGTAATGCAAGTAGAAACCAGGGCTCTGGTGGAGGGGAGGAGAGAGGAAGTGTGGGCTCTGGCTGGAAATACAAAACTACTCTTTTCTGCTTGGTAAATCCTTGGCAAATTATTTCAGCTGCACTTCAGACAATGTCAAGAACTTCCCCACCCCAAGACCACGTGAGTTGGTCTGTTTGCTTCCTTAGTCACGTAGTTATCAATGACAGACTAGTGTAACCTGTGGCTCATTTGATGAGAGGTCAGGACATGTTTTATGCCCCTGACTTCAGGTTCAGTGAGAATGTGTTGAGGCTCCTCGGGGACTTCTGTGTGTATAAGAATGAAAACTTACAGGAAGAGGCCACAGAGACATAAAGAGGGAAATATGAGTCTTCTCAAATGGCTCTGTAAAACCACTTGTGGGGCCTGCAGTGAGTGTGCACAGGTAGGGAGTTCTTCACCTAAGCTGAGCTGTCTGGCAATACATCTTAACCCAAAGCTGAAGCTCAGGGCCAAACTGTCTCTGTGGTAACTGGTTAGAAGTAGTCTAACACACACAGAGCAGGCACAGAGCAGGGCACACATGGGGACTAAAGTACAAGTGAATGAATACTGTTGGAAAGTTGGAGAAGCCATTGAAGGGAGAAAGAGGGCGTCTGATAGGCATGGATTTTAGCATTGATGCTGCCACATTTGAGGCTGACCTGGTAGGTCATTTCAATCCCTCTACAATTCTCATTCCTACATGAAAACATGGAGAGTCTGAGAATTGGATGCACTCAGGATTGTAAAGCTCCTTAGCAAAGTTCCTGGCACAGGGTGAGCGCTGAGCAGACGTCTGTTTCCCGGGCCTTCTCCTCTCTGCTGCTGTTTGCCAATGCAAGTTTTAAATAACAACATTTGTGCAGCTGCAAATAGAAACTGGTAGCCAAAACCTACATCCATACAGCTCTGGCCAGTCAACAGCCCTGTGCAGGGAGCAGAAAAGCTGCATTGACCACAAGCCCGAGACAGCTTGCCCAGGATTGTCTATAAATATCTACAAAGAGGTGTAGGAATATGAAGTACTGGAGAAGAAATTGTCATTTAAGTGAAAGGCCAGCCAGCTGGCTTGGGTTAGTCAGGATGGCAAACCCCCTGAAATGAATAAAACGTCTAGATCTAGACACCAAGCATGGAGCTCTGCACCCGCTTAGCCAAAGACAGGTACAGCTTTGCCTGAAGCGTATTTTCCAGTCCACATTGGGGTATTAAAAGCCCATTCCCTGAGAGCACATGACTTTTTATTTTTATAGGTAATTTTAGCAAGTACTGAATTTTTTCATCAAATCTTTCTCTGCTAGGTTTGGTTTCTTTATTAGTCTGCTAGTGCTACTGTAAGGAAATGCCACAGACTAAGGAGATTAAAGAGTAGAAATGTTTCTCACAGCCCTGAGAGCCAAAGCCTCAACGTTAGACTCTAAAGTGTCAGCAGGACTGCTTTCTGATAAGGCAGCTGCTACCCATCTCACCTGGTCCTTTCATGAGCCCCTCCGCCCTCCCCCGTGCCTATGTCTGTGGGCTGTGTGTGTGTGTGTGTGTGTGTGTGTGTGTGTATAGAGAGAGGGAGAGGGAGAGGGAGAGGAACAGGAGAGCACTCTATTGTTTCTTCCTCTTATCACAAGGACACAGAGGTCCCTTCAGGCCAATATGACCTCATCTAATCCTTATTAGCTTGCCCTGCACACAGTCTCCAAAAGCAGGGTTTTCAGTGAGTTTACTAGGGCATGGGACTGTCCCCAAGTTACTTTCCCTTAACTTTCTCCTTTCCTTCTCATTTTCTCATGACAACAGGCAAGCACTCTATACAGAATTCCATCCCCAGCTCCTTTTACCTTTTAGTTTGACACAGGGTCTCACTATATTGCTCAGGCTGGTCTTGAACTCATAATCTTCCTGCCTTAGCCTCGCAAATAGATGAGAGTACAGGCTTCTGCCAGTAGACCTGGCTGCCTTAACTTAGTTTTCCATCGACTCTACTCTTGCTAATATTTGCCTACTTTCCTGCATATTACAAAACTTAACTTAATGTCTTTCCCTCTGGGTACTACTCAGCAAAGATGCAGTCAGGGAGACCCTTGGTGTGGGAAGGCCCCAGAACCTGTAACAGCCCTGTTGGTTTGCAAGATGGAGATGTGTATCGATGTGTTGTCAATAAGGAAGAAGAGTGATCAGTGCTCTGCGTGTCAGCCCCAGCCCTGGTTCTGTATAACACTGGACAGAGCATTTTTAACCCTCTCCGCCTCAACTTTGTCAACTTTGAAATAAGAGAACAGAATAATGTTTTAGAGACTTTTTAAATGAGAAAGTAAATAAGGAACAGTATTAAGAAATGTTGCAGACTAGAAATTGCTTGTCTGATGGAAATCATATCCAGCTGCCTCAGACCAGACCATCTGTTTGTGGGTTTGCTTTGTGAGATAAGGTCCTTGTGTAGCCTAGGCTGGCCTGGAACTCACAACCCTGCTGTCTCAACCTCCCACTGCTGGGATGGCAGGGATGCACCACCATGCCAACTTAAAGTCTGCATCGAATTTGGGATCTCATGGCAAGGGGGCTGCAGTGGTCTCCCTGGATCACAGCTGCATTTCGTTGAGGAGTGTCAGCATTTATCTCCAAGAAAATCTCCATCTGGCAGTGGGAGCTTTGGGGGTCCAGAAACATGGATTGGGCTTATTTGATCATTTCATGGACTGAGAAATCCCTGTGTGGTATAAAGTCGGAGGCAGGATTGTACATCTTCACTGTTATCTTTGGTAACATAGGTAACATTTTGTACTCTAGTTGTTAAGATAAGATTTGTTTTTAACTAAGGATTATATTCCTTTATAATGAACCATTAAATCTTAAGGCCTGGGATTCTAGTAACTTTACTTAGACTGTTGTCTATTTAGAAAATAAACTCAACCCCAAATTGTTTCAATTATTATACAGCTTTATTGCTCACCCCAAATGAATAAAGAGATCTTGCAAGTCAATTGGAGTGAGACTCTGGTAAGGGGAGCTGGTGGTGGTAATTACTCGTGATGCTGGTGCTGTTTGGATGACTCTAATTTCCATGATAATACTCAATTTCTATAAACACATATAAACCACTTAGGGGAAATCCACATCATTATCACATTTGGGAATTACCTTATCTTATAAATAAGCTAGCGTACCAATCAAGGATTTATCCTCGGTGCTGTGACTGCAGTGGTACTCACAGGGATTTATAGTGATGCGTGCCTCGAGCACACATTGACGCCATACCTGGTGTGTGACAGCGCCTCATTACTGCTGAGGAAGCACACAGCCTCTGTCCGGGCTTCACACAGCCTTTATTTTCTCTGTTGCTCACATAACACTTCTCATGAATTTCATAGGAAAAGGATTTTTTAAAGGCATAATAGCTTTACATATATAATCTATGATCATTGAGTTAATCCTCTAATTATTTTCATTTTGCAAAGCTGAAGAGCCCTTTTCTGGAGGTCACTTAATCCATCTCAGAGCCTCTTCACATATTGCTATGGAAACCAGCCTGGATAATAGATGGATTGAGCATAATGGGGACATTCTCAGAAGTCATTAGTTGGATCTAGGTGCTGGTTCTGCCATGTGCCAGTCCTATGACCTGGAGTAAACTATGCCATTTTCTCAGCATCGTTTCCCCCTATCAGTGACCCCGCTGTTCACACTTGCAAAGGTGGCGTCATCAAAAACAGCCAGGATTTAAGGTTCATGGGAGAAGCACAGAGGTCCTTTGTGCGCTCTGCTTGCTAAGTCTATGGATTTTTTTTTTTAGTATGATTGAAAGTGTGTTGCAATCTGAAGCACCTTCAGAGCGTATACTTCCTGACCTTACAGGCGGTTACCTTCAGAATTGCTTTCAGCTTTGTGTCTTTACAAACCCCTTTCTCCTGTAGCACATACCTATTTACAATTTTATGAGTTCTTTTATTTTAAATTGCTTGTATGTCTGTGGTATGTGTATGTGTGTCTGTGTGTGTGTCTATCTGTCGGTCTGTCTCTCTGTCTGTCTCTCTGTGTGTCTGTTTCTTACCTCCATATATGTCTGTATACCATATTCATTCCTAGTACCCTTGGAGATCATAAGAAAGTGTCATATCACATGGTACTGGAGTTACTGATGGTTGTGAACTACCATGTGGGTGCTGGGAACCGAACCCAGATGCTCTGCAAGAACAGCAAGTGCTCTTAATCATTGAGCCATCTACAGCACCTTTTATATTTTTGTTGTGATCAATTTAATTTCAGTAGGAAAAAATGATGTTAGAATCAATATAAAATTAGTTGAAATTGAGTTGAGTAGTTTGGGTTTTTTGAAGTTTCAAATTTAGAGGTTATGGAAAATGTTAAGATGTTTATTATGTATTACAAAAAAAAATCAAGTCCAGATCTATATAACTTGTTTTGTAATACTTACTGTTTAAAAAGAGCATTGAAATTTGATTACTGGTATATTTCAAGTAGCATGAAATATATTCCTAATTTACTGATTTAGTATAAAATGTATATGTGTATATACTAGCTTCCTCTCCAGATTCTCTCTTCCTGCTTGGCACTGATTAAAACTAACATATAGTGCAACAGATCTGCTTTCAGTGGTTTGACAGGCACAAGGCCATGCAGGATCCCTGGCTGCTGATTGTATGGCTATCTACTGAGTGCCTTTGAGTTCCAGTCCCCTTCTGTCTGGCTCTGTTATTTCTGAGGCCATGAGTTGTCTGGAGTCATTGAGTGGTTGTGGAATGAGAGCAAGGGAGACATTTCAGCTTCTTAAAGACCTCTTTCCCCCTGCTATCACAGGAAACGCAGCAAGTCTGCCCCTTCACATTGGGCTCAGAGAAGGATGCAAGTATGGGTTGGGGGACACAGTCTCTGCTGGGGCAGCTGGTTCCCATAGCAACTCTGCAGTGTGGGATGGAAAACATGGCAATCTAACAAGGGTTATGTGACAAAGGACAGTTGTACCAACTGCACAATTCTATAGAATTTTTTGTTAGTGTCTGGCAGTCCCATGCATAGGTGTCAGTGTTCATAGGACATATTTTTGCCTTTATTATATGAAGGTTTTCTCTTATTGTGATGATGAACTTGGATCACTGTTAAAGTTACAAAGTTATAATAGAACACATTATATCATTATTTCTTTCTATAAAAAATTAATTATATAAACTTTGAAACTCCTGAGATTTTTCTTTTTCTTTTTTTCATCTTCATTACTATACAGATATCAACATTAATCTGGATAGGTAATATGAAAAAAAAATTAGTAACTACTAAAACAAATATTTCTATCTGGAATTCTCTGTCAATATCTTTTACTAGTCTAATGACAGCAATTTTTCCAACATTACACACACACATACACACACACAAAATCAAAATGTGCTCTTTCAAAAACATATGTGTATATAGATAGATTCTTGTAAACAATTTTATGGCCGAGACCTAAAGATGTTTTCATTAATTGAATCTTAACATTTGATATCTGTTATATATTTCATAGAAAGTATCATAAACAATAAAAATCAAATTCTAATTTGTTACCTTTAAAACAAACACTTTTTTAAGTACAAATCTTTTATCATCGTTAATTCTTGTATTTTGTAGCCACTTAAATATTTCTCCAGTGCTTCAGTATTACTGGGTCCTGAACCAAAATATATTAAGAAGTCTTTGCCTATTTTTACTTTCTGATTATATATAATATCAAAATAATAATTATATGTTACTTATATAATTATTCCCCTTAAATTACATTGGAAATGTATTACTTTTGGTTCATTATCCTGCAACTTTGTCTTAGGTATGATAAAATAATGCAGTCAAGTCTTCCTAAACTCACAGTAATGTAAGAACATCTCCAGTGGAGTGTGAACAGGAGGATGCAGTGATGTAAGAGCATCTGCAGTGGAGAGTGAACAGGAGGACACAGTGATGTAAGAGCATCTGCAGTGGAGAGTGAACAGGAGGATGCAGTGATGTAAGAGCATCTATGATGGAGAGTGAACAGGAGGACACAGTGATGTAAGAGCATCTGCAGTGGAGAGTGAACAGGAGGACGCAGTGATGTAAGAGCATCTGCAGTGGAGAGTGAACAGGAGGACGCAGTGATGTAAGAGCATCTGCAGTGGAGAGTGAACAGGAGGATGCA
>NW_021604658.1:7035859-7051886 GCF_004785775.1 Grammomys surdaster | reverse complement strand
CAGTGGAGAGTGAACAGGAGGATGCAGTGATGTAAGAGCATCTATGATGGAGAGTGAACAGGAGGACGCAGTGATGTAAGAGCATCTATGATGAAGAGTGAACAGGAAGATGTCTTTCACCATCACAGTTAAAATGGAATTTCTGTAAAACTGTTGTACTTTTTGTGCTTAAGTCACTTTTTGTTAGGGACTGTCCTTAATTTTTATTTTGAATTAAGTTAATTTGCTTTTCTTTTTGAAAGAACACATTTTGATCCTCTAGCTAAGAAGTAAGAAACATAAGGAGGGTAATTATAATCAGATTTAAGTAATTCATTTATCATATCCTTGCCAATAAAAAAAAGCATGTTCGCTTGGATTTTTTTAGGTAAACTCCACAGTATGTCTTTTAATTTACTAATATTATTTTTAAAAACAGACAGCATTGGCAACTTACTGCTTGATGGTTATTGATCTCCAACAACAGATCTGCCAACCATTTAGAAACAAATAGTATGAGCCTTTCAGATGACTGCTGGACTCCCCAGGTCAGATCAGATGCAGTGTCTCTGCAGAAACATTTGCCAGGGGCACTGTGTGTTCAGATGAGGATGTTTTATTTTTTCACAGTCAGGTCCATTCATTTACCAGCCCTCTAAATTTTTCATTCGAAACTGCAACATCTCCCATTTATGAACCATGAGGTTCTTATTAATTAAACAGAGTAGTCAGCTGGATTGATTTATTCTCCATCCTCAGCTGAATAACCAAGCACACAAACCAGGGAGGAAATATTTCTAATACTCGAATGTTCTCCAAGCCAGTAAATCTAGGATTATCTCATCATACTGATTATGTCAAAGAGTGTTAGCCACAGTGCTCAGTTAGACATAAAATTGAATGGTGGACTCCAGACTGGCTCCACTCCAGCATAGCAGGCAGAATTCCAAGGTGTTTTTGTACTTATCAAAAAGCCCTAATTATCAATAAAACATTTCTTAAATGTCTACTCGTTGCCTGAGTTGGCTTCCGGAGTTCTGTGACATTGGTTCTAGGTGTTTTGTGTTGTTGTTGTTGTTGTTGTTGTTGTGTTGTTATTGCTGCTGCTGCTGCTGCTGCTGCTGCTGTTATTTTCAGAGATCCAGTTGTAGATGGTTAAGCACCAAAAAGCATTTCTTTGTTGCCTGGGTTTTATTTTTATAGTAAATAGTTACTGGGATTTCATGTTTAATATTTAGAGGCATGTTCAGATAGGGTTTTAATTATTTATGTATGTGTGTATGTTTCTTTACTAAGAAAATCAAGCTACCATCTTGGGCTTTTTTCTGTATAGAAAAGTATACTGTAAATATAAGATTAGTCAAACATGGTATGACCTTGGAGTGAGGTCACGTTTTGTCAAGAAAATGTCTTGATGAAGGTTCTTAACGGTGACAGATTTCAGGTAGCACTTTCTAATATAGGTGGTAGAGTCCATGACTATATTTTTCATAGATATCCTGCTTTGGATTACTCTGAGTTACCAATTCACCAATGTCTATGTGGTTACACAGTTAATATTTCAACAATGAGAATATCATTTGCAAAACTTGGTTTTCATGCTTCCTATTCTCCCTATCCAGGTAACATGGCAAGGGAAGCAGTTTTTAAAATAATTTAAATTATCCTCTCTTACATTGTAACTATGCTGGTAAACATAGGATTTCTGCAGACTGAGACTGTCAAATCCACTGAAGAGTGGCATCCAGTCCATCCCTTTTCATGCACTCTGCAGAATCGTGGCTGTCCATTTTCACCTTGCAGTGCTGTTCCAGCCCTCTTGGCTACACTCCTTAACTTGCCTTTAAAAGCACTTTCAGTTTAGGCCACAAAAAAAGTCCTTGAAATGAAAAAGGCCTATTTAAAGTTGATGCCTTAGTAAGTTTAGTCATCATAAGAAATCCCTTTTTAACCATTTTTTTAAAAGAGTAGTAATATGGATTGCTGCTGAGAGAATAATGATACCTTTTTAATATTTTATTCTTTGCTTGATAATAACATACATGATAAAGTCCACTGCTCAGTTCCTCCCTTCCCACCCCTCCCTTACCCACCGCCAGGACTCTTCTGTCCCGATGTCATGTGCTCCTCTTTTAAGCCCTCTGTGGCTACTCACAACTATCTGTATGTGTATGTATGGCAGTCCACAGGAGCATGGGTACGAGCTCAGGGGACAAATCCCTGAAGAAACCTGACTTGGCCCTCCACTACCGCCATCAGTTGCCACTGAGTGCCTTAGCTAGGTAAGGACTGTGTGCCCCTTTCCCCCACAGGCAGGGATTTCGTCTGGCTTGCTCTTGTGCAGGTCCTATGCATACCGTCACAGCTGCTGTGAGTTCCTGTGTGCAACAGCCCTGACATGTCCAGCAAAGATTTTTCCACTACAGATATCTGCTACCTCTGATTCTTTCTGGCCACTCTTTCTCAATGATCCCTGAGCTTTGTGGGGTCAGGGTGACATCCCGTTTAGAGCTGAGCATGCCACAGTTGTGTATTATCTGTGTGTTAGGTTGTGGATTTCTGTGTTGGTCACCTGGTGAGGGTTGAGAGATGTTTTATGGATAGGAAGATAAGAATTGAGGAGGCAGTTTATTGCTATGTCCATTTAGCAGAGTAAGAGTATATGGTTCTTCTCTATGGCCTATGACCCAGACAGCCATGGGTCATGGGGTTTTAGCCCTATTGACAGTACCAGGCATGAGTTCCATCTTATAGAATAAGCTTTAAACCCATCCAGAAAGTAGTTGGTTACTCCTATAACATCAGTGTCACCAGAGGGCATATCTTGCCAGACCAGTCATTGTGGTTCACTGGGTTCATGGCTGGCTAAGACTGTTGATGACCTTTCTCCCTTGCAGCATCCACAGAACCTCTAAGCACTGTGGAAGCAATAGGGATGATGCTTCCAGCTTGGTACCAGCTGGATTTCCCATGCCCTATGACTTAAGTATGTATTATCTTCAGCAATAGATTCTCACTGTCAGGTTCTGGAGGCGGGGGAAAGCTGTAGCAAAAGCCAGTAATGTCTGGGGCTTGGGGAGCTTTGGAACCTCACTTGCCAACAACTCGAGTGGGTAACCCATACCTGATACCTGGGTTTTTTCTTTGATAGCCTATTGTATATGGGATTGTCATTGTCCCTCAGTTATAAGGTAACACAATTTAAACACCTTTTATATATGAATATATTCTAGGAAGCTTCTACAGTAGTAGGTTTCCAGATAGGCTTTTCACTGATACTTAGTGCTAGTTACCCCTCACAGACTCCCTCTCTACCACCACACTCAAACTTGGCAAACTATGACGATGTCTGGGCCTTGTCACCTCCACCTTGACTCTTGAACAACTTGAAGCCCTTTACCCCATTATGAAACTATGAATAATCTACTTGTATTGAAAGAAACATTTATAAATGTTCCTCTAACCCTACCCTGCCAGTCCAAGGGGCTGAGCAAATGATAGTGGACTTATAAGAACCATCCAGCTGGAAGCTGAGAGAGGAGATGAAATCTACAGGTACACATCTACCAGTTGTGATTCGTGGCATCCTGCCATTCCCCAAATGCATTCATTCCCTTACCCTATGTGCCCTTCCTCATCTCTTCTTCTGTCCCCTCTTCCCACAATGCTCTTCAGGACACTTGTCACTTGTTCTAAGACCACATCAAGCACCACACATGTACAGATAAGAAACAATTTATAATATATTTAATAAATAACATTTATAATATAGTTAAATCAAAGATAAGACTGTGGGTTCAGATGGAAGAAATCTTACAGAAAAATTGCTTCTTTGGAGTTGGTGTGCAATAACGCCCTAGGGAAGAGAAATGTCTCCCAGAATCATACTACAGAATGTTTTTGATCCAGAATTGGGTAGAACCGAGTGATTCTCAAGTAAATGACAGTGTATGCTTTGTCATTTATCGTGGTCTTTGGGCTGGAGTGGAGAATGAATTAGGAAAGGGATAGAACTGAAACAAAAAGAAGTAATTTCAGTGTACCAGATAATTACATTAGAAAGAGATATTGCACACAGCTACACAGCCATAGACATGCTCACAGACAACATCCATCAGGTGAGGAAACAGGAGTTTGAGGTGATACATTCATCTTCATTCATGGCTATAAAAGACCCGTAAAACATCTCCAAGCCTTCTTAACATTGCTGGGTCTGCTTCTAATTGCTTCCTATCCCAAGGGCCAACAACTGGGTAGAAGCAGGTAGTCCCCTGGATCAGTACTTGTTCAGCTGAGTAGGAGGAGAGCTGTTCACATGCTAATCTGCACCTCTTGTTCTTCTCAAGCCACGTGACACAGACCACATCCTGGATCCACCCCATGATGAGTGTCCTGAACCTGTCCTGCACAGAGGAGAATGAAGAAGACTGTCCCAGGGAGCTAACGGACCCAAAAAGCTGATGGGTTTCCATGGGAAATGGAGCACCAGAGTCTTCCAGCTTTTGAAACCGTGTGCACAACCGGACACAGGCAGGACACCTGACCCTGAGACACAGGAGTCCAGCACACACTACCAGGCAGGGTGTTAAGTTGAAAGTGTGGTATTTTTGTGTCCATGTTAAAGATCAGTTGCCACTACAATAGTTCTTTGAAAAATAATCTAGTTGCATTTATTGAGGTCACCTGCAGTCAGATTCTGTATGCATATGCCTTCTCATTTATAATTAGATCTTTATAACTTGGTATGTAGTTCATTGTTTGGTCTGAGATACAGTGATTTGTATACCAGCACTTTATATTGAACAGTCATGTGAACATAGCAAACGCCTTCTTTTGATAACTCCCTCTCTCTGCTCACAGCTTAGGAAGGTGTTCTGAGAAAGCTAAGGGGCAGTGCCGCTTACATTACATTACATTATATTAGTTGCTGGTTACAACTTTTGGGTTTTTTTTTTAACCAGTATCTCATAGGACACCACCTAACTTATATCATTAGGAGACTTCTGTCATTTATAAAATGCTTTCAAACCTCGTCTTAAACCAAACAGCATGGCTGTCGGGCTGATCTACAGGGCATTTCTCCTCATGGCTTCAGCTGAAGAAACAGTGGTTCAGAGAGACAGAGCTTCCTGTCCCAGGGATGAGACTCACACCTAATCTTCCAGTTCCATGTCCAGGATCCTTTGCCCTGCTCCCTACTGTCCCCACAGAGGGAGACAGCAGCCCAGCAGAGTATCTACATTCTGTTGATGCAGCTGGGTCCACAGCTGTGCATTCCACAGCAATCCAGAGGACACCTCAGAGTCAAACATTGTCTTTTCATAACCCCACTCTCTTCCTTCTGTGGCCCCAGGACCACCCCCCAGCACCACCCTTAGACACCAAGCAGGGCACTGCAATGTGACTTTTCAGGGGGGGTTGTCCCATGGCGTGTATTTTCTAGAATAGAGACACTGGCTGATGGCAGTGGTTTACCATGTTTGAGTGCCATTACCAGTAGGAGCGTCTGAGGAGAGGTGACAGGAGAAAGGTGTCTGTTTAAGTGCTGCTGGAGTGCTTGTCAAAGGATGGAGACCAGGCGCCAAGGAAAGCAGCACAGCATCACTGAGGTAAGCATAGAGCTCCCAGGAAAACAGTGCAAGATTCTTCACTTAAAGCCACTTTATAAATAAGTCACTGAGTTCCTGCAGTGAAGTAGTACCTATGTCAGCATCAGACACTAGCTCCTACAGTTTCCACTGACTTTATCTGATATGCAGAATGTATATGGAGAATACACATGGGCATCGTGCTCATCTGTACCTCTCTGAATACAGTTAAGATTTAGGATTTAAGTTGAATACACTTAGGATTCATGTTTCTTGTCATGAGGAAGAACATAAAGTCAAACACAGACTGACAAGGAGACTTTACCCCAAGAAAGACAGAATGGCTGGAGCAAATGTATGCCTCTCCTCACAGCTCTCTAGATCTTAGGATGCTTCAAGGTGGGGGGGGGTTGAGAGTGGTAGGGGGAGGCAGTTTTGAGAGCAGCTACAGAGGGAGCTGTTTCTTCAAGTCTCAGAGAGGTAAACAGGCACTCACGCACTTTTATAAGAGAGTGTCTATGCTGTGAACCAGCACACTCCTTTTAGGAAATCGTCCCCCATTCCCCCCTTGGAGAGCGTCCTCCCTTGTTTGTAAGGGAAGCTGAGATGGGATCCTGGACCATGCAGTCTCTAGTCTGTATGTGTTCATGTATGTGTGACACTCACAACCTCTGCTGCTTGTACCAAGTCTCTCCCTGTTTCTATCAAATACATAATCAAAAAGACATATAAAACACATAGCGTTATTTCTTGAGCACTCTATACCATACATTGCAGTGTACAGTGAACATCTTTTGGGAGGGTATTTTGGATAGCCTCTTCCACCCTGGCCTTGAATTCACAATCCTCCAGCCTTTCTCCCAAGTATTTCAACAAGTACCTTCTTGAAGCTACCCATGAAACAAGAACTAAAGTGATCCAATTTTGTGAAGAATCTGAGGTTTAGAGAGAAGTGGTTACTACCCAGGGATCCCACCATGACTATGTGTTGATGCTGGACCTGAGGCAAGCCTTAGACCCCAGGGCTTCTTTAAACCAAGGGGTAGAGCCACCTGGATTTAGTCAGCACTGCAAGACTCCAGCTTTCAGTCCTGAGGAACTTCCTAGTTCATCAGAAAGGAATTCCCTAGGAGAAAACAGCATTCCATCAGGTTCCTGTGCATCTGAACTTCTCATGTGAATGCAGCTAAGGAGGCTCTGAATTAGCTGAGTCAGGTGAACACTCTTTGAGAACTACACTTTAGTCTCCATGACCTCCACACCCACAGATAAAGGACAGATGCTCAGAGAATCTCAAGAAGAAGGCTCAGTATGAATGCTTTTCGGATGCAGACAGAACCCTGGATTACTTTGGAGGAAGTTGATATTCTTTAACTTACGTTATCCCTACCACTGTCGACATCCACGGGAAATGCCTCTTCACTGACCCACCCACTCAAATTCTGGATTATAGGAATGGGACATGTTTACATCCCTCCCAGAGCATGTTCCAGTGGCATTGGACATCAGTTGTGCCGAAAGTCTCACTTCCTAGAGTGACAAGAGGCCTGGCTGTCCTCACTCATGTGTTCCCTTGGAATGCTCCCAGTGCGACCAGCACTCTGGTCATCAGGGCAAAGTAGGGCAACAGCTAACCATTTTTTGGGCTGTTTTAAAAATAAAAATGATTTTGAACGTCAGAATTTGTTACTTTTTAACTTCTAAATTTTAAAAATAATTTATTTTCCTTTCAAAATCAGATCAAAGTTCTGTGGAAATAAATCGAGTTAGATAAATAGCCCATCTAACTTTCTGGAAGCTGCCATCACCATTATTTTAGTAAATATTTTCACTCAAGGGCAAGCATACCACCCTTAAGCAGCTCACCTTTGAGTTAGTACATTGTGGTCATCTTTTCACAGCAATATAGGCATTCTGTTACATTTTAAAAAGCTTAAGCTATCACTTCCCAGAATGCCCTTCATCCGTTGTTCAGCAACTTACTAAAGAAATCTTTGGCTACTTTAAGTTCTTTCCTGTAACAGTGTCATGGTGAGCATGCCTATAATTATTAAAACCTTTTCTTCAAGTATCCCTGCACTCAAATACTGATGCCTGTAGTGTGAATACTTTTGTAAGCCACCGTGTCAGAGTATAGTCAAAGTCTTGTCACTGACCAAAGCTGCTCCACCCCTGTCTAAAAACCTGGATGTTTTAATCATTGGGTTCTAGCATCTCTTTAGCATTGGAGACTGACTGGGTGTATGGGTGGAGACTGACTGAGTGTATGGGGTAGAGACTGACTGAGTGTATGGAGTGGAGGCTGACTGGGTGTATGGGGTGGAGACTGACTGGGTGTATGTGGTGGAGACTGACTGGGTATATAGGATGGAGACTGACTGGGTGTATGGGGTGGAGGCTGACTGGGTGTTTGAGATGGAGACTGACTGGGTGTATGGGGTGGAGGCTGACTGGGTGTATGGGGTGGAGGCTGACTGGGTGTTTGGGATGGAGACTGACTGGGTGTATGGGGCGGAGGCTGACTGGGTGTATGGGATAGAGTCTGGCAGTGATTAATTCAGTGTTCCACACATGGCAGTCCTCTCACTGCTTTCTACTTTACATGTAATGATGATAAGGAATTGCTTCAAAATTAGCAGAGAAAGCAAACTCGTGCATACAGTACAAGCACCGCCATTCTCCATCTGTGGAACAGTGGCATACGTCCTCCTGCCCACACAAGTCAACTCAGCACACATCACCTGAGCACCTACTACATGCCTGGCCATGCAAAGTGTTATAATTGTGGATAGTACAAATTTCCAAGTCAGAAAACTCAGTGTCTATATTTCTACACACACACACACACACACACACACACACACACACACACACACACAATGATTGGTTTTCTGAACAGGATAAGAAGTTAAGAATTTGTTTCCTAAGAACCCCTTAAATTTGAATAATTATGGAAAATATTGACCCCCCCCACCTTAGCTAGAAAAGGGGAAGAAGGAATGTGCTGGAAGAAGAGGCTCTCCAAAAACAAATGAAAGGCAGCTGTCAAAATAGAGTCAAATAGCACACTCATAAACTGCTTGCGCAATCAGAAAATATTATGCTTTTTCTAGGGAGAAATAGGACATTTCTCTACGGTAAGCAAAATGTAACTTTTTGAAGGGTCAACACACTTGACATTTTTATGTTACTTATACAGACAGAACTGAACAAACATTAATACAGCTTTCACAGTCTTGGGTATAATTTTCAAGATGATGAAAAAGCACAGAATATGCCTGTGGAATTTAAAGAATTAAACAGAATATGCCTGTGGAACATGACTTTAGAGATGTAATACTCGAGAAGTTTTAGCCATAGTTGTTCACATATAATATCATTGTATCAGTAAAATGATTTTATAAATACTAAATTCGGGCTAGATTTCCTTTTTTCAGGTACCCTTTCCCTCTACCTTGCCCTCTGTGCGTATTTGTGTCTGTGTGTCTGTGTCTATATGTCTGTCTGTGTGTGCATGAGCATGTAGGGGCCAGAGATGGATGTTGAGTCTTCTTCAATCACACTCCACCTTGTTTTATAACCTTAGTCTCCCACTGAACCTGGGGCTTGTACATTTGGCTGGCCAGCAAGCCCCAGTGATCCTCCTGCCTCCGCTTCTCTAGCCTTGGGATTGCAAACGTGTCGTGCCTTTCCACATGGATTCTGAGAGACTGGACTGAGGTCTTTCTGCTTCCTCTTCACTGAGGTAGTCATCTCCACAGCCCTTTCATCTGACTTTTCACCTTCAATGTCATGCTATCTCTATTAATTTTAAGTTTGATTTCTATTCTTTCAGGGAGGATTGTAAAATTGGGTTAGTAGCTGTGTCAAACCACTCCTGAGGAAAGAGATGTGGCTTTAGCAATTGAGGGTATATAATATAACTGCCCTAGTGGGGCCAGAATGGGCTCCCAGACACACATCAGGTGGCTCACAACCACATTTAACTCCAGCCCCAGAGTGATTGGGTACCCCTGGCCTCTGCGGGTATCTGTACTCACATGCACAAACGTACGTGTGTGTGTGTGTGTGTGTGTGTGTGTGTGTGTGTGATTAAAAATATAATAAATCCTTATGAATAAGACACCTCTGTTGTTCCTATTCCCCCTGCACCAAATTCCTCTCTGGCCCCTCGCCCTGCTTCATTCCATGCCATTCACCTGTTTGTCATGATGTTGTTTCATTGTCTTCTTTGAGAATGGAGGTATTAATGGCTCAAGCTCCATGAAGGCAGGAACTTAACTGTCTCATTCACCTTCAGACTGTAGCACAGTGCCTGTCACATAGTAGATGTTCAAATTGTGTTTGCTAAATAGTATGTGTAAGGTACCAGCCGTCGCTAAGGCATGGTTTCCAGGGTAGCTCTCATCCTTTTCTGTTCATTTATTCACTGAAGCGCCAAGTACCACACTCTTCATTAAGCATTAGGGATGTAATGCAAGACACATGTGACTGCAGCCGTCATGTCATTTGCATTTTATGCAAAGCAGGTATATCTGAAATTAACCAAAGCTTTTCCACGCATTCTCCCCTCATTTATCGCGTATTTAAACAAGTCCCACTAACATTCATTGCCTCAAGAAAGGATGAAAAAAAAAACAGACAAAAGTATGAACGTTTAGAGAATACAAATACTGTAGCTAGCTGGGAAGATGGAAATGATATGTGTGTGTTCCAGAGCACATCTGAGAGTGCTGTACAATAAAGCCTGAGGCTTACTCACTTCCAGCTAGGAAAAACTTCACCTCACTGGGTGTGAAGAAAAAGTAGTCAGGGATGGGACTCAGAGAGAGGGGCACCTGGACCCCACCCTATGTGCAAACATTCCTGGAATGAAACCCCATTGGTGTCTCTTAGTTTAAAGAGCAGAAGAAAACTCTCACTGTCTTCTTGGAAACGATAGCACGTGATGTGCCTGGGCACACAAAGACACAGACAACTTGAGTAAACTCCCTCCTGACTGATTTTCCATAAACCCAAAAAAGATCACAGGAGCAGCAAACACTGAGTCTGGATGAGCTTCTTGCCACCCAATCCATGTGGCCTCAGTGAAAGCCACTCTGGACCAAAGAAGTCCCTAACATGCTCTGGGTGTCTGTGTCCATCCCCCAATGTGATGTGGGTGGAGCATCTAAGAAGTGATTGGTCCAGAAGGACCCCACTAATGGAGTGAATGGTGCTGTAAACGAAGATTCAGAGAAACTGGGCTGCGTCTTCGTTGTCATAAGAAGGTACCATCTTTGACTAACCAGACACTGCAGATAGCTCTTGGACTCCCTAGCCTTTAAAACAATAAACAATACATTTATATTGATTGTAAATTTCCCAGCCAGAACAAACTAAGATACTCCCACAGGATTTAGCAACCAAAGAGGAAGGAACAGAGTTAAACAAGGCCAATGTCAGTCAAGAACATCCTTCCCTAGGCCCGTTTCCTTCCTTTACTAATGTATGCTAGGGATATAGCACAGTTTCTGTCACATAGTAGGTATTCCATACATGTTGAGTGCCACTTTGGATCTCTCTGCCTCTTCACCAGATAGTCATTTCTATGTAAAGTGAGTTATAAATAAAAAAGAAATATTACTTCTAGAGCATTTCTTAAATATACTCCCATTTCTCTGATCCATGGGAGCACTCCTTTTTGTTTCTTTTCAGATCTTTCCTATTTTGTTCCTGTCTTCCTCTATACCACACCTGTCCCTATAAGCCCACCCTTCACACCCCTCAGAGTTACCTGTCTAAAGCACAGATGGGATGCTCTTACCCACTTGATCCTCTTTCCTGCATCCCTAGCCTCCTCTCACTATCTACACTCAAGATTTTTTTTCTCTCTGATCCAATTTCTCCTCTACAAAACTCTCATGTCCTGCTGTATCTGGAAAGTTTCTCCTGCTTCATTCTGTCATCAATTTTTTTGTCCTTTATTCAGACTATTCTTTTATCCTATAACGTAAAGCACACCCACATGCTTGTGCAGAGCCCTGAGAACATACTGTGTCCTGCTCTAGCACTTTCTGTCTAACTTCCTTGAGACAGGCTCTTTTACTGAGCCTGGGCCTTGCTGTTTCAGCTAGACTGGTCCACTAGCAAACGTGGGGGAATCCTTGCTGAAAGTGAGGCACTCACAAGGCCATACATGATTTTTTTTTCCCAAGGATGCTGACAGCATTGAACTCAGATCATCATGATTGTTCTTACTTACTGAGTCATCTCCCTAGCCCCAAGACCCTGGTACTATTCCATTCTCTGTGGACCTTGATAGAAGACTGTTCCCCCTTCTCCTCCTTCCCGTCCTCCCCCCTCCTCCTTCCCCTCCTCCCCTTCTTCCTTCTTCCCTTCCCCTCTTCCTCCTCCCCTTCTTCCTTTTCACCTTCTTCTTCCTCCCCCTCCTCCCCTCTTTTTCCCCTCCTCCTCTCCCTCTTTTCCTCCTCTTCCCCCATCTTCATCCTCCTGCTCTTAGCATCAGATTTATCACTATGCATTACCATGCTCTTACTGCCATATATAACTAATCTCACCCAAGAATGTTGGAGCAGTAATCCAGCTCAAGAGAAGCACACATCAGCCAGAGAACTGACTGAGGCTCAGTGACTTACTTTGCTTTAAGCAGCCAAGTTGCTGGATCTTAGAAACGTGGTTATAGCTCTGCTTTGTACTTCATCCATGCGCTTATGAAAGTCTCAACTCTGGTGAAAGTCTCTCTCTATGACTCTTCCACTCCATAGCAGCAACTGGCTGAATAACTCAGTAGGAGACAAGATGGAACTAAGACACGAGTATCTTATTATCTATGATTGTTATGGGCACTTTGAGCCAAAACTCTGGAAGCTAAGTAAGTTACTTAGGAAGTAACTTATTTTAACTGTATTTTAACTGTATTTTTATTTAACTGTATTTTTTTATTTAACTGTATTTTTAAATCCTACCACTGTCCTCCATTGTGGTCTACTTGTTTTAAAAGTCTATCTCAGTGAAGTTGCAGTTAACTCAGTGCAGACCACAGGTCTCACCTGATCCACCCTGGATCTTAAGTCAAAGTCTACATATCATTTTGCTGTGTTTTTATCTCACACTAGAAATGACGTAATCAAACTCAACACATGTTTACAGAATAGAGGAAGATTTATAATTTTCAAAACTTCTTTGAACTGTTTCCTGTTCCCAGAAGGAAAAGACAAATTGAATAAAAGAGAGAATGAGCTGAGAGTTTAAGTAAGCATGTCTGTACTAACTAGTCCCATTAATTCTGAGAATATAATAGATTGTGCCCAAGGAAGAAGTGTGTGGCCATAAAACTCACAGTGTGGTTATGGTGGCAGGGTTATAAGCACAAACTCAGACAGTGTTGATGTGCCCAACATTTTGAAAAAATCACAGTAGAATGACTTTGGTGAGGAAGAGAAGATGACAAGCCCTAAAACCAAAATACAATGTTGGTGCGTCGGTTTCAAGGCAAGTACACTCAAACTTCTGTTCTTCTGGGTTAATTAATAATGTTCATCAAGACCTGATTTGGCACTTGGAAGCTGTGGATTGCTGTAGATCCCCTGAAAGTGCAGAAATCATTCCATGTATAACTAATCTCGCTGCAATTTTCTGACTGTTCTGGTTCACAGTGGAGTAATTGACCTTTCCACAGCAAAGTCAAGAAAGGGGAAAAATTAAAATTGACTAGATACTGACTTTTTTCCTTGGACTGTGGACAGTCCAGGCCTAGGCTTTCTGTGACATAGCATGCAAAGGAGTATTTACAGACAGATCTATGGATTTATAGTGAGCAGCCTTGTCATCCCAAGAGAGATCCCATGTGTTTTATTTAGTGTCAGCTCTTAGTTCTTGCTTAATAACCATGCAACAGTGAAAAGCTGCTCTCTAATTAGGTTCATGAGTTACTTATTTAAATGGTAAAAGAATGTAATATGAGTAAAGCCTAAAGAAAATAGACTGTATAGATATCCCATAGTGTATGCATAAATATATACTACTATATACCTCTCTCGTTGTGTGTGTGCACCTCTCTTGTTACTTTTCTTTGATAATGTTCTCCTTTTTTCCACATTTAGGACTGCCCATATGTTCAATTCTCATATTCATATCAACACCTCCAGCTCTTATTTACGTAGCCTTAACAAATTAAAATTCATATGTGCTGATGGCCTGGTGAGAGAAGGCAAGAATTCTGCTTCATACATAAAAATCTGAGGTTCATATAAATGACATGTCTTTCCCAGGTCATACTTGAGTGATTAAGTGTTCAGATTTCCAATGTGAAGTTTCCAGTTCTAGGCAGGCCAAACCAGTAGGAACTTCTGTACTCATATGACGATGAGACCCAATTTCCTGCTAGAAAGGACAATGGTGCTTTCTGCACCAACTTCTCATCTTCCAGGCGGGAGAAAACTCTTAGTGAGGCTCCAGAAGTCCTGCAGGAGCTCCGACTAGTACTTGGGAGAGAGAGCAGCCCTGAAAATACAGAGAGAGAGAAATGACTGCTTCTTCCACAACTGTACTGTTGGTTCCTTCCTGGGGCTGGAAACTCCCCAAAAGCATCAGTGATGAGAGGTGCTTAGCTGTTCTGTTAGGTTGTAACCATGTGAGTTTCTTATTTGAAATTACTGTGTAG
Organism: Grammomys surdaster; assembly: GCF_004785775.1. NCBI lineage: Eukaryota > Metazoa > Chordata > Mammalia > Rodentia > Muridae > Grammomys > Grammomys surdaster. Next base: position 7,037,654 of record NW_021604658.1, on the reverse strand, counting down.
AAAAGTGGGCTTCTGACTGAAATGTATATTCCGGTGAATTTTTTAACATATGCACAGATACATTTGACCATCACCATACTCAAGAAAGACAAATGTTGGCATCTAAAGAGCCGTGCCCCACCCTGCTCCTCACCTGTACCATGCAGTGTCTAGAAATGTGAGGAGACTCCTTCAGCTGCCATGCATATTAATACTTCATCCTATTGTGTGAGTGCATTACAGTTTGATTTATTATTCACCTACTGAAAGTCATTAACTTGTTTCCAGGATGTTTTTGTAATTGTGGAAAGATATTTTTGTAAACATGTCTATTTTTTTTTGTATGAATGTAAATGTTTTGCATCTCTAGGAGAAATACCCAAAAGAATTTACTGGATCCTATGTTGTATTCATTTCCTATTTCTGTCATTGCAAATTATCACAAACATAATGAGTTAGACACTCCAGATTTATTATCTTACAGTAATGTGGGTCAGAAAACAGCACTGGGCTAAATCCAGAGTATCAGCAGGGCTGTGTTCCTTCAGAAGGCTTTTGGAGGGAATCTGCTCAGGTTATTGGCAGACTTTAGTTCCCCATGGATGCAGAACTTGGCCAATGACCTGTCTCCTTTACCTTCACAGCTAGTGATGGACAGTCAAGTTGTCCTCACATCATCTCACTCCCTCTACATCTTTATCTTCTCTGACCTTGCCTCTACCACCCTCTCACACGCTTACCCAGCCAGGCCATGATAATGCAGCGTATTTTTACCTTCTCAAAGCCCACAGCTTAGACACATCTGCCAAGTTCCTGGGGCTTTTGAATGTACCATAGTCTCAGCATCTAGAGATGGTAGATGAGTACTCTGCCCACCTAGCTTTTTAAGAAACCTCTAAGTTGTTTTTTTTTTTTTAGAATGTCTGTGACATTTTCCATTGTCGTTGGTAGTGTACCCCCAAGTTCCAGTTGCCCCATGTGCTCGTTATCACTTGGCATTGTCAGTACTTTTTAGCTTAGCCATTCCCACAGGTCCGCACTGGTAGTTCCTGTGGTGTAAGCTTACGTTATCCTCATGTCTAAAGGTGTTAAGCAACATTTTATCTGCTTATCTTGATCTTCGTATACCATCTATAAAATGACCGTTCAAATCTTCTGCCCATTCTGCTCATTGGGTTGTTTGCTCTTTCGATTTTGAATTCTAGGCCTTTCATTCTGAATATAGGTCCTTTGTCAGTTAGGTCAGAAGAATGCTTCCGAATCAGTTCCAGTGTTTCCTATCATACCTGAATTCTAGTTGCACACATATAATTTCGCTAGATTGGGCTAGCTCTAGATCATAGAGTTACTGGATTAGAGTTTCTTCATCAGAGTGTGTCGGATCTGAAGATGGCTCACCCTCCTCCTAGTCATAGCTAATCCCAGACATAGACAAGTACAATTTGGTCCATTCCTATATTCCTCCTTGAGAATGTAACTTTCACTCACTATTTTATGGACTGAGTTCTAAGACCACAGAATACTGAAGAGAAACACAGGGGCAGATGAGAAGAATGGGAAGCTCACTGCCCTTGACACTAAACCTGAAAACCTGAGTTCTATCCTGGGGACCCACATGGTACAAGGAGAGAGCCAACTCCTGCAAGCTGTCCTTCTCTGACCTCCACTCATGCACTGTGAAGCACAGACTACAGCTCCAGGGAGCTGATGTCATTTTCTGGCCTCTGTAGGCACCTGCACTCATTACACACACACACACACACACACACAGAGAGAGAGAGAGAGAGAGAGAGAGAGAGAGAGAGAGAGAGAGAGA
>NW_021604658.1:7015094-7035849 GCF_004785775.1 Grammomys surdaster | reverse complement strand
AGAGAGAGAGAGAGAGAGAGACAGAGAGAGACAGAGAGAGACAGAGACACAGAGAGAGAGGCAGAGAGAGAGAGAGAGAGCAGAGACACAGAGACAGAGACAGACAGAGAGACAGACAGAGAGATTTATTATTAAAAATAATAAAAGTACATCTTTTACAAGAAATACCAATGGTAAGACAAATGACATCTGCGATTTCCATACCAATGTCTAATTCCAACACAGATCCTGTGATTATATGGATGGGGATGTGACCTCTGCCAATAAACCACCAGGCCAATCAAGTGATAAATCAAACAAAGGACAATTTTAAAATCACAGGGAAGTAATTTCAGAGCATGGAGAGAGATTATCCATCCTGCTAGATTCTATAGGTGTAGAGATACCACAGGAGCGTGATAAGACTGATTCCTGGGAGAGCTGCTCATATCACAAATGCCAACACTTAGCAGGGAGTGGATATTTTATTGCAAGCTCTCTGGAAACTCTCCTCTATGTATAATATAGCAGCAATCTGGGGACTCTCTTGAGATTGACTTTCAAATATCTAAAGTTGACAGAAGCCATCCCAGAGAACTTGGGAATCATAATTTTACATGCACCAAAACCCTAGTAGGAAATAGAATTCACCACAGATGGTCAGGACAAAGATACACCTCATAGGTAGGCTGATGATACTTCAGAGTCATGGTGATGTGCCCTCCTAAACTGTTCATAGCAGGAGGTAGAAAGCCATTTCTGCTTTCAGGACTGGAGGATATGAATACATAAGTGTCTGGAAGCTACTGAAAACTGGGCTGTAAAGGAGAAGGCTTCCTGCCAGACTTGTACAAAGATTCAACTGCAATCAGAGAATGACACCAAAGTAAGGGGCCGACAGACAAAGATACCCCGAGCTTACTCACTTTCTTTTCCTTCCTGTCCTTTCTTCTTTGGATGTTTCCCAAAAAACACAAAGCAGGAAATCCCAGGTGTTCTGCCTCATTCCAAGGCACAGGGATGCTCCTCTGTGGAACTGAAGGTGTGGAACAGTCAGGTAAGTAATAATCCAGAGACTTCTGACCCATAAGCCAGAAGACATTGGCTGAGAACGTAAGTGTAAATGAGCCAACCACCTATTCAGTCCTTGGTGCATAATTACTGCACATCTTCTAGGGACACTGGTGCTGCCTATGGATGAGATGTGCTTAGTACTCATCCTAAGAGAGCTTATGGCACAAGAGAAAGATGCTGTAATAGATGAATGCTGTGGAGGCATCTAACCAGGAAGAAGGAATCAGAAAGGATTCCTGATGGAGATGGTATATAAGATAGAGAGGCTACATGTTTGTAAACATGAGCCAGACACATGGAAGAGTGCAGAGCTATGAAATACTCTGGAGTAATGGAAGAGTGGTAAGACAGTGTGACATTGTGTGGGTTAGGATAACTAGAACATAGCTTTCTGGTGGGCAATGAAATGTAGACAGTGAGAATGGCTTGGGATAAGCTTAGAGAAGGCCCCCGAGTTCATACCTTAGATGACCTTGACACTTTCTAAAAATATGAATAAGGCAGGGAAGGACTTTCAGCTGGGTGCTGGGTGCTATTGTTGGTTTTAGGTCTCTCTTTTCCGTATTTCTGGATGTCTATGAAGGTGATTTCAGAAGGTTGGCATTCAAATTACTAAACTGAATAATAGGATGTTTACCATTGCCAATGTGGTGGGCCTTGTTCTATACACTGAGTACCTAGGCTCAGTGGGGGGGAGAAGAGAGAAGTTCTTGTCTTTGAACTGGCATACTCATCTTCTATTCTTAGACATCAGGAGTGGTATTCTTCAGACCTCAGCCACAGGTGAAGCCTCATACCAGGGCCATCCCATACCAAGATTCTCAGGCTTCCTCCTCATCCTCAGAGTCTAACCATTGGCTTCCTGATTTTCAGGACTGCAAATTTGGACTGAATTACACTCTGGCTTGCAGACAGCATATTGTGGGGATACCTAACCTACAAAACCATCTGAGCCATCACCTGTGTCTATCTCTCTATCTGTCTGTCTATCATCAATCATCTAGCTTTGTATATTTTAGCCTACCACCTAGTGTATAATTATTTTTAGCTATAAATCGTGTGTCTATATCTATTTCTGTCTCTGTACATATAGATATAGAACTGGTTTTATTTCTCAGGAGAACCCTTACTAATACACTAGGTAATGGCATAATAACATATGTGTGTGTACATGTTCGTATTTGTGTGTTTGTGTATGTGTGTGTGCATGAGCATGTGTGTATATGCATTTATGTGTGTGTATGTATGCATGCATGTGGAAGCCAAAGGTTGATGTCAGGTATCATCCTTGATCACCTTCAACCTTATTTTTTTGAGACTGTCTCACATTAAACCCAACACTCCCAATTGGACAGACTGGCTGGCCAATGAACCTGGAAACCCACCTACCTCCTCTCCCATAACTCTCAATCTGTGTGTGTGCTCAGCCACACCAAGCTTTTAACATGGGTGCTCAGGGTCTGAACTCATGTCCTCACACTTACATGGAGACAAGTTACCAACTGAGCGACCTCTGGAACCCCTTGTCCTTTTTCTCCCAGGTATAGAGGACCAATGAGCCAGCAACAAATCTGCAAGGAAATTTTACAGACTGTGGTGCTTTGGTGAAATATCTCAGCCTTCCATTATGCCTATGAGAACAGTCAGATCTGTCCTGCCAGCCCCAATGGATTGTTGAAGCTGTGCATAGACATGGACAGACTCTAGCAACTATAAAACACAGTTGTAATTCCAAATAATGTTGCAATGAAAAGTGACTGTGGCTGACACATTTATAGTTTCCATGGAATTCTGTATATTCTTCTGACCTGTTTCCCAAAGCTTGGAGAGAAAATGGAGAATGAACACACAGGAGTTGGTACCCCAAGAGGAGTGCATCCATCCCATTGCTTTCCAAATGGAACCCTGTCCTCCTGGCTATGTGGTGCATGATCACCACCCAATAATACGAACTGATGAGCAGCTGAGTAGAGATTTGTTTTCATTTTTGCAAACCCTTTTATGGCCACAGAGGGGATAGCTAAATTAATGCCATATGCCTTCAAAATCCCTCTGACAGCTTTCATTGTAATGGAAGATGACAATGGTTATCAGAGCAGAAGAAACATGCTTGAGAAAAAGTAAATACCAAACACCTTTTGGGAAACAACGCACCTTCTCTGACCTTTGCAGCTGCCTAGCTCTCTAGAGTGTGGCGACCAGAGTTGGCTGATGACAGTTAACCAGGATTTCCTCTTGCTTGAAAAAAAGTTTGCCTTCTCCCTCTCCCTGAGTTGTGCAGAATTTTAAATGTCACAGTAATCACATTTTCCCCCAGGATAACATGAAATATCACTAGAGCTTAATGGAGATGAACAAATGATCGAATTTAGTTGCTAGTGATATATTGAGATAGGGGAGTCACATCGAGCCCACAAGCTGTACAACCTCTGAAGTTTGTTAACACAAATAGGAAATCAAGTGATAAAATCTAGTGTTTCCGAGTCCCTTACCATACATACAATCCTGTTCCAAGTACTTTATACCTATCATTTAAACCCAACAGTCCTTCAGGGGGCATTAGCATTCCCATTTAATAGATCAGTTCAAATGATGAATTGGTTGACCTACACAAAGCCATGTGATTTGTGGGTATGTGACTATCTCTCATGAAAGCCATATGTGCTTGGCAATGTTATGTAAGTGCTATAAGCCTCATTGGCAGAAGGCAAATAACATCTTAGGATATCAGAGGGTTGCATTAAGTACATTACATGCAGCACTTTGGTTTAGTGCTTACTATAGATTAATCTCTTACTACACTATTCAGGGTTCTCCAGAGAAAAGAAAGAAAGAAAAAAGAAAGAAAGAAAGAAAGAAAGAGAGAGAGAGAGAGAGAGAGAGAGAGAGAGAGAGAGGGAGAGAAAGGTAGGTATATATATAGAGGGGGGGAGTAGATTGATGAACTAGATAGATAGATGATAGATAGATAGATAGATAGATAGATAGATAACAAAAGTATTGTGAAGATATGAAATAAATTTATGAATAAATATGAAAACAGGCAGAAAGATACATATATACATGAGTAGATACGTAAATAGAATAGAGATAAAACTTACAAAGAAATTTATTATTTCTTTGGTTCGTGATATACTGCCTATGTTTATGTCAACTTGACACAAGCTAGAATCTTGTGTCAAGGAGCCTCAAGTGAGAAAATGCCTCCATAATACCTGGCTGTAGGCAAGCCTGGAGGGCATTTTCTTAATTAGTGATTGGGAGTGGAAAGCCCAGGGCATTATGAGTGGTTCTGTCCCTGGGCTGGTGGTCCTGGGTTCTCTAAGAAAGCAGGCTGAGCAACCCAAGACCAGCCCACCAGTAAGCAGCACCCCTCCATGGCCTCTGCATCAGCATCTTTCCGCCCTGCTTGAGTTCCTCCCTTGGCTTCCTTGGATGATGAGCAATGATATAGAAGCACAATTCAAACAAATCCTTTCCTCCTCAAGTTGCTTTGGTCATGTTGTTTCAGCACGGCAGTAGCATTGCTAACTAAAATGCATGATTATAGGGGCTGAGGATCCTGCACACATCTTATCGTCAAGCTGGAGATCCAGGAAAGCTGCTGGGTTAGGTCAAGTAATTGAATCGGAAGGCCAACAAATACAAAAGCTAAGTTAAGGCCCCCAGCACATATGTAGCAGAGGTGCAGCTCAGTCTCCATGTGAGTCCTCCAACAAATGCAGTGGGGACTGTCCCTGAAGCTGTAGCCTAACTGTGAAGTTGGTTCCCCAATAGGTCTATGTTGTCTGGCCTCAGTGGAAAAGGATGAGCCTAATCCTGCAGAGACTTGATGCAACAGGGTGAGGGGGTATGGCTGGGTGTTGGTGGGGGGCACCTTCTCAGAAGATAAGGGGATGGAGAGGGTGGAGAGACTCTGTGAGGGGGGACTGGAAGGGGGCAGGGTCTGGAATATTAATAAATAAGTAAGGCTAAGTCAAAGCACAGAAGATCAATGTCTCAACTTACAAGACAGCTGTGCAGGGAGACGGAAGTACATTCGAGTAAGATTTCCACCCTGGCTCATCTTTTCAGACATTTGCTCTAAATTGAGATTAGAGTGCCACCAGCTATCCAGCTATCTCCACACTTCTCTAAGGGATAGCTCACAATGAAACAACAATGAATTAATGACCAAAAATAGGAACGAAAGCAGTTTGAGAAAAATGCTAATTTTTAGTGGACAACATAAATAAACTTTCAGAATAAAGCAATGTGCTGTAACAAAAGCTTTAGCTGTATTTTACGCGAATGTGAGTTGCTAAGAATTTATAGCTTCATTGCATTACTAAGACTTTTTTTTTAAAAAATATGAATCATATTATAGGAGACTGGAGTAACTTTAGTAAGTCAAAGCATGTAGCCTTGTGAAGAAAGGGGCGTGTAAGGAAAATACATCCTTATTAACATCAAGTGCAGAGATACAAATGACTCAATTTTAAAGGATTCAAGATACTCAGATCAAAGGAATACCAAACTGCTACAAAGTGACTGATTTAGAGCTAAACAATTCCCAGCTTAGGGAAGAGGAAAGAAAACTGATGAATTCTCTTTATTTGTGGGGGGAGAACATGTTCTTTGGATACAAACCTGGAGAGAATGCACAACACTCTGTCACCTTGTGTCAGTCAATTACTATGTCAAGGATCAGTTGCAATATACTATCATGTACATGCCCAAATAATATTATTTTCATTTCTCTCTTTTTATTTTTTTGGTGTGTGATGGTTGGGGGTGTCTCCCTGTGTGCTTACCCATGAGGGCACAAGTGGAGGCTGGAGGCTGGAGGCTGATGTCAGATTGTCTCCTTCAGAGGCTTCTCCACCTTGTTTTCATAGTCCACTGTTCCTGCTAGACTGGCTAACTAGGTGGGATCCACCTGTCTGCCCCTCAGCGCTGGGCTCACAGACACACACGACTGGCTTTTATCTGGGTACCAGAGATCTGAACTCAGATCCCCACGCTTGTGTGCCAAGCACTTTGCCCATGGAGCCATCTCCCGAGCCTCTCTTCTCTTTTTCTTTCTTCATTCTTCTCTCACATCCATATGCTCATTTTTTGAAGATGTCAAAAGAAGTCATGAAACTTCAAAATCGGCCCAAGATAAAAAGAGCATCTTCGTCAAATCAGAAGAAACCACAAAAGACACCAATTCAAGTGAGTCTTAGGCTCTGTGAAGTACAGGAAGAAGACACTGATGTCGGGAACTGCCTTATGCAGATAAAGTGCTTTGAAATTTTGTTCCAGACCTTGAGTGAAGTTTCTGTCTGCCTCTGGAGTATATTCTTATCACCGATGAATAAGAAGTTCTGAACTTGCCCTTTCATTGGCTGGTCACGAAAGTAGGTAGCACATTTACTCATAGATGATGACGTACAGAAAGGGACTCCAGACAAGCATGCATAGGCAGAAACCTTGCTGAGCAGATGACTCCTTAAGTTAGGGGTGGTCAGGCTCAGCAAGGAGTCAAAGAGCCCATTGTGCTGCTGAGAATTACCCACAGCCAAGTGAATGATGAGCCGTGCTTCCTGCGTGGCTGATACTGCTTACAGTCCCGTGATTTTAAAGAATAATTCTTTCTTCAAACGTCAGAGATTACCACAAGTCACAGATCTTGTGAGCCAACCTGAATCTGGCTAGGGTCAGAGACTGACCATCTAGTATCCAACACCTGTCTCCTTGTCCTCCCAGAAAGGATTTAGGACGTGCAGGCCGTACATCCCAAGATGATGAGGCTGTAATGCAAATATATGGAATTCCCTTCAGAGGAAGCTGCCAGGAACCTGAAGGAGGGGGCAGAAGTATTAGAAGAGGACAGTACAAGGAAAACCAGTCACAGTCCTCCAGAACTGTCAATCAGGGATTTAGAGGGATTTAGAAAGACAGTTTTAAAGAGAGAATCAACCTTCCCTATCATGCTTACAGCAGCCAAACCTAAGATTGAAAGATGCTGGCTTTGACAGAATGACCCAGAAAGATTAAATCAGAGCCAACCTCAGAATTAAGGGTGCCAGATGCTGTGCTGAGCCCTACAATTATCTTGTTTAATCTCTCTGACGTCTGTGATGGGTATAGTTATCATCTCCCCTTGACAGACGGGGAAACTGAGGCTTTGGCCTTTATGCAACTGTAGGACCAAGAAGAGGGTGTTGAAACCACTGTTTAGCTGTTGCCTCTGAAATGAGGAAATGTAGCTCACCATGAGCATCCGGTAAATATTAATTAAAGATAGCTCACGTTGATCAGGCCAAATAAAAAGCATGACTGGATTAAGAGGGAGCCGGCTCTGAGCTGTTATGCAACATGGTGTATGTTACTTGATGTATCTGGGTAACATTATCTTCATCAGAAAGATTAGATGTTGTCTGGGCAAAAGGACATGAGGAGTAATGCATACGGTGAGCCAACAATTCAAATAAGCCATGCATTATGTCTAAACCAGAGTCCCCACTGTCACTCCCATCCAAGCTCCAGCTGTCTGAAATTACTTCTCTCCTCTAGAACAAAGACGCATGGGGACTGGAAAGACACAATCCTTCCACTCCTCTGTCCCCTGTGGCTTGGCGGGGAAGGGCACTGCTATAACCAGAATAGCCCTTCCTCCTTACCACCACTGCGTTGTCACCACAAGATCTTCTTGGTCCCAGTCAAAAGCACTGTGCCCACTCCTGACTTGAAAGGACCCACAAAGGATTTTTCTCTATGCTCAGCTCTATGGCTCTTTCCTAGCAATTGGAATACAGAAATATTTTCCACCAAAAAACGACCACATAATGACAGGAAAAAGCTGTTAGACTGTGTGCAGAGCGGAATCGTCGTCTCGAGTGTTTGCAGACATTCCTTTGCCTTCTTTTAAAAAGAATCCTCTCTGTTTCCTTTAAAGGCATTAAGGAGAAGTGATCGGTCAAAATTCACTGGACCATAGACTCGGTTACTCTTATATCCATTCTTATCCTGCCCACCTCACCCATTTCTCAGCTTCACTCGGGAACCATATGTCTCAGACCTACTCATCACCTTCATCTATCCAGACTTTCAAAGCCTGTCTATCTTCAGGTTCCTCAGGTAGACCCCAACACTCTCCATAGGAACAAATCCTATGTAAAGCTAAAATTCATGATTTCTTCCTCATGACGTTTTTCATTAATTCAATGATTTATTCACTTTATATCCCAATCACAGGACCACAGCCCCTTCCCCTCCTCTCCTCCCAGCCCTACCCTTCCACCCACGTTCCCTATTCCCCCCCTCCCCTTCTCTTTAAAGAAGGAGAGACCACTCCCCTGGGTACCAACCCACCCTGACACATCAAGTCTCATCTTCTCCCACTGAGGCCAAGCAAGACAGCCCAGCCTGGGGAAAGGGATCCAAAGGCAGGCAACAGAGTCAGAGGCAGCCCCTGCTCCAATTGTTGGGGGACCCACATGGAGACCAAGCTCCACATCTGCTATGTATATGGAGGGGTCCTGTGCATTTTTATTACTCATCTGACAGCCTGAATCCATGTATCCATCCCACAGATACTTGGAAAACATGCTGAAAGTAAGCTTCAAAGTATTAAGGAAACCATTAACTAATAGACTAAGATGAAAATATATTATGATGAATGTATTTCTACTAAAGGCCATCCCTTATTAGAAAGGTAATTATGAGTGATCATTGTACTTCCTCTTGAGACTTCATGTATTATGTGCTCTGAACAACCTCTGAGTATAGGAAAGTCAGGGGCAATTTATCTGGGAGAGGAAAAGATGGATTTTTTTTAGATCCAAATGCATTTGCATCAGAGCTTACTGAGTCTCACTGCAGTCCCAACAGATGGATGAGAGGATCAACCTCCCCCTCTGCAACCACCAAGGAGAAGCATCACTACCCTGGATCTGAGAGTACAGCAGTTTTTTAAGTCCAGGGTTAAATTACTTGCTCTTGTTAGAAGGAGGTGGTTTAGTGAAAAAGAGTGGAGGTTGAGTTACAAGACAGTTCTTGTTGAAAGTAAATAAGTACAGGCGATTTAATGAAGACTGGCACTTCCCTCTAGCTTTGGACGGTTTCATTGCCCGATTCAGACAGGCTTCACCACAAGGAACAGATGCCAGAGACGACCTAGGATCTCTTCCATGTGCATCCATTAGGAAGCCTGGCTGCAAGCAGAGTTGATCTGGGTTAGTACCCACCCCTGTACCTTAGGGGCTCTTGGACCCTCTTCACACGTCATTTACTTGTCTAGAAAAGTGAAGGAGGAAAAAAAACACTTCTCATGTATCATTAAAGGTAAAGACTCAGTCGTTGCTACTCTTCTTCCCTCGAGGCAATAGACAACAGAGAAAAACTAACAGAGTGTAATGATTTGTATTGTAAATGTTCTCCACTCCCAAAGCTCATGTGCTAAATTCTTGGTCATCTGAGGTGACACTGCAGGGAAGGGAGAGACGGTTAGTAGATGTGACCTAATATGAGGGAGTTAAGTCCCTGGGGACATGCATGACCTTGAAAATAATCCTGGACCTTTTCATCTTTCTGTACTTGTTTTCTGGCCATTGTAAGTGAGCATCCTTCTCAACCAGTTGTTCCTACTGACACCACTTACCACTGCCACATTTGTCCAGAATCAACAGAGTCAGCCAACCCTGAACTGAAATCTCCGAGAACGTGAGCCAAAGTAAGTTGATTGCCTCTCGTATTTTGTCACAATGACAGAAAGCCAATTAATGAGAAGAAACTTACCAAAATTGGTAGATCTTGGCCAATTTTCAAACTGGAGAAGTTTTTGTGTGAAGATTAGGTTTAGAAAGGCACCATGGAGGTAAGACTCCTCAAAGGCAGGGGTCTCCATCAGGTCACTGGCTTTAGTTCCACAAGTAGTTATTGAACATCTATTTTATGTGCTGTCCCGAGCCCTGGGGACATGAAGGAAAGTGGGATACTGTCTCTGCCCTCAGCAGGCTCACGAGATGTTCATTCGATGTGCACATACAGGGGTGGGGATGTGGCTCAGTCGATATGATCTAGTACTGGCTCAGCATTCACAAAGTTCTGAGTTCAGTCATCAGCCCCGCATAAAGTACGGCATCTTAGCACATGCTAGTAATCCCAGCACTCCAGAAATAGAAGCAAGAAAGTCAGAAGTTCTAGGTCATCCCTAGCTATGTAGCGAGTTGGAGCACAGCCTGGACCACAAGATCAAAACATTTTTTTAAAAATTGCACATGCCTATGTGGGTAAAGTTTTGAAAGAACCCCAGGGAAGTCTATGGATACACAGGGTCTTCTCTGCCCTGTAAGGGTGGCCTTACTGGACAAAAGTCCATTGATACTGAGAATGGATGAATATATAAAAATGAAAATGCAGATTTGCCATTTCTTTTACAGGTGATTTCTACATCCAAGGCCTCAAAATCCACAGAAAAAGAACAAAATAAATTATAATGATGCCGATTCATATTATAAGTAAAAGACCATAGACATCATAGACGTTTTCCTCATCAGATGATGAGGAAATGGTGGTTCTGACCCTGAAGGGAGCCAGCAAGCACACCCAGGAGGTAGTCCAGCATTGCGGTTTAGGTGACAATTTTCATGCTTAGCCCCCGAGGCTTTACACTGTGAACATAAGTGATACTCACAGTACCAGCTGGTATTGTTAGCAACTCGAAGCATTAATGTAATACAGCGACGCCCTCGGAAAAGAAACAGAGCTGATGAAGAAATTAACGTGTTCAAAAATAAAGGCTTCATCTGCTGACACACTCGCAGCTTTGCACATGGTGAGATTTGCTCAGAGCTAGAGCTAGAAAGAGAGACAACAGCAGTCAATTTAAGGCCATAAACAACAACCCAGGGAGGAGTCGATGTCTCCTCTGAAACACCGTGAGTGAAGCAATGGGAGCTCATGCAAGTCTGGGGCTCTGGATAGTCTGGAGTCGCTATGTACATGTTTTAGGGTTGGGGTGAGGGAGCATGAGGATCTGGAATATGTATGTATATGTATGTATGCCCATGGATGCCAAAGGAGGATGATGACAGGGGTCCCATTCTGTTCTCCGCCTTGGTCTTTCACTACACCTGAAGCTAAATGTTTTGACTAGACTGGTTGACAAGAAGCTCTTAGAATCCCACTGTCTCTACTCCTCATGCTGAGGTCACAGGCACACATAGACATATTTGGTTTTACTTTAGAAAAAAAAACGTTGCAAAGGATTTGAACTCAAGTGTTCATGCTTGCTGGCAAGTGCTCTTACTCGCTGAGCCAACCCTCCAGCCCCCTTCAAAGTATCTTTACGTAAATTGCATTGTTTCTTTCCGACAAGTCCTAAAACCAAAGGTGGCAGGTCTTTCACTACACACTACATAGGTGAGGAGATGAGGCTGGGGGATCAGGGACTTGAGGTTATTTCTAGGGTCATAGTGGTATGTTCCAGTTTTCAGCCTACCGGTCTCCCAACACACAGCTCTTCTCAAACTATACAGGCCACATGAGACACATGTGATTCCAAATGCAGACTAGGATTCGTGGACTGCGACAAGCCTGCTTTTCCAGGTGGCTCCGGGGTATCAGTGTTCCCGGGAAAGGGACAGCCTTCACTGTGAGAGATGATCTTAGTCTATTTCCCAGGATAAATTATCTCAAATGGCTATGACAGTAGATGATTCTTCACGTCTTTCAAAATACCAAGTCATTGTCTTCACTGACTTTTTCCCCAGCAGCACCTATGTATCTGCCTTTGAGGTTTCTGGACCCCGGACATTCCCTGTTACATTGCATCTGTCACTGTCCTTTTCCTGAACTTGGAGCTTCTTGCACACCCTTTCCAACTCTCAGTCTCTCATTCTCTGTCATTACCACTGCTTGACCAGAAAACTATGTCTTTGAATTTACGATGACAAGTTGAAGACTTCTCCAACACAACAACAGAGTCTTTGCTTCTCTGGACAATGAGTGTACACCCGTCAACTCAGCATGATTCTCATGGTGATTACTCTGAGTTAGAATAGACCCTATAGACTATGTACCAGTCAGAAACCCTGGGCTTCTTATGAATATAACTAACTGGTTATCAGGTATAGGTTCTTATGATCTTCTCAGATTAATTTTACTAGAAAACTTCATAAACCAGTGCTTACTGACTATTACTGACTATTACTAGAAACTTATAAAGGACACATCCTAGTCATGGCTAAATGGAAGTGAAGACTAGGATAATACTACATGGAGCACCCACTCCTCATTCTATCAGTCTTGGTGTGCTCAGCAATCCATCAGCTCCCCAGGCCCTATTATTTAGTGTTTAAGGAGGGTTTCACAGTCAGACATGAATGAGTAAACCATTAACTATCAGCATCTCTCCCCATTCATGGCAAGGAACCCCAGCTACTAGTCTTCTTATTATAGCATATGGAAGACATTCCTAGCACTCTGGAGATTTGAGAGTTTTAGAAGGTAAGCATCCTTCATGTATGCCACCACAGGGTGTTTGTTTGTTTGTTTGTTTGTTTTACACTTTGCTTTCTTCATTATGCTTTGCCTCCTTTAGCAAAGACTGAGGCACAGTGCTGCCTTTCTACGCTATAAAGAAGAGTCACCTTCACAGATTGCTAGCCAATCAACACCTACTCATTAGATGCTCCTGGGTGTCATACAGGCTTAGCATTGCAGGATCACCTTCTCAGAAATGAGACTCAAGTTGGTTTGGGACAAGACCATGACATCAAGGACTAAAACAATAGGATTTGGGTGGAACTCAGAACATGTGTCCCCTCCTCCAAATACTTTAACCACCTTGGCATGTTGAAAGACATCAGTGCAGGAAGTTTCTCTAACTCTCACCCATCCCTTCTTCTTGAAATCAGTCTTAAAACATGGGAAGGATGTGGATGACCTTCCCCAGTGGACATCCTGACCCTCATGAGGGAAGTACCCTTCCTTCTCTCAGAGGGAAGAAGCATCCTTGTTTATGAAGCCAAAGGAATGAAAGGATCCAGGGGAGAATTGGAATAAACAGGTCTAAGTTTTCCCCAATCTGTCACCATTAGATTATGTTTTTCTTCTTTTATATTTCCCCAAAACAACTCACTCTTCACCAAATCTATTATAAAATACCTTCAGTTGCATCTTCCTAGAATTGTTGTTTCCTTCTGAAGGCTCCTGGCCCACATAAAACTTATTAAGCATATTTATTTACATAGATAAATCCTTCCTTTACCTAGTCATACCTAGTATTACAAGCACCCACCTACACACCTCATCCTCCAGGCTACTCCAGGTTAAATTCAGTTTACAGAGACTGCCATTGAAAAGTCTCATAGCATTGTAACAGTTGTACCTTTGCTAAAAAGCCCCCTCTATCTGTGTGTGTCTGCCTCTGTCTCTCACTCTCTGTCTCTTCCTGTGTCTGTTTGTCTCATCTGTCTCTCTGTGTCTGTCTGTCTCTATCTGTCTCTGCATCTGTCTCGGTCTGTCTCTCTGTGTATCTGTCTCTCTGTCTCTCTCTGTCTCTATCTCTCTGTGTGTGCATGGACTTGCTCATGAATGACAAGACCATACCATGCAAGTGGAAGTCAGAGGACAACTTGAAGGATTTGGTTCTCTCCCACTACCATGTAGGTCCCAGGGTTTGAACTCAGATCATCATTTCGCTTTGTAGCAAGAATCTTTGTGACATGCTGCCAGCCCACATGTACAGAATTTTTATGATATGCCAGGACTATTTGTTTAGCCATCTTCCCACAACTAAACTGTAAGCTCCATAAAAATGCTTAGCATTTGCCACCAGTTCTAGCACATAGGAAGTACCCAGTAGATAGTGCATGAATGGATAAAGGATGAATGGATGATGGATGGATGGATGGATGGATGGATGGATGGATGGATGCTATTACAAGTATAGTCTTCCCTAATACCAAAACAGAATAGCTCTCCCTGGTGCTTCACTAGATTTGACAACCATTCTCTGAGGCTTGAAGTCAAAACCCACAGATGTTAGACAAATCAACTGGTTCAGAATAACATAAACAGCCAAGCCATAGTAATGTTATGATGAGGAACATGCATACATTCCAGTGTGTTTCTGTCAAACCAGCCAGCACTTGAATGAAAATCAAATTCTCTTTATTGAATCCTTAATATAATAATCCAGATCCTCCGACTTGTGGAGCGGAAAATGGTAAGGTCTTAAGTTTGGCTGTTAAGCCACCTAGGGAACTATTAAAAGGCTAAAACAATTAGATACCCAAACCCAACCAATTAAACGAGAGGCTCTTCAGGAGTGGGAAAGGAAGACTAGAGTTTTCAAAAGTGAACACTGTGGAATCTGAACAGCAGACAAGGTTAGGAACTGCTCTGGGAGCCTTCTTCAGAAACCTGCCCTCCAAGGAACCACTGTAGAGATTCAAGTGGACATGGGAAAATGTGGTTTCCCTCAGAAGAACTGCTGCTGACAGTTGTGGGCTTCACAAAGCCCGGGAGGAATAATAGGATGGCCTCCACAATGGGATGCAAGCTTATAGCTTTCATTAGGTACAAAAGGGAAGCCACCTTGATTGCTTTCTAAATTCCAGGCTTAGACAGGGAAGAGCATTATGGGGAAAGCTGAGCAAGATTTGAGATGCCAAACCACAGGGATACCTGATGATTTGAGTGGGTCATGGCTGTTCATACATGCCATGTTGAACTAATAGTAGCATTTAGAAACATACCACAGTCCTATTTTGACAAGACAGACTCAACTAAGGTTTCAAAAATCATCAACACTGAAACAGGAAAAAAAATCACCAGAGATACATCCTCTGTGTTGTGTATTGTAACTCCACAGATGATTTCCAGAGTTCACTCATGATTTGCTGCAACTCCTTAAAACCAGCCTATGACACAAACTGATTTGCTCGCTAATTCATCCAACATAAAAGCAAACTGGAAGGCCTATCTTCCTAGCATTCAGAATTCCTGCTTTGAGGTGGCTCATCTCCAGAGGCATTTATTCCTAAATAAACTAAAGGGTATTATTTAGAGACCAATGTGAACCATGATCTATCCAGAACATGAAGTGCACAGAGGCAGCATTCCTAGTGCCAGCATCTGCCCTGAGTTTCCAACTGGAAAGCAAGCATTTCTCCCTTCCAGGTCTATGGATTCTCTCTGTGGAGTACTGTAAAACCTGAGGCATGGTCTCTCTATGCCAGAGGACTAAACACATCCCTTTACACCAACTAAAATTAATTTATAAAAATATTGAACCTAAAATTTTCAAGACATGGAGATGTTTGTGGATATGAGTATGGTGCGTGTAGCTAACATCCGATCCACGCCAATGGCCATTTGCTGCGCTGTTTTGGGTCGGCATCTGCTGCTGGTTAGCAAAAATTCCATTCACAGCTGTCCAGATGAATCAAATGTCCAATTAGCTTTTTCTTCCCTCTCTCTGACAGGACTCTGCCCCAAAGAAAATTTTGAAACAGAAAGCATAATAGAACTGAGTTTTGTGCATTTTCTTGCTGAAAACAGTATTCTGTAAATTCTTGACTGTTTTAGGGGGAAAAAAATTACAGAGCATTATCAAAATCCTCCAACAATGTCATTTCTCTGCATGCAGTGAAGTTCAGAGATTGTCTATTCATTACAATGTTGCCTTCTTGATAAAAACCCTCGGTCTGTTCTTTCTTCTTCCTCAATTCTAAAGAGCCACTAGCCCCCTCAGCTTGCCATCTACTATGAGTTGATTTTAAAGGGTGCGTTAAGAGACTCCAAAAATAACTAGAATCTGAACTCAAAAAAAGACTCTGTAGCATAGCCCAAGAAAGGGAAGGGTGTGCCGCAACGGTTTCAAACCCTCACAGAGGTTTCCTGTTTCATTCAGAGTAACATGGCGCGAGCCCAGCACTACCTGGTTCTCATCTCAACCAGCACCTCCCTTCCTTTGGCTCCCACATGCAGACACACTAACCTATTTCAATCTTCCATTTCAGTGAGCCGACATCCTGTCCTCCCTGGGTCTTGACACACACTGTGTCTTTTGACTATTCTCCCTGGCCTTCAGCCTTATTTACCTGCCCCTCACCTTTCTCCTCCTGACAGAACACTTACCTTCCCTTTTGTTCATTTCCTCTATAGCCCTTTCCAGGGTGTGGAATTTTGTCCACCATCCTCTTGATTTTGTCTATCATTAAAGGCAATTATAGCTTAATTAATATCCTCAGGTTCACCACAGGCTCATTCCTGGTACAGCACCTTCCCTTAGACATCTATGAGAACAATCGAGCTAGGAAAGGCTACCTCACTCCAGGGCGTGGCCACTGTGCTTTTCAGTGGAGCAGATAGCCTTGTTCTCTCTTCCTTGGGAAAAAGGAGTGAAAACTTTCAAAGAGGCTATGATGGCAGGCGGTATCAGCCGCACCGTACCTGGAAAAGCACTTCCTTGATCTTTTCCTATACAGCCATTCCCATTTTAAAGGCAAAAATGAAGATGAAAGCCAGAGTTGTTTCTTCTTGGTGGCCTCAGATCACCAGTTACTAAGGAGCAGAAGGACTCTGGTGTAGGTCCTAATGTCCTGGTCCTTCCCCCACTCTTCCTCCTTGTTCCCATCATTCTCCTGGTCTCAAGAGTCAGCTACCTTCTGCCAAAGTCTGGAGATGATTTTTGAAGGAATCTACCCTAAAGGAGAAACAATACAAGTTTGCTTTCGAATGGCTTGACCGTGTAACTAAGTCAGCCTGCAAGAGGAAATGTGTCTTCAGAGTTAGTTTTTTAACAATTAACAAATGTGATGCATACATTAAAAACGAAATGATTATTTTAAAAAGGACCATGAAGAGAAGTCAACAAAGCGCTCTCTCTCTCTCTCTCTCTCTCTCTCTCTCCCCCCCCCCTCTCTCTGTGCTATCCATCTTAATAAGGACAGTTGCAGGAATGACACACATCTGTATTTGCTTCTGCCTCCAGAGACAGTTTTACATATGCTTTGCTTAATGGAAGTTCCCCTATGGTCGAAATTATTTCCCATTCGCTGTCACATCCCCGTGCCAGAGTTGATTTTTTCTGACAAGCATCACGGTTAACACTGCAACCCAGATGTTTCCATGGCAGCGAGTTAGCAGGGGCTACAGAAGCAACCATCCTTTCCACAGCAACACTGGTATTTAAAGTGATAATTTCAAGAGCGAGTTTTCAAATCTCTTAGGCTTCTGTGGTAATTTTGTTTGTTTGTTCATTTGGTTTGGTTTCGTTTGGTTTTTGTCATGGTGAATTATCATCCCATATAAATAATAAACACCTATTTTAAATTTTATTGTTTGATTGTTTCTCTTTACTCGATAAAGGTTAAAATTAAGAAAGAGGAAAAAACACAAAGGAATAAGATCAGAGAGAAAGGGAGAGGAGGCAAGAATCCTGGTGAGGAGAGGAAGGGGCATGGAAGAAGAGACGCCAACTTTCAGCCTTTTGTTATTAATGAAAATAAATTTAAAAATCTAATTCCTTTCTCAATATTAAGATACTTGGTAATTACAGCATTTCTCATTCCCATCAGCTTTCAGTTCTCCTCTCAGCATGCCTTAAGAAATTTGAACAAATTCCAGGGAAGAAATCCAATCAAGATGTAACTGCCAAGGTCACACAGGAGGAAATGTTCGCAGCAAAGACAGGGGAGAGCAAGATAAGTCTCCCTAGGACATCTGCTCTGTCTGCATCTGCCTCCTCAGCACTTTTCTCTCACAGTCAAGTGTTCAAACAGAGAGACAGGATGCAAGAGCAACAACCCAGTAAAGCTGAGCATGTGCAAACACAGATAACTGTTGCTAACAATGCAACCTTCAGGAGACTCAGCCTGAACCATATTTCGTGATGATGTCTGAAGTTCTTATTATGTTGTAGGATAATTCGTGTAAATGGACATTAATTTGGGTAAAAGATAGAGTTGCATTTGTATCATGAAATTCTCTTCACATCCTTCATTCTTCAGTATCATTTGTAGTAGCAACAATATTTTACTTTTAACTTGTTCAAAATAATTAAACATATTTGGACACACACATACACACGCATATATATATAATATATATATATGCTACTGTAAGATAGAAACATCCTTAAAAATAGAAGTACAAAAAGCGCTAATTAGAAATGGACAGCAAGAGGATAACAGACCTCATTTATTTCTAATGAATACTTTACCTATCATGGTGCTGTTACCTCACTACCGTATGCGATTCTATCAAAGGCAGAAATTATTGATCTTTTTCTACCCACAATGCACTCACGAGTGTATACACACTTCCAAGCGGTTTAGTGAGGGAAGTACATTCTTCTAGAACATCTAAAGGGACATGGGTGCACAGGCAAGCAAGGCCACCCAATGCTCATCTCTGGAAAGAGTTAAGAAGAAGGCTCCATCTCCTTCCTGCGTTACATCAGCTGGAGCACCGTCATCCTCTAAGTTCTGGAAGCTGTATTGCTGGTGGCAGGAAGAAGTCCAGCTACTGTACTTGAGAATAAGGTAGACCAGATGACTCACTCTTCCATTCTTTCTGCTCTTCCACAAGAAGTTTGTTCTAACACTTACAACTCTTGTTCTGTTTTTCCTTCTATAGAAAGAAAGTATAGGGCTGGAGTGATGGCTCAGCCAGTAAGAGCACTCCTCTTATACCTGCACCTCTAGTCCCAGAAAGTTTTATCCTCTGCATTCACAGGCAAAATATACCCATAATTTACACACACATAAATAATAATATTTTTTTTTAAAAAAAGAAAACACAGTTGATTCTTGGTCTGATCCTACTTGTGAGTCCCTTAAGATCTTGGTCCTCTTCCTGGTTGAGTCGGATGACCTTGCTATTATGGAACAACTACCTTATGTTCCATAACTCACATCAGCACACAGCATAAGTCACCAGCACCGCCTTTCTTGCCCTTTTCAGGAAGAGCTGGTCACAGAAAAAGGAATATGTCACAGTTACTCTATTCACGTCATTTAGGAAAGTCAACAGTGCATACTAGCCATTGTGTGTTTCAAGAGCAGGTGAGTTGCAGAAGACTGAAGTCAACTTTGAATGTTGTTTTCAAACTCGAAAAACACTGAAAATGACCTTCCACACACAGGAAATTGGCTCCATTTCCCATGAGGTTCTCATTTGTTAAAAAAGTGGTACTAGTAGATATTAAAACCTGCCACATCTTAATTTATAATTATGTAATATGTAATAAGAATTTGTTTCTGTCAATTATGCACAGCTCCAAATGGAACTATCTTTCTCATACCTGATGACTGCTGTTCAAGGAAAATCTGCTGAAGTGTATATGTGAGCCTCCTTGAGGATCTCCTGTCTCTGTCCTGCCTCTTTTCTTTCTACTTGTGATATGCCAGCAACCTTAGGATGCATTTGGAAGGAACCTCCTCTATGTCTTCTCTCTCTGTTTTGAGATTCTCTCTCTCTCTCTCTCTCTCTCTCTCTCTCTCTCTCTCTCTCTCTCTCTCTCTCTCTCTGTGTGTGTTTAGTAGTTTTACTCTGTTCTGTATAGATGTAGGAGTTTCTGATACATTACAATCTGTAGCACTACTTGAAAATACAACTTCATTTTATAAAATCATGTCTGGAAAACCACAGCCACTGTCTCTACAAACTATCTCATAGCCCCACCTTTCCTTCCCTTCTTTTCAAGAGTCTGGCTACATATACACCAGTCATTTCTACCACACCTACCTACACTCTTCATTTTAATGTTGTTCTTGTTTGTTCTAAATATTTTCTTCTGCTCTTCCAGTCTACTGATTTCCTCTTTGTTTATGAAGAATTTGCTATACAACAATTTAGCACAATTTCAGTTTCTGTATTTGGTTAGTTCAATAGTTTTTTGTTTTTGTTTTTATTTCTTTTCACAGACTCCAATCCTCTACTGAAATTCTCCATTTTGTTATCTAATGTTCTGAACATACTAATTATAAAATTCAAGCCTTACAAACTCCAATCACCTTGAAGTTTACATCTATGGTCTGATATACATACATATATGATTGTATACATGTATACACACATATGAGTGTGTACATTTATGTGGGGTTCAGCTAAGCCTATTCATTCTGACTACCTGTTTTTGTTCTGTATTGTTGAAGTCTCTATACTGTGTTTGAAAAATTACAGCTAACTGGATACTATAAAGTTGATTTTGCTGGTCACAAAAGCTCTGAAAGTGAATAATACCTTGATCTCCTTCAGCCTTTAGAGCTGTCTTCAGGCTCTCCAGGAGTGATGATTTCTCTTTATCTCTGTCTCTCTGTCTCTCTGTCTCTCTCTGTCTCTCTCTCTCTGTCTCTCTCTGTCTCTCTCTGTCTCTCTCTCTCTCTCTCTCTCTCTCTCTCTCTCTCTCTCTTTCTCTCTCTGGAAGATATGAAAGCCCTGATTACTTACATACCAGGGCCAGTTCTCTTCAGTGGGCTTGAACCTTAAGTTCTGATATCATCTTCCCCATGGCCATGAATAGAAAATTCTATATATTTTTCAAGCAACCAATTGCCATCAACTATGCCCAACTCTATGAATTTTCTATAGATCTTTTCTCAAGCACTTGCTTCTTTGGTGGCCCTTAATGCCTTTACAGTTACACAGACACACACTCAGAGAGAGAGAGAGAGAGAGAGAGAGAGAGAGAGAGAGAGAGAGAGAGAGAGAGAGAGAGAGA
>NW_021604658.1:6999976-7015084 GCF_004785775.1 Grammomys surdaster | reverse complement strand
AGAGAGAGAGAGAGAGAGAGAGAGAGAGAGAGAGAGAGAGAGAGAGACTTATATGATTTATATAAACCACACGTACAAAGTCAAGGATGGTGACATGCAACTGTAATCCCAGCATGTGAATGACTTTGGCAACAAAATTCTAAGTTTGAGACTAACCTGGGCTATATAGTAAGGCTCTGTTTTAAACATAGCATCAATGTATTGAACCACAACACTTTGCTCCTGCACACATCAACATCACAATGAAAAGTAAATACAGTGCATCTTCAAAAGTCCTCAAAGTCCTTACTGTTCCAAGATTGCTCAAAAGTTAAAGTCTAAAATCTTTTCAGAGAGCCTTACTCTGTGAGCATCAAAATCCAATGACATGAAGCAGACATTCAAATTCCAGAAGGTTAGAATATAGGATAGAAGACTATCAAGGAAGAATTGGACCAAGTATAAGGAAACCCAGAAGAATAAACATTCAACCCTGAAGGTACAGATCTGGAGCCTAGGGTACCAATGGCATGATGACAAACCAAAGGGCTAAGTATCTAGATATCAAACCCAAAGGGCTTAGATATCTTGTCCCTTTTGGCATTTCTGCCTGAATACCATATAGCTATATTTGTGCATTGGCTTCATTCATTACCCATGGCCTCCCTTGACTTCTTGACTACATCTACAGGACTATATCTAACTTCCTGGGATATTGTTATAGTTTGAATGTGAAATTTCTCCTTATGTCATATGTTTAAAAATTTGTTCCAGTTACTTAGAATCTGGGAGATATTTTCATAATATTACATTGCCACAGTCAATCATTATTCTGTTCTTTATATACATCCAACTGAAATTCAAATTACCTCCATATAACCTATTGGAACTGAAATTTTCACTGAGCTAATTAACTGTTGAAACTCATATGTATCTCATTTTCACATGTAATTTGACTTGGTTATTTTTATCTTCATTTGCATCCATATACTATGTTGTTTTCAGAAATTTTACTCTATTTTTCTTTTTCTATCACATACTATTCAAGCTTCAGGGAAGGGTGAAATCACAGTTGTTCTATAATTAAGAAAAAAAGAGTCAATGGCCAGAATTTATCTTCACTCTGGGTCCGGAAAGCTCCTTATAAGTTTCACAGAACACTTCTAGCTTTGTATTTTACTCATCATTAAAATCTTTCTCTTTAAAAAAAAAATAGTTTCCAGCTGAAACCGATGACACTGTTTTTGGGATAGTGTGGAATCTTTAGGAGATGAACCTTCCTGGGGTACAGGCCTGATGTAGGTTATCTCACTTCAGTTCCAGCCTGAATCCCTTCTCATCTTCCTTACTCATCAAGATGTGAACAAATGCCCTCGCATGCCTGCTGCCAGAAACCTAGCTGCTCAGCCTTCCTGCCTTCAACTTCATGTGAAATACAAGGATGAAAAAGAAGACAAAGACAATAAAGGAAACTATTGAAAGGTTTGTCCTGAAAGCAATGGTGGCCTGATTCAGGACAGTGGATACAAAACAAGCAAAGAAGGCAAACATCCAAAACATACGTCATGTTCTGTGAGAGATGAATATTAAGGGCAGAAGTGTGTCTCCAGATTGTTCTCTATAGGTTTAATAATATTTTATAGCCAATTCAAACAAGTAAACACTTTGAATTCATTCTGAATCTGCATAACAGCATTAAGAGGACTGTAAAGATCCTAATAAAGTAAAATAATTTGCATTTGTGTTTAAAAGGCAAATCAGACGAGTGAGCAATTTGTACAGACTCACTGCAACATTTTATGTCAGGATAATTTAAACTCAAAAGTCCATCAAGTTGGTGGACTAGATATATAAATACTAATGTCTTCTTATAATTAAATGTTAAGAGCCATTAAAATTGCAAACTACATCCAAGCTTATTCATTTATTCAGTAAAAGCTTTAAAATTATGAAAGAATAAAAAACATATCCATATAATGAGAAAAAAATCAAGAAAGTCTGATCATGTATTCTTGTCACATATTATATCTGAAGGAAATAGTACACAGGAGACAAAATGAATGTCAGATGAATTAAAGACCCAAACCCTCAGTTATAATAAGGTAACAAGCTCTTCTAGGTCTGCACACTAGTGGGAACAAATGACACTGGGGATGGGGATGAGCTCACTGAGAGAGACTTGATTGGCATGGACAAAGCTCTGGGTTTTATCTCCAGCCTTGCAAAGCACACACACACAAAAAAAATGACAAATTCATCTACATTTTATGAAACCTTTATAGACCACAAGATGCCATAAGTAGTACAAGCACCAATATACAAAGCCAGCCTAAACACTCATCAACAGATAAACAGATACCTAAGACATAGGATATATCCACAATGGAGTTGTATCCTGTCATAAAGGAGAATCAAATCATGTCATTTGCATAAGAAAACAGCTTCAGAAAGACAAGTATTTCCATATTTTCTTTCACACTAGAATCTACATAGTGTGTGTGTGAGAGAGAAAGAGAGAGAAAGACAGAGACAGAGGTGAAAATTGAAAGGGCCTTTGAGAGGAAAGATGGAGTCTGGGGCTGGAGAGATGGCTCAGTGGTTAAGAGCACAGACTGCTCTTCTGGAGGACCTGAGTTCAATTCCCAGCACCCACATGATGGCTCACAACCATCTGTAGTGGGATCCGATGCCCTCTTCTGGTGTGTCTGAAGACAGCTACAGTGTACTCATACACATAAAAGAAATAAATAGATAGATAAATAAATAAATAAATAAATAAATATTAAAAAAGAAAGATGGAATCTAAAAGAAAAAGAATGAATAATAATTAAGAGTGATGAAGGGAAGAAACAAAATATCAACAATTACCTCTCATATGATTTAACTATATATAGATGTGTGTCTAATATGTATGTACATATACATATGACATATATAATATATATCTATTTAAATATATAACATAGAGGTATAAGGGGTACCATTTGGATATAGAAAGATACTAATGAGAGAAAACAGGAGAGAAAGAGAAGGAGGTGGAGGAGCACATATGAGCACAGTACAATTACATATATCAGTGAAAATGTCACCAGAAGCTCACTGTTACCTTATATGCTAAGAAAAAAGATACTACCAAAAAGAATATTTAAAAGATAAATATAGCATGCCTTTTCTCATGTGTGAAATATATATATATGTAATTATTTATGTATATATTTATATTATGCATATATTTGTATATACTATATATAGTATATGCATATATGTATATTTATATATAGCATATACATATATTTATATACTGTATATTTGTATATATTATATAGTACATATATATGTATGTGTATTTTATATACATATAAATATACATACATAATAGTATGAAGATAAAATGGGGTTTATTGCAGTGAAGCAAGGGCACTAAAGAGAGAGGAAGGGGAAAGCAGGACAGGGTAATGGGAGAGAAAAGAGACAATTATCGTATTCTCTCTCATAGTCAGCACCTAGATTTAAGTGTGCATGATGTAAATGAGAACGGTTTGGAGCAAGGCAGTAGATCAGGAGAAGGCAGGAAAAGGAAATGGAGGATAATGGGGGCCTGAGCAAATGATAATAACACAGGGTGTGAAACGCAATGATGAAGTCGCAAGTTTGTAAACTAACTAAAAAGAAAAGAAAAATTATAAGTGAGTACTACAAGCATTATTAAATAATAAACAAGCAACAGACTGGAAAGATACGTAATACACACATATTTACCCGCTATTGAGAGAGAGGCAAAGATGAAGTGAGAACACTAATACAAGAAAAGGTAAAACACATTAGCCAATCAAAACGTGGAACAGGTGAACAGTTTATATAAAAGGGGAAATTGGCAACAAATCTACTAAAGTGCTCAACTTCATAACTTTCTCAATCTGAAAAAATAACAATCAGGTTTTCAAATTAATTATTGCTTTTCCCCTTTGCTTTAATTGTTTTATTATTATATGTGAATGGGGTTTTGCCTCCATATCTGTCTGTCTCCTACATGCATGCCTGGTACCTGCAGAGGTCAAAGAGGACATTTAAATGATTGTAACCTACCATTTGGGTGCCAGAAACCAAACCTGGGTCCTCCGAAAGAGCAGCCAGTGCTCTTAACTTGAGCCATCTCTCCAACCCAAATGAATTTTTTTAATCTTCAAGAACAAATATTTAAGTTCTTGACCAAGGTAGGAAAAGACATAGAAGCTCATGCACACATTTAATGGGAAGACAAAGTCTGACAAATAAATTTGAGAAACTTTAAAGTAAGTATACTATCTTATAGGAATTTCTCCTAAAAATATCAGGACTTGGATAAAAAATAAATAAATTGAAATATCATTTCTATTAGTATAAAATTATGAATTACCTTAAAGTCCCTAAGGAAAAGAATGAATAGTGGTTTGCATATGTATCAAATAACATTAAGTATCTATTATAATACAAGACAAATGCATAAGTGTTACTTTCCAGTATTTTTTATTTGTTTTTATAATGAGTAAGTAGTAAGACATTTTAGGGTGGGTGGTTCTGAAGATAACAATGGCTGTGCGAGCATAGAACCTAAGTTTAAATACTCAGCACCTATGCACAAAGCCTGGTGTGGCTGCACACACTGGTAACATGAACACTGGAGAACAGAGATAGAAGAGCAGATCCCTAGGGCTTGCTGGCCACCAGCCTAGCTCCAGGTCCAGTGAAAGAACCTGTCCCAAATTCGGTGGAGTGTAATAGGGCAGGACATCCATGTTCTTCTGGCCTCACTACACACGCATGCACGTGCACATACTACACATGAACACCACATGTATATTCCCATCCAAATGTACACATAAAGAAAATACCTATACTTGCAAATGTACGTCTGTGCATGTGTGGGTTGCTGGATAGGCTGAGCTCAATAGACAAGCTGCATGTGACTCCAAGTCATCCCTTCATACTCAGATACTTTCTCACAGAGATAGATCCTTTTTTTTATTAAGAACTAGCTAGTCTAAATTAAACTTCAATTGCACATTTAATTTAAAATCTCTCCCCTCTTCCCAGCACAAGCCTAAACATAGTTTAGGAACCAGCACTAGGGGTGATAGAGAAGGAGTATTCTTTCTTTCATTCATCTTTCTGTTCAAGCAATCCTGGATGATGACTATAACACATCCCATTATGCAAAAAGAGAGTTTAAAGGAATGTCTGTGAGCTGAGTTTTGGTTGTATCAATAACACCAACCATTTATAAATTTAAAAATACTAAGCTACCTATTTTAACAATACTGTATATTTTGATGGTGCCCACAGACAGCTCTTTTGCCCATTTTGGCCAGTGTTCTAATCTGTGTTGAGCTTAGGTGCCAGTGTCATCTGCCTCTCAAGAATCTATGACAATTCCCCAGCATTTCTCATCTTTTGCACCACGTAGCTGGACCATGGGTAATGACCACTCAGGGCTGCTGGTTTGATTGCAGGCTATCAGCTGCCTCATTGCTTCTGGAGTACCCTTTGGAATCCTGTGAAGATGACCACAAGATGCTCCACACACTGCTGTATCTATTGACTACGCAGCTTATTAACTGAACTGGGACCCTTCCAAACATGAAAGAAGCAGCTCCTTAGGAGCATCATGACTGTTGGCATCAAAGATAATTTTTATGGTTCTCTCAGAAGGAAGAAGGGTCGGACACAAAGAGGCTGGATGGAGGAAGAGAGAGAAGAGCAGAAGTAGAACATATCTATGTGTTCTATGTGCAGATCTGTGAATAATCAATAAATTCTTCCACAATTGAGGATAAGAAACCTGGAAATAAAATAGACCTGGCAGAGAGAAGATATTTAAATAAATGAGTGCAATCAAGGAAAGTTAGAAATTTCAAGTCTTATGAAAGGAGAAGGATGGAGAACTGCCATTCAGACTCTGCCTCCCTGCCCTTAGCAACGTGATCAGCCGTGATATGACTCCAACCTGGCAGATTCTGAGAGAGGAAGGAAGATGAAATGGTGGGGATGGAAGGGACCTGGGCAATAGTGAGCACAGTGAGCACAGACTCTTGAGAGATAGAGGTGGGGGACTAAGGCTATTTAAATTTTAGGGGGGCATGGGTAGGGGCTTTCAAGGTGAGTGTGCGTCATTGGCTGGTGCCAGGGTGCTAGGAATGATTCATTAGCAAAAGGAGGAATTCCAGATGCTGCTGAACATACCTTATAAGGGGAGAGGAAATTTAACCTGGCTATGTGACCTCCTTTGGTGGGCAAAGGTGACAAGGCTATGTGCACTGGGACACACAGGCCTGGGGCAGGCAGGCAGAGAGTGATCCTACTCCTTCTGATCTCATCCTGAGGTTCCTGGGGATGGACATGCCTCAATCCCACTCTTGCCCCAGGCCAGCTCCCCTGGTCCACAGAGAGTCTCCAATAGGAAAAAGGGGGGAAAGGTGAAAAAGAATCTGAGGTTTTGAAGGAAATGATCCCACTTGTTCTTACCTCATACAGAAAGTGTATAAGGAGACTGAAGATAGATGGAAGAAGGACTGGCTCTGGAACACTGTCTAATCATTTGTCTGAGAAGAAAATAGAGCAAAGAGAAGATCCAACCCTGGGCAGGAGGGTTGTGCCAAAGGCTTCTGGGAGGCAGCCAGAACTCCATATACAGCTCAGCTACGCTGAGGCTCACCTCATCCTGTCTTCACCACTGAAAGATAATAGCAAGGTCCCATGCTGGGAAGTCATATTAAAGACTTGAGAAAACTTGAGCAAAAAGAAAAAGGTGGGCAAGTGGTATCCACCTTTCCTCATTCGTTCATTCCAGAGGAGGATAACTACCTCAATTGTGAAAAATTGGGAAACCATGTGGAAGCTACACGTGTTTAGAATATGATCACTGGTTTTAAACAACATTTCATCTGTCCTGAGTGGAGAGATAACAACCTCCATCCAAGGATCAAGCAGTTGATGTTGTTTCATGTCTGAGGTTAACATTGTGGACATCTTGACATTGTGGTCCTGTTGGTCACATTCTGTTGAAAGATAGTTGTAGCCTCCAGATGATTTGGGTTCCCATTTTACCATCCACTCACCTCCTCTGATGGGTTTCCTCTTTTGGGGTCAATCAGAAGTTCATTATTCTGTGGGATTCAGAGCCTCCCTTGAAGGCAGGCTGGCAGGGAGTATGTTCATATATATACAGGAAGAAGAAAAGTGTGTGTGTGTGTGTGTGTGTGTGTGTGTGTGTGTGTGTGTGTGTGTTTGTGCGCACACGCATATTTGTGTCTGTCTATGTCTTCAGTTGGGGAAAAGAGACCAGATAAGGATGATTGAGGAGACAAAGCGGTCAGAATATCTCCCAAGCATGCCTACCTCTTGTATCTAGAATATTCTCCTTTCTCAACTTTCAGGTGAAGAAACTGAATCAAAGGCATACTACAGACACCTACATTTTAAATGTCATTTTATGGCATTAAACCTTAATGAGAAAAGCACTGAACAGAAGAGGAGTCAAGCTTATTAAGTTCATTTTTTTTCTGCTCTATTTTTCTTGTTCTAAAGAGATCCAAGACTCAAAGCCAGGACAACAGAGGAGCTCTCATTCTTCTTTATGGGGTAATATGTTTGTTTTGTTCACTCTAAATTGGGCTTAAATTAGGCCTCAGAAGGAGGGAATTCATTAAAAGCCTGAGCTGCCATGTTGGCAAGTTACCATCTGAAAGGCCAGTAGCGTTGCTCTTGATATAGCTCAAAAGAGAAAAAAAGCAAACCCTCAAACAAGATTGTTGTCCCACTTGCAGCCAATTTATAATTTTCTCCTCAGATCGTAAAATTAGAAAGATGAAGACATTGATTTCTGATGGGCAGACTTTCTCCACCAAAAACATGCCTAGGCATATACTAGGTGTGTGTCTTTCTAATAATTTCATAAAGATATAAACATAGAAACCCACAAATACACATGCATGTTATGAAACTGATAACATAGTTAATGCATAGATTTACTCTTTTCCACCCAATCTTATAGTTACCATTGCTTTTTGCCACGGAATATATTCCATGAAAACCCCATTTTCTGGGTCTAAATAATGTCCTATCCTAGGCTAGTCATACATCATCATTGACTTAGGAGTTCCTTTTCACTGTCTGCTGAGATGATGCCCATTTTTACCATTTTGAGAGAAAGAGATACTGCTCAGAGACAGTTTTGACAGCAGGTATCTCTTTAAACTTTTAGGTGAAGTTTTTAAGAGTGACATTCATTTTGAAGCCTTTAGAGCTCTTATTGTGAAATGCTTGCCACATCCATGGAGCTTGTTGCTGTGGCTCCCAGCAAAGTCATAGCTGGGTGGAAGGGAGTTTGGACATCAGAGGACTTTCAGAAGAGATATCGGTCCTCATACTGCATCCCACTCTGGTCCCCTCACCTTCTACCTGCAGCACAGAGGTGGTTGTCTTCTCGATTCAAAACGTGACTCTACCTGGACGCTCAGAGGACTTCATATGTGTACCCTGGAGGTAGAGATCTAGTTATATGGACTCTGGCTCATGTTTCATGCAGTTAAGAATGAAGAACAGAAAGTGGGAGTTCCTGGATGTGTGTAGAAACTGTCTCACCAACAGCGGGTCTCTGAAAGTGGTTTCTCCTGGGGCCAAGTGAGAATTTTCTGATTGATTAAGTGGACCATCCAAAGGTACAAGAAGATTTGACAAGAAGGATGCTGGAAGTGGGTGACATGATACTCAGACACTGAGGGAAGAGCTTGACTAACTTTAAAGAGTGCATCCTCTCCTCAGAATTAAGAGCTCCTCAGAAAACCACAACAAGTAGTTCCCTTAAACATCTGAACCAGAGTCAGTTACCAGTGCAGTAAGATGTTCCATGTCCGCTTTCCTCTCTGCCATGTCCCCTGACTATTTTGGCTCTAAAGAGCGTAGGGACAGCAACCCCAGCCATAGTAGATGATGGTACCTTCAGTTCAATCAAGGTTCAGACTTCAGAGGAAGCTGAGAATGTTTAGGTATCTAATGTGACCCGAAGACCTTTTTAACACTCTGAGAGAAGTCTGTAGCATCTTAGGGATCACCTCAGAATTGACCCAGGAAGGCAGGAAAGAGTGTTCCCAAGTAAATGAGTATACAGGAACAGGATAAGTTGTTTTCTGCTCCCTTCAAATACTGATATTCAGTATTCCAGTTAAGATTTCCCCAAATTATGTTTATAAAATAATAAATGAATCATGAAGAGAGTTAAGTTTATTGGAGTACTGGAATTCAACTAATTAAGCAGAGAACACAGGTAGCAACAGATATTAAGCCAGTCAGCCTAGGGTTGGCTCCCGAAAGCTATCAACTTCTTGTCTGTAAGTTGTAATCACACTATCACGTCAGCTGGAAACGTCACTGTTGGCTGTGGTGGTGTGCTAATTCAGTGGTGGAGTGTTTGTTTGCCTACCATGTAGGAGTCCCTATCTGAATTCAATCTCTAACACCACAAACACAGACGCAGCGAATAGCCTTTGTTAAGAAAGAAGCTTAAGTAAAACCAGGGATTATTGAGTAGTTTCTTTGGCACTGAGAAACTATGATAGGCATTCATTATCAGGCCATAAAACTCATAGATGCAAAAGAATATAATTTTGCAAACTTTCTGTAGCTCAATTTAATAACTATCTGGAGTCTTTAGTCTTCCTAATATAGAAAAAAATAATGCCTACTCAATGCAGAAAAAAAATCACTTAGTTGATTTTTCCTTCCAGGTACTTCTGGCTAAGAGTTACTGTTCTGCATACCCGAAGGAAAGTCTACTTGGTAATGTTTTGTTAAGAAAGAGGATCTTACTTGCAGCTTACTTCTTGTAGAAGATACAGTCTCCTAAAATGTAATTTATACTGCATGAACTGCCAATGTTACCTTGGATTTTTCTAAACCTGCTAGCTCACCCTCTGCTCTGACTGGCTTTTTAATGGCAAGCACAGATACCATGCTTCTATCTCGGATAACTGTTCTCCTTAGGCCCATTCAGAATCCTTCTAAGAGGCATGCAGAACTTTGGGATGTTCCTCCTTGCCTCTTGGATGTCTGAAGAGGATTCTGGGTAAGATGTTGTATGCCATGCCCTCTCTGTATTTTGTTGTGCTCTCACCAGAGCTTGCAATGAGAATTGTAGAAGTCAAGTCTGGTTCTACCTCCCAGCCCCATGCTCCCAGAAATAAGACTCAGACTCAAAATATATTTTAAAAATGCCATGACCATATAGCTAGGCTCTTCTCTGACTAAATCAAAACTTAAAATAACCAATTTATTCTAAGCTACATTCTGCTGTGTGGCTGGTTACCTGTGCTCAGGGACCATCTCATTTCATATTCCCCGTGTGAATCTCCTGTGCCTGGCACCATCAAAGACTCCTTTCTGCCTCCTGGATGTTCCACCTCCTATTTCCTGACTAAGCCATAGGCCATCAGATTTTTATTGACAGGTGTCACATCCATATAGATGCAAGATATTCTCTCTACAGAGAACTGTAAGACATTGCTACACTTTCAGGCTTTACCCAGAGAGCAAGATGGGCACCTCTGTTTTCAGACCCTTTGTGTCTCTGGCTCTGTCCTGCTATCATTTTGTCCAGCCTTATTGAGGTAAGGACACAGTGCTAGAACCACCTCTATTATTCACTGACTGCTAAATTACCCTGTCTTAGACACACACACACACACACACACACACACACACACACACACACACACCTGTGGAGAGAACTCTATATCTGGGTTCCTTAGACATTTAACCTTTAAAAATGGAAACATGCTGGCAAGCAACAGCATCATCTATTGTGTCCCCTACAGAAACCAGAGTTCAAAGTGAATGCTCTGAGTCTAAACGGTCCATTTGGAAGAAGGAAAACAAGGAGGAGGGAGAGACATTTGCCTCTGCTCTTTCTAAGCTACACCCCTTTTCAATGAATGCTTTCTAAGGTCTCTTTAAAATCACAAAGTTCATACACAGGGCATACGTAGGGTAAAAGCAGCAGGCAAGCTCCTGTCCTTCTCATTGCTTGTCTGTAATGGGTACATGTCAGAATTCCCTTCATCTGACAGAAGTCACCACATGTATGACTTCCGTTCTCAGAATGTGTAAGAAGGAAGTCAGAAGTTCAAGTTTCCTGAGGCTGTAGCCAGGGAAAGAGACTATCTACACCAGACAGACAACACCATCCGTTGGCAAAATGCCCTTAGGGGACAAATGGAGTGATGGAGGTCATTTAAAAGGTATTTCCTCATTTCCTCCAGACTTTTGCCCTCCTACACCAGAAGTATCTCCAGAAATGAAGAGCAGACATAAGGGCAGTTGGAACCAAAAGGAATTGCCCATTCAAATTTTGTTTTAATTTTTATAAATCTGGTGGTAAGAAATAAACAATGGAGTAATTCTATCCCATGGCTCTTACATATCAGACGATGAACATATTTTAACTTTATAACAAACACAGATTAATATGTCTCCAGCTTGAAGTGACTCTGGAATTGTCTACAAAGTTAACTAGGAAGTACAAGGTCCCACCTCCATTCATTGATCGTTTTGAATTATGTAATTAAAACCCCTGATGAGCCTCCACAAGGTGAGGAACACTTTCATGTATGAGTTAAAGGCCTCCCAAGACAATTATAAGTAGAGGGACATAGTCTCTGATCAATCTTAAAATGGAACACACCTCTATCCCCATTTAAAGAAACAACCAATAGGAAAGAAATTAGACTTGTGTGGGCTTCTTTCCTCTAAGAGGCAGAATCAGGCTTAAGTTCAAGATGGAAGACATGCCAGACAAGAGTTATCCCCATGAGCAACACTTCTTGCCTGCAAGTTTCTCTTTAAAATCACAAACTTACACTCCCTTCTCCCAAGTCTCATTAGGCTAGAAAGCAGGAGAGAATGAGGTGAGAGATGGCCCTGCTACCATTCAGGTACAGGTAATAAATGCAGAGGTTTGATATTCTATCTGCAGTGGAAGTACTGGCTTTAAGTCCTGCTGCCCCTCCCTCTCTCTGACAGATCCTGGGAAAACTGAAAGTCCTGTACCGACTGGTTTCTTGCTGCGGGGCTGCCATTCCATCGTGTTGTGATCTCAGTTCACCCTGTGATGGCCACCACTCTCAGAACCTTTTCCTTGTCTTACTGTTATATTCCTAACTTCCTAGCTAGCCCTTGGCTTGATCTTCACATTGCCAACAAGAAGGGGGACATTTTTCTCTCTAATGATGTTATTACCTTTAGGCAAGTAGCCACAAGAGTCACCCAGCTGTTGTTCTGTTCATCTGGGCATGCAGCAGGTACCCAAAGTGTAGTCTGCTATCAAGGACCACATGCCAGCCACTAGGCTTCCATCTGGGACACGGTGAGAGCAAGACACTGATGGTAACAGTAGACATGGTGTTGTCCATTATCTATTATTGGTATTATCACCCTTTTCTAATGAGAATCATTCAAACAAGCTGTTCAAGTACAGACAACCATGGGGTGGTACTTCCAGGGCTGGCAGTTGTATCTGTTTTTCAAGCTTAGCATTTCCGGGCCTTCTCACCTCTCCATACTGATGTGAAAGTCTTGCTCACTGAGGCACTTCCCCTTTTTCTGCATCTTTCTCAAAGAATTTTTTATCACCAGGTCACAGAAGCCAGTAGTAGTTCATCCACACCTCCCTGCTTTCCCCAAGAGGGTTAGACTTCTATATGTAACTGAAAATAGAATTGTATACGCCATGGTAAGACAGAGCTAGGTTGATTACATGTGAGAAGATAAGAAAGGAAGAATATCTAAACCCAACACCTGAATATTCATAGTATTTAAAACATTGCAGACAAGGAATTGTTAGAATAACAAACAAACGGAGGGTGTATTTTACATGCTTTGCTCACTTCTCAGGACTGGGATAGTGAAGAAGCCATTAACGATTTTATAAAGCAATGACAAGATCACCTTGTTGCTGACCCTGCAAAATCTATTCATTATTTAGTGAGCTTTGAAAGTAGGAGAACTTAACCAGAGCTGTCCTAAACTCTAGGGGACCCCCAGCTTAAGGAGGGGAGGATATCTAACTCAGTCCCTCACCCTTTTTCTTCAGGATAAATTTTCCTCAGCTCCGTTGAGATAAGATCATGGTATATAGACCAGGCTGGGCTACAGTTTGCAATCTTCCTGCCTCAATTTCTCAAGGGCTAGGATTAAAGGTTTATGCCATCATTCCAAACTCGTGAGGATAGATTTTTATTCTCACCTAAATCCTGCGTGGCAGAGACAACCAAGGTTCTCTTTTCTCTTAAGGAATGTTGTAGTAGGTAGTTGAGGCTGTACTTTCCTCCTCACTGTGATTTTAAGTTGGATTCCTTGTGCATTCTGGTCATCACTCTCTGGGATAAGGAGGCTGGAATTTTCAGCTTAAATGTGAAAATGAGGACCAGTTACTTCCAGTTGCTTCAAATAGAGATCATCACGATCCTTCCACAACAAAATGAGCCCCTCATCAACAAACATTTCTGATTTGAAGCCAACATTAAGAAGTATCATTCTTCCTGTTTATTGTGAAAATTCCTTTTAGATTTTGAAAGGTATAGATTTTATAGTGAGGTGGGCATGTTTGCAGAACTAGGGTGGCGGTCAGAATGCTGTTGCAGTGTAGACAGGTGTGGTGGTTTAAATGTTTGGCATTATTAGGAAGTGTGGTCTTGTTGGAGTAAGCATGACCTTGTTGGAGGAAATATGTCACTGTATGGGTAGGCTTTGAGACCCTCCACCTAGCTGCCCGTGAGCCAGTCTTCTCTTGTTTGCCTTCAGAACAAGACATAGAACTCTCAGCTCTACCTGCATCATGCCTGCCTGAACTCTGCCTGTTCCTGCCTTGATGATGATAAACTGAACCTCTAAACCTGTAAGCCAGCCTCAATTAAATGTTGTCCTTTCTAAGAGTTGCCTTGGTCATAGTGTTTCTTTACAGCAATGGAAACCCTAACTAAGAAAACAGGATAGAGCCTAAACAGCTATAGTAAACCTTTGTCATAGAGTAGTTCTGTGAACTGTCACTCACCTCCCCACGCCTGTGGTAGGTAGCTACTCATGAGGTCGGTAAAATTGACTAAACAGAGATATACAGATCAGTGTGATCCAGGCTTTCAGATGGGTATAAACTATGACAAACTAGCTCCCGGTTGGAAGTGCTAGCTTCCAGAGTGCTAATTTCACTGTCTTGAATTCCCAGGTGTAAAATAGACAGTCAAAACTATCTGTTCTGATTTCATGGACAAAGGAAATAATTGTCCATATGAGGGAAGCAATGAGTGGAATGGACCCAAGGGTTCTGAAAGGGTGAACACAGAGTCAGTGCCGGAGTACAGTATGGAAAGTGTCCCCGAACAAAGCAAATGAAAACCAAAGCCATGGATCATGATGGAAGATGATTGTTTAGAGAGTATAGAAAAATGGGCATCAGAAAGGTAGGGTGGCTGAACAGCCATACAGAGGAGGAGGTTGGAAAGTCAGAACTCCAGCACTGTACACTCATCTTGTCTCCATACAATTTGGTATTGGGAAGTAAGAGGGAGAGAAAGGCTGGGTCAGTTTACATCTAAAATATAATCTCAGTTTGGGTATATTTTTTTCTTCTTGGACTTATATAATGATTTGACTTTCCATATTTCATTTCTTGCCATTTTGCCATGTCTTTTTAGCAACATCAAACGCAATAGGACAGACCATAAACTATTGCATTTTTTTTCTCATCATGCAGGTTCCTAACTTTTCTTTTATTTGATTTTCTACCCTCTGTAGCTGAAAAACATGTTCTAGAATAAAAAATAATACCCTTAAAGATAAAAGAATTCATATTAGAAATAAATATAGTGGCATGATTAATCACCCATCCAGTTCTTTTATATTACATTATGCTAGTTACCTCTATGTCCTATCCAAAATTATTCTGTCTGGCATTTGCAACTATTTGAAATTGTATTACTGTTTGTGGATGTGGATAGATACATGTCTGTCTGTGTGTGTAGAGGGGTGTGTGTGTGTGTGTGTGTGTGTGTGAGAGAGAGAGAGAGAGAGAGAGAGAGAGAGAGAGAGAGAGAGAGAGAGAGA
>NW_021604658.1:6925785-6999966 GCF_004785775.1 Grammomys surdaster | reverse complement strand
AGAGAGAGAGAGAGAGAGAGAGAGAGAGAGAGAGAGAGAGAGAGAGAATGGAATCCAGGTCAACTTCAGGTGTCATTCCACAGATATCATATAGTATTCGTCTGTTTGTTTGTTTGTTTGATTGATCGATTTGTTGATTGGGTCTTTCCCCAGCTAGCCTAGGCTAGCTAACCAGTGAGCCTCAGGGATCACTCTGTCTCTATCTCAGCAGCACTAGGACTATAGGTAGGCACACATACCCCGTGTCCAGCAGGGCTTCAAGGACCAAACTGAGGTTTTTACAAGGTGAGCATTTTACTGACTGAGCTCTCTCCCCAACCCTGATGTTATTGTTGACTTGGGTTCCTGTTGGATGATCCTGTTCACTAATGAAAGATCTATGGGATCTAGGTCTTCTCTTGTTTGCCGCTGTACCTAAGTAGCCAGGGCAGTGCCAGTCAACAGGCAAAAGCTTAAGAAACACTCTTTTCAAGATGTGCCAATGAATTTTACAAATGAGTAGAAGATTTCTATACACAGGTTTTCCTGGAGTTTTTGGATTTTCTGAAACTAATCAAAGAATTTCTAAGCCAACAAAGCTACCTGATGGGTTTTTAGCCAAGTCTGGTGCCAAAGCTTTTTGATTGGGTAGCCAGACAGCTGTCTTCTATAAGCAATATGACTGCACGGCCATAAGAAATATTGGGGAATGAACAGAAATTTGCAAGTCAAATTCTGGACATGTCTGTGGAGATGAATTTAGCTTATTGCTACATATTGCAATTCATTAGACTCATGG
This sequence comes from Grammomys surdaster, assembly GCF_004785775.1. NCBI lineage: Eukaryota > Metazoa > Chordata > Mammalia > Rodentia > Muridae > Grammomys > Grammomys surdaster. Next base: position 6,999,188 of record NW_021604658.1, on the reverse strand, counting down.
CTGGAGTCAGGAAATAGCCCGCAGAGCTCTTGGGATTGCCTAACACAGGAGAAAACGCTGAGGTGAAATATTATCTGCTAAGAAATAAGTCTTCTCAAATTCACCTCACATTTTAGGGGTTAGGGTTATTAAATGAAGCTTGTCAAATTCACCTCGTGCTAGGTCAAGGTTATTAACTGATGGAGCCCAGGACTGATCTATAGTAAAGGATTTTCTCACAGACACGAAAGGAAAAGGTGATTAAACTGACACAGGATTGAAGAGCCATCATGGAGGATACAGCAGGGGTCTTTGGTGGTGGACTTCAGTGGATTATTTGAATGCCTGGAATACACGCTGATCAAATCTGGACCACAGACACAGGAACTCGAACACACGGGTGTCAGAATCATGCCCCATAAAAATCTTTTTGAGCTGTAACAATGGGCCAAATATAGCAACACAGAATTTAATAGAGATATATATCAAGGCACAAACTTGAGTTCCACACATCAGCCACAGCTGTGATCCATCAGGATCCTTCTAAATAATCAAACCAAGCCCCATAAATAATGATATGGAAAGTTTAGTCTCTGACAGCTTTCTCAGCCAAATCTTGAGCCTTTAGTGGACAAGGGTACCAGATAACTTGTGCTTTGCACAATGCAGTGTCTCAGTGGACGCCTGCCTAAACAGTCTTGGCTGTCTCTGGCTCTGATAGACACCCCTCTGACAGTATCCCTCTTGCCCTCATTTTGACTTCTCTTTGTTTTTACACCACCGTCCCTAAGCCTAGTCTCTGAGAGCCATAGCCCACACACGGTCTGACCACAGATAGCTCCAGGGCATAAGATTTGAAGCCCTAATCAATATTTTCAAAAAAGAAAATGCACGTCCTCACTTTGCTAGAAGTAAGTTGAAATGGGATCGAAGCATAAATCTACACCAGTGCTGCCTGGACTACGTTCAGATCCAAGCCATCTTGTAATGGTTTAGAAGGGAAATACTTTCCAAAGGCCCTGATGCTAAAGGCTTTGTTGTCAGTGGGGCCCCACTGGGGTTGGTGGAATTTTTAGGAGGGAGGCCTTAATTATTTTCCTGCCTCCACCAGCAGCTGTTGACTCTGATGGCTTTCTCCATCTGCTCTCTGGGGGCCAGACCACATCTTGAAACAGGACTCGCTTCTGTGCAAGTATCTAACTACAAGTGTATCCTCAAGAAATGAAGATGAGAACCTAAGTCTGTCCTATAAATGGTTTTTCTTCTCATTACCAGATTTCCTTCTGAATATCTTTAAAACATATATACATTATTATATATACATAATTATGGGTTCTATACATGCAAATATATCACATAGTATATAATATATATCATTACAAAAGCATGTTCAATGCATAAAACTTGGAGAAGACAGATAAGTTCAAATGCACATGTATTTTCATGCTTTCTACATATACATACGTCTTTATAGAATACATGTCAACTCATGAATGTGATCATAACTATCCTTCTCCAAAGGCCCTTATGCTAAAGGCCGGTTTGCTAAAGTGTGGCAATATTTGGAGAGAGTGGAACCTTTGACAAATAGGGTATAGTGAGAGAAAAGTAGACAGTTGGGATATGTCCTTGGAAGGAGAATAGGGGCTTCCAGACCCACCCCACCCCTCCTTCCACCCCACCACACACACGCTTCCCAATCACTACAAGATAGCCAGTTTCCTCTGCTGTACCCTTCTAGCCATGACAGTCTCTCTAGAGGCAACAGAGTCACATAACCAAATATTCAAATCTCTGAAGCCACAAAGCAATATTAAAGTTTCCCTTTTTTTGAGACCAAGTTTCATTCTATAGCCTAGACTGGCTGGAAACCATAATGGCTCTCCTGCCTCCTAATTTTTGTTACAGGTAATGCATTATCATAGCCAGTTTTTCTCTTTTGTAAGTTGCTTATCTCAGATGCCGTGTCACAATGACGGAAAATGGAGTGCTCTGTTGTCACCTTTTGTGCTTTACATTAAGATATTTTAACCACAAAATAAGTATTCTTCTTCTTTAAGAGCACTGAAGAATGCAGAGTAGATTTTTTTTTAATAATTGTAACTTTGTTATAAAGAACTAGTTTTTTTTTTTTAATCACACAGCAAAATTAGCCAGATCCAACGTCTACTCGTCTCAGTGAATTTCAGTGCACTTAGCCTTGTACTTTGCCAAGGCATGTAGTCTGGAGAATACGGTTTCAATATCTCCAAGTTTTCTTTAATTGTGACTCAATTTTCTAAGCACTGATTGTATCAGAATCCAGACTATCAGTCAAGGAGAGCTCCCAGTGCTTCCTTCCCTCTATTCCATTCGGAATCTCTTCACATTCTCTCAGAGAGGTTTGGGAAAGTGCCTAAAGGTTGACGATTGTCTTAGTGGTTTACTCCTGTGAACAGAAAACATGATCAACTCTTATAAAGGACAACATTTAATTGGGGCTGGCTTATAGGTTTAGAGGTTCAGTCCATTATCACCAAGGTGGGAGCATGGTAGCAAGCAGAGCTGAGAGTCCAATATCTTCATCTGAAGGCTGCTAGAAGACTGGATTCCAAGCAGTGGGGATGAGGGTCTTAAAATCCACACCCACAGTGACACACCTACTCCAACAAGGCCACACCTCCAAATAGTGCCACTCCTTGGGCCCAGCATATTCAAACCACCACAACAATGCATCATCTTCTTGACATTCTTTGAGTGTTGACACATGACTAACTTGGAGAAGGGTCAAAATGATAATAAATATCACCTTCAGTGAAGGTGATATCACCTTCATGGAAGGATGATCATTCCTATGATCTCAGGCTATTTTCGAAGCAATTCTGGAGAAGAAGGTAGAGGAGTTAATGCCATCCAAATAGCACTTTCCCAGGTATGTTGTGGTCCCTTCCCTTAGTGTCAATACTCAGCTTCTTCCCTGAGGAGGGAGAGGAAGAAATGAGATGCTCTATTATTGGGAAGTCTTCCACTGTCTCTATTTATAACTGGTTCTTCTCCTTAGACAGAAAACCCAAACCCTCCAGAGCTGCTGTCTTAGTTACTGTTCTATTGCTGTGAAGAGACTCCATAACTAAGGCAACTTATAGAAGACAATATTTCATTGAGAGCTTGCTTGCAGCTTTAGACAGTAAGTCCATTATTGTCATGGAAGGGAGCATGACAGCAGCCAGGCATGTTGCTGGAGAAAGAGCTGAGAGCTACATCCTGATCCACAGACAACAGACTGAAAGTGGACCTGGCAAGGGCTTTTCAAACCTCAAACCCCACCCCCAGTGACACATCTCCTCCAACTAGGCCACACCTCCTAATCCTTCCCAAACACCTCAATTCCCTGGTGACTAAGAAGTTAAATATATATAAGCCTAGGGGCCATTTCCATTCAAATCCTACAGCTACCCATGGGAACTATGGTGCTATGATTCACTTGGTTTTCAAAGTGTAGGGAAGCCTGATAAGTCCACCTCAACTTCTAGAAGGAGTGGAATGTAGTCCCAAATAACCATCTGGAATGTATATTTGAAAACTATACCTAAATATTCTCACTCCTCCTTCAGAGCTACTGAGAACCTCCCTAGCCCCACCTCCCGACGTGCCTTCTACCTGGCCTCGGGTGGCAGCTCAGAGCCTCCTGTGGTGGAAATGCCAGTGAATGCCTCTTCACAAGGATCTCTGGCATGGTCCCTGTTCTCAATCTCGTGGCTCGTTCTGTATCATGGTTATAAACACGCAGCTCTCGCTCCCCTGATGGACTGTAAGTTTCTTTGTGTCACAGTGTCTGATTCCTCTGTTTCCCCCTTATAGCACTTGGAAATGAATCCCTATCTGAAAGGCTACATGAATTCCTGGTGCCAGAGAAGAACCACTTATTTCTATTTCTTTTATCTAGGGCACTTCAGAAGCAATCAATCCATTTTACTACCTTCCAGCTCTTGGGCTTCCTGGTACTCCTGAGCGAACGATAGATTCTTAGCCAGCACACACCCTTGTTCTTCATGCTCCACTTACACCACCTCGACCTGCAGGCAAGGAGTGGTTCCAAGCCTCACCCATAAACAGTGGATCCGCCCAGCTCTTCCTTTCCCAGCTCAGTTAACCGATCATGTGACCCTGATCCCTTTGCTTCAAGGGACACTAGAGCTTCTGTAAATGGCCACCATTGCAGTGAAGTGGCTGGGCACAGCAGGAAACGAAGCAGCCACAGGTATAAAACCCAGGCTCTGTCTTAGTTTTCTGGGTGTGATATCCTCAAAAATCATTTCTTTTTCAGAATTCTTGTCTATAAAGATAACATTTGGGCTTCCCAGGCTATCTCCAGCTTTATGAGCCACCGTTTAGTGAAATCTTGAATGAAAATGAAGACCAATAAAAGAAATGAACACCTGCTGCTCTGGCTAAAGCACAGGATGATGTAAACCATGATGTCTTCCTGTTTCCTCACCTGCAGCTGCCTACAGAGCCCCTGGGAACTTCTGGAACAAAGTTGAATGCCATCGAATGGAGAGACTCTGAGCAGTTTTCTAACCAGAGTTTCTGATTTCCCAAGGTAGACATTAGACAACAAGGAGACGTGCCGAGGGAAGTAATGCATCCTGGGAAGGACCAGAAGTCTACCTAGGGACACTGTAGTCTTTGTACACAGGAGATCTGCCACACCCAGATATTCTCTGAGCTTTTGGGTTTTGGAGCTGCTTAAGAGCAGGGACTCTGTTTTGTTAATCTCTGCATTTTCCTTCTCGGCAAAAGGCGGAAGCAGCGGCTAGATCAAAGTTATCATCTCTCTTTTGTAGTTGGTGGTGCTCAAGAGGTATGAGCTGCTCTCAACCCTGCTTCTATCGAAGCATTCAATTCTACCGGCTTTGAAGCTAAACTAATGGTGCGTGTACGTACATTATCACTGTGCTGTCAGGCAGCAGGACAGGGCAGCACCCCTTCTCTGCATCGCAGGCCGCTGATGTAGTGACGGCATCATGGTGAGCACTCAGTGGTCCATGGTGAGCACTCAGTGACTGTGAGTGAATGACTGAGGATGTTCAGGTTCTGGGTGCTGCTGTCTTGGCCAGAGAATTATGAAGCATATGTCTTTCCCATGACTTACCAGGCAGTCTTCTACTTTGCCATCTACTGCAGCTGGACTTTGCTGAAAGCCTGCCAAGAGCCACTTCAGCCCACCAACGTCTTTGTTCTTCATTGAATTTGTTCTGTCCCTTCTTTCAGATATGAGGAGTCCTTTGAGTGTTCATCTCTTCTATCACAGATTCAAGCTACCATCATTTCCTCCTTCTTCCTCTTCTTTACAAATAACACGAGTCAGGAGAGTCAGCTCGGTGGTTAGAGCACTTGTTGTTCTTGCAGGGGACCAGGATTTGGCACTCAGCTCCCACATTTGTGGCTCACCATCACTCCAGTCCCAGAGGATTTAACTCCCTCTTCTGACCTCTGTAGACACCAGGCATGATCGTGATGGACATTCATGCAGGCAAAAACACACTCACTCACGTATAAATAAAAATTTTAAATGAAGATAACAGGACATATAACATAGACTAGCATGATAGACTGTAACATCACACCATTACAACACAACAATAACAATAACATAACCCGTCCAGTCCTGGGCTCTCCTCATTTCTTGAAGGGCAGGTTACCTGGTGATAAGGATCTTAGCAGAAGAACTGGCTTCTCAGCAGGCCTGAGAGCTGTGCAAAGGGTTTCCATGGTGATTCAGGATGGAGATCCCATTCCAGTCCCCTTCCAAGATGACGTATACACCAGAAGAGAGACAGTTGGAGTCAGGAAGGGAACTAATAGAAGAGGGCAAGAAAGCTGAGGGAGGGTGGAGTATGAGTAAAGAACAACAATCCACGCATGGAAATGTCATCGTGACACTTATTAAAAACGGTATTAACTCGAAGTACAGGCAGGGCAGTAGAGCAGCAGGAGGTGCAGACCATGCAGTGCAGAGTTAACTATAAACATATGGACATAGGGCTCCCTGCTTTAGATTAGCTATGCTTTTTTTTTTCACTAGCAAGATGGAAGGAGACCCCTAGGGATGGGAGCAAAGCCCTGGTGAGGTTTAATGTGTTCAAAGCTGAGGTCCTGGCTTTGCTCCTGTGTTCTGTTCCTCCTCATCTCAGAAGCTTCTCTCTTCTTGCTCTTATTACAAACTGAAAGCCACCTCCCAGACACCCTGCCCCTTTCTGTGTCTCAAGTCCATCTGCAGCTGATCGAGGGATCCCATAGGTTCTATCTGTAAAACTTGGTTAGAAACTGGTCATCCCTCCCTACTACTACCAGTTATCACTCTGTATTAGTTTTTCTGCCTCAGTTCTAGTAGCATTCACACTGGATAATTCTTTGTAAAGGTAGGCAGCCATGCCCTCTGAGGCAACATCTCTTAGATCTATCCACTCACTAGGAACACATACTAATCTGTCTGTGGTGGTTTGAATAAAAATACCCCCCCCATCCCCAATAGACTCATGTGTTTGAATGCTTGACCTACAGGGAGTGGCACTACTAGGAGAGAAGGCCTTGTTGGAGATAGGTCTGGTTGGAGGAAGTGTGTCATGAGGACGAGCTTTGAGTTTTCTTATGCTCAAGCTTATGGCCAGAATAGCACACAGTCTGCTTCTGCTGCCTGCAGATCAAGATGATGTAGGACTCTCAGCTCCTTTTCCAGCACTATGTCTGCCTGCATGCTGCAATGCTTCCTGCCATGATGATAACAGACTAAACCTCTTATAATGTAAGCCAGCCACAGTGTTTTTCTTTATCGGAGTTGTCATGGTCATGGTATCTCTTCACAGCAGTAAAATCCTAACTAAGACACCTCCTTTCCCCTAAGTTCTGAAAAACCAAACCATCCCAAGACATTCCCAACTGTTTTGCAAAGGAAAAGAATTGTTTGGTTGATAACCACTGCTCCAGAGTGAGTTTTGTCAACTTTCCCTGGAATGGCTCTAACACTTACCTATCTCATCTCCCTTTAACAGCCCTGACCTCCTTCTCCAATCTATTCTACTTCCAGAGATGATCTAATCTGGATCCTACATGATACTACTCCTCTGCTCACCATCCTTCCAACACCCACTGTCATTAAAACCCTATCCCTTCAACTGATTAGCAAGCCTTACCTTATCTGTACCAGCCCCACGGCACATCACCCACTTCACTGCCTCTCTCCTCTGTTCTGTGAGCCTCAGCCATCACAGCCCTCTTCTATTGTAAAAGCTAAGCACAGCCCTGCTGCACGACCTTTATGCTTACTGATGCTGGGTTCTGTGGAGGATGCATAGCATAAGGTATGTAGACTAGTTAACATGGTCTTTTGTCACACCATACACTCAGAAATGGGAGCTAATGTTGTCTCATTTTTATGTTCAATTCATAAGACATTTTCCCAAATCACTATTAGTTGCTCAAATATATTTGGTAAGTGATTCCTGGAAGAGGTTGCGAAATGGCTCTGGAAGAGAGATTCTCAAATGAGTATCTGGGTCAGGTATAGAGACATCAAGAGAAAAACACATAGGGCATTCTCTCTCTCTCTCTCTCTCTCTCTCTCTCTCTCTCTCTCTCTCTCTCTCTCTCATCTCTCTCTCTGTCTTTGTCTCTCTCTCCCTGTCTGTCTGTCTGTTTTTCTGCACACACACACACACATACACACACACACACACACACACACACACACACACACACTGCTCCATCTGTCCCTTTGATGGAATGCTACATAGTACATGACACTCAGGTATTGTTCTCTGGGGCTCACTCCTGAATCAATGCAGATGCAGAAGTCCCCATTGTTGTTTCCTTTGAGAGCTTCTGGCTGCTTGGGATGAAGAAAGCCTGAGATAACATGCTGTGCATGAATTGACAGAGTAACTAATCCCTATGGACAGTACAGGACACAAAACAAGGTCCTACAGATTTATTCATGTCCTTAAATGAATACCTTCATTGTTTCCTTATATACCAAACCCAGACTTTAGACAATGCACGTAGACACATATCTAGAATCAATACATACCACTTTTTAAACCTGGTTTGTAAAATAAGTTAATCTTCCTGCTAATAATAAACCTACATAGCTCTAAGTCTTCATTCCTGACTGAGCTTCTGCAGTTCTCTCTATCCTATAACAGCCTGTTACTAACTCAGTCTCAGAGGCCATAGGGAAAGTGCTTAGACATGTGTCTAGCCCTATTCCAGCATGTGTTGGGTGGATATAATATGATGTCGTTGTTGTTATTGTTGTTATTCCTATCATCAACACATTTTCTATTGCCAGTGGAAGTCAGACTTTGTTGAGCTTCCTTGTGGCAAAGTACACACAGTTAAAGTTGCTTACCAGAATTCCAGAGCCTCAGATTCCCGGCATCAGATACAATTACACGTACCCTCTCTCTTTGAGTGGGGCCATGTGACTAGTTTTAGCCAAAGAATCGTGGAAGCAACAAGAGTCACCTCCAAGCCGAAGCATCTCATTGCTTTTTTGCTGGTCCTTTGAACTCTATTCTCACTGTTTCACAAGGAGAACAAATAACGGCTGACCCTCCTGTCTCAGTCCCCAAGCAAGAACAAAGATGAGATGGAGAGTCACCCTGTAATGAACAAGAGATCTGACTTTACTCTGTCAGACACTAGGTTGTGAGTTCTTTGTTACTGTGACCTACCCTGATCCATCCTGACTGATGCACATCAGTAACTTGTTATCTGAGAACAATGACAGCATAGCTAATGTATCACCAAAGCAGGAAGCCATGGCTTACAGAGAATGCCAAAAGAATTTCCCCATTATGTAGCAAGAGCTTTTGCTACATAAGCATAATCATAAGAACCTAGGTTCCGATCCCTATCACCCACATAAAAAGTCAAGGACTGGAGAGATGGCTCATTGGTTAAGAGCCTGGCCGCCCTTGCAGAGGACCAAGCTTTGATGCCCAGCACCCACATGGCAGCTAGCAATCAACTATAATTCCAGTTCCAGGGAGGTCTGATGCCCTCTTCTGGCTTTTGAAGGCACTGCATGTAATTGGCACACAGCTATACATGTAGGCAAAATATCCATACACAGAATTAAAGATAAATCAATCTCAATTTTTTAAAAGTCAAGCGTAGCCATAAGTCCAACACTTAAGGCATCAGTGGTGGGGTGGAGACAGGAGGATCGCTGGGGCTTGCTGGCTGCCAGCCTAGCTCCAGCTTCAATGAGAGATCTTGCCTCAAGGGAATAAGGCAGAGAGTGATAGAGCAGGCCACCCAGTGTCCTCCTCTGACCACTGTGTGGGAGTGCACACTTATGCATACACATACTCATAAACACACACATACACAGAGAGAGGGAGAAACAGACAGACAGAGACACACACACACACACACACACACACACACACACACACTATGGTTTTGGGGCTTAAAGGGACACAGTCAATCATGAAAGGAAAATAGTGGTGGCAGAGCATGAGGTGGCCAGTCACACAGTGTCCCCAGCCAGGAAGCAAAGATGAATTATGACACTCAGATTACTCTCCCCCCTCTCCCCCTCCCCTTCTCCCTCTCCTCTTCTCCCTGTTTCTCTCCCTCTCCCTTCTCCCTCTCTCCCTATCCCTCTCTCACTCCCTGTCCTCCTCCCCTTCTCCCTCTCTTTTCTCACTCCTCTTTGCTCTCCCTCTCCCTTCTCCCTTTTCCCCCTCTATCCCCTCCCCTCCCCCTTTCTATCCAATCTAGAATTCCAGCCTATGGAACAAGACAGAAAACATTGGTGGTGATGGAAAGGAGGGGGCATCTCATCTTCTCAATAAAATTTCTCTGGGAACACCTTCACAGACACACCCATAGGTGTATCTCCTACGTGATTCCAAATACAGTCAGATGATAAGAAAGATGGACTATCAAAACCACTTTCTCTGTGAGGCTTGATCTTGGTGAGAGGCCAACAGCTGCAGAGTCCCATCCCAGACTCACAGACACTTGATTACACAAATGCTTGATTATCAGCTGAATGTACAGATTTTCTGATCACCCACGTAAATCCTCCACACGTGTTGACAGCTCAGCCTAGAGAGAGCTTGTACTCACCATAGAATAAAACAATGGATAAGAAAGACTTTCGAAAGAAAAGAAAAAACACAGGTCACTACACTGCTCTTTGTAGTCCATAAGACAAAGATAGCAGTGTGGGACATCTGTGTAACCACCTTCCTTGACCTCCGGATAAATACCCATTCCATTTTGCTCCTTAGTAGCTTCCCTTCCCTTGGTTCTGGTCATGCTCCAAGCACATCTTTGACTAAAGTTGATATTTGCGAAGTGTTTAAATGTTTGCCTGTACTTCAGAGAGCACCTGACCCATCTATGTCCATACTGTGTATACGTGCTGATATTGCATTGTGTACAGCAATCATTCTTGGGTCTTCCCTCTCCTTCCCAAACAGTTAGCCAAGTGGTAGTGAGGCCTGTTTCATCTTGTTTGCTAGGACTTGGACCAGAACCTCGGTGAATAAGAGGTACAGATGTTCTCGGTAATGACTTGTGAGCATGTGTGAGAGCTGGTGCCTATCCCTTAGTATAACTGCATGAGCAGATGGAAAGGAAGCCAGTTCTTGAAGTGCTTACGATGTATCTACATCCACAGGGGAGTAGGACCTGGGTATCCCGGATCCTCACCTTTCATCACCTCTCACACAATCTCCCCATGTCATCAACTCCCGCCTCTTCATTCTGAGGCTCTACCTGGCTCTTGTGCTCACAGTGTCCAGCCGTATACACAGCTTGTCTCTCTCACGTTTGTTTGATCTGAGCAATCCTTCAGGACCCTCTCCCACTGGCTATCTTCTTCAACCAGACTCTGCCTGTGCTCTGAACATCTGCCACACTGCATTAGCCTCTACAGTGGCTCTTAGCTGTTCATAAGTCATAAGTCATAGACATATTGCCTTAGCGTTTGCCAAACACTGTCTGCTTCACTCTATCCCCTTTGAGTTCAGGGACTTGGTCATGGATGTCTTTTGGGCTTCTCGTTTGTCTCTTTGTTTGTTTTGTCTCTATCTTTTGTTTTCCAAAAGTGTTTGTCCTTCGACATCTAGTAGGCACTGACTGCATACTGTATGGGTAGATCAAAGAAACCGCATCTCTACCGTGGTGTCTGCAGACTTCCTTTTATAGAATTCTGTCAAATCAGCAATGCTGATTTCTCTTTTCTCCGGTGGTGTTTTCAGTAGCAGAGGAGTTCTTCTGTTCTTATGCTAAACTGGAGAAGTGTACAGCACAGCTCGGGGAAGAAGCAAACACTCTGGCTGCCAATGTGCAGGAGGATAGAAGTTGTCCTTCAGTTCATCCCACCTCGCCTGGAATAGCAGTAGTGGTGTGAGGGACACACCAGCCGCCTGCCCACCTCTCCTATCTTGGTCTGTTTTCTCTCCATCTCCCAAAGTTCAGAGGCCAGAACATTAATCCAAATGCATCAGCACAGGTCCTACTCATGTGTCCTACGGAGGGTTCAGGTGTGCACATTGGCCTTAGCTCAAGCCAGTCAGTACCAGGAAGGCATGATGCCTCTGGAAAGAAACATTGCAGAAAATGTGTCACGGCAGGAGTCACAGAAAGCTCTGACTGATGGGTGGTGGGGACCCTAAGTACCGTGCACTGTTTTTTGCTGGTAATGCAAACTAACTAGGATGACTGTGTCACTATGTGTTTTAGTTCTACAGTTTCCTCATCAGAGGCCTGGTTTGGTTTCTTTTCTGTTCTTTGCAGTCAACCCCAGCCAGTATAGACAGTCACTACAAAACTAGTAACATCTTCACTAACAACTTGGCGGAGTCATTGGGATAGTGAAAGCTAATAGCAGACGTAAAACGGCTTCACTGCAAATATTTATCTCTGGAAATCACTGGGTAATACCCCTTTCCTTGATAGGCTGGACTTGGGAGGCTCTTAAAGTTGTTGAGACACTCGGGTGGTTTAATTCAGGAGTTCAAAACTTCCCGTGCAGATTATCAGAGTGCTTTAGACATTTAGACCCAAGCTAAGTGGAGCTGGCAATGCAGCAGATACTGTAAACGAGAAGGAAGTGATTTACATAAAACCCCAAACTGCGTGCCCAATACACTGTTAAATTGTTCTGGTTCTTTAAATGCTAAAAACAATTTAGTCCTATAAGGTACAAAATTTACGTTACTCCAGCGCCAGTCGAGTTACTAAGCCTCTGTTCTCAGCCTCCCAAAACTTTTCTCTATCTTTCTAGAGTCAGTGGGTTCGTGGAGGGGTGTTTAGGGGTTCCTGTGGGTGTAATCTTTCACACAAGTGCTAACTAACATTTTATACACGGTCTATAGTTGTTGCTGTTTTTTTTTAAGTCGCATAATGAAACAACGGTCATATAATAGAACCAGGAGTGGTGGTCTATAATCTGAGCACCCAGGAGGTTGAGGGAGGAGAATTGCCGCTAATTTGAGGCCAGTGTGTGTTGTGCTACAGTGTCAAACTGCTGCCTGCCTACTCTCTAAAAAGGATTAAAAGCACATGAATGTATCTTGAGGATTTTCCTGCCTGGATGAGCTATTTCACAGCTACTGCTCTTTTCAAGTATGGTCCAAACATCTTTCTCGTTTCCACGAACTGAGACAGTGACATGACACGGTCTCAGGCATTTAGGTTATTTCACCCCCTTGCCTTGGCAGCGGCATTACGATCCTTCTTCTGAGGGCCTCAATTCCCAGGATAAATTCAGATTTCAAAGGGCTATTGAAATTCTTAAAAGTCCTTGGAGTCTGGAGAGCTGAATCTGGTGCTGCAAACTTCAGATCCACGTTGACCACAGCAACATCAGCGCACCCCGCGATCTGCACCCGCTCCGCCTGCAGTGCTGCCCCTGGGCTGTGCAGCCCTGTCCCTGTCCCGGACGCCGGGGCACGTGCGATTCCACGTGAGCCTCCCGCCCGGAGCTCAGGAGTCTTGCACGCATGCGTCTCCTGCCACTGAAAGTAGGTCAGGCTCCTCCTCTCACGTGACCCGCTCCCCTTAGCTACCCTCGGCGCCTCCCCGCCTGGGCGCAGCCGAGATGCGCTCGGCAGTCAACGTGATGGGGCCGGGAGCGGGCGGGCGCGGGCAGGGGCGGGCCAGCCGCGCGAGGATTTGTAGGTTATCCTCCCTTCAGAGCTCTTGGTCGGCAGTCGGGCGGGCAGAAGCGAACGCCTTGCGATGTGGCTAGGAGAGGAACTTCACAGGCAGGCTGACTTGACTGTTCTCCATCTACAAGACCCACTGCAAGGAAGGAGGGAACCTGGGTCGCCTTGAAGTGAAAACAATTTCAAGGACCCTTTGCAATCTTTTGTCCCAATGTTCCGGTAAACAACGGTTGAAAGAAAATGCAAAGGAAGTTGTTGGTTCCTGGAGTTTTGCAGGAATTTCTCACAGTCCCCCTTTCTAATCTTCCCCCCTTTAAGGCCAGAAAACATCCATTCCAAGGCATAGTTCCCCCTTTCTATAGGAGGTCTGCAAGAAGGGGAGTGATGGGCAGAAGGGGGTTGTGAAAGGCAGGTGTGGGCTGTGAACCCAGCTCTTAAGACAACTGAAGCCAAACTTGTTCGCATTCAAAGTAATTGCTTCCCGTGCCCTCTCTCTGATTTATTATTATTATTTTATTTTTTATGTATTCAGTTTGCATCCTGCTCCTTGCCCTCCTCTCAGTCAATCCCCTTCTCCCTCTCCTTCTCTCTCTGATTTTGAACTTGTTGCATGTTTCCTCTGTCTCAATGAGTACAATCCAGAAGGGAGACTGACAGGCCAAATCAATGGGTTACCATGCAGCAGGCTATAAATCTCTTGACTGAGGTATGCCCAAGAGTTATGTAAGTAGGGGAAGAGGGGCGTCCAAGTGCAGGGGTGGGTACCCTGAGTTTTGAAGGCTAAGTGGGAGTGAGCTGGCAGAGACACTAGGCAGAGGGGGTGGGAAAGTGTTCCAAACAAAGAGAACTACTAATGGTTGCATAATATTTCCCTGGGGAGTTTTTACTAGAATTGTCTTAGCCATGCGCATGGTTAAGATGTATATTCTTTATGTGTGTGTGATTCTAAGCTGGCTGTGAAAGAATGCCCTTGGTCAAGGTATTTCTCTCCTTGGTTTAGGTACTCCTAGGAGTCAGATTGCTATGGGAAATACAAATATCTTGTGACTTTTTTGGTACTGAGGATGGAACCTGGGGCTTATACATATGGAACAAGGAATACCATTAAGCCACCTCCTCGACCTTAATTTTAATTTTTTTGATAGATACTGTCAAATGTTTTCTTAGGTAGTAACAAGATAGCAAACATTGGATATTGCTGTTAACTATTACACATTAGCATTAAATTATTGTAAGATACAAGATAGCATTCAAGTGGTAACTTGCCAGTTATTTATTCAAAATCCACGAGAGCTAGTGAGATTTGTAAGAATGCCATAAATCACAATAAATGCATTTCTAAGTTCTGTGAGCCATCGCAAGTCTAATCAGTCTTCTTAAGTTTGAAAATTAAAAAAATGTCTGATCAGTTCATTTAATCCATACTGGGAATCACAACTGGGGGGCTGGAAATGGGGGTGCAAGTAGAATGAACTCCTTGCTGTGAATCAAGAGTAACAGAGATGACAGACCCCCCAAAGCCAGAACAAGTGGCAAGATGTGCTAGCATTCTATTGCTGTGACAAATTTTTGAAGAGAATCACCTTAAAAGGAAAAAACTTGCCATCTCAAAAGTTTCAGATGCATAGTCGCTTGGACCTGCTGGCATGTGACAAAATAGTACCTCAAAGGTTAGGAGTACCTGAGCGGAATACGGTTCACCTCACAGTTGGTTAAGGTTAGGACTTAAGTTTGGAGAGCAAAAGGAAGAATAGGGTTTCGCAGAACCCTTCAAGGACACACACCCAAGACCTGACTCCTTTCCAGTACTTGCTAATAGCACCTCAGACTGTCAATCAAGCCTTTCCCACAGGAACACTCAGAGAACACTCCAGACTTGCATTAACTCTTCACTACAAATGTTAGGGATGCTACAACAGATCCAAAGGCATCTGGCCAATTTGGCCAAAGAAATGACTGTCATGTAGAAGAAGAAGGCTGGGCAAGCATTTGGTAATCTCCAAACCCAGGCTTGCTTCCCATGTTAATCTACATTGGCCCCTGTACAAAGAGATAATATTAGGACAAAGAACATTTGGAGCACACACCTTTAATCCCAGTAAAGGAGGCAGAGGCAAGCTGATCTTGATGAGTTTAAGGCCAGCCTGGTCTATAGAGTGAGTGCTAGGGTAGCCACATAGAGACCTTTGTGACAGAAGACAACAATGACACTGAAGGAACAGCTTGCCTTTGAATGTGCGCTTTCTGCCTGCTTCATCGCACACCATTAAGGAAAGCGGGAGCAGCTTCAGGCTGTAATCCACATTATGGCTATTTTGCTAATATCAGTTCTACATCTTGTGTATCCATCCACCCTGTGCTTTCAGAGGGGGTGGGGAAATCTACCTCCCCTCAGATTCAGGGTTTGTCTTAGACTTAGTCTATATGTCAGGGTAGTGCCTATTGCTCATTATTATTTCTTTCTAGATTTTTTAAATGTTTTTTATTTTTTACTGTCATAAAAATAAAATTGACCCTTGATGTAAAATTTACCAGTTATATAAAATGTTAAGTTTTACAGTACATTACCATTGTGTAGCGTTCCGAGACAGCTCTCAGGAGATACTTATCTCACTTACCTAAAACTTCATGTTCATTAATGACCAGCTCCCCATTTCCCTCCTCTAACTCCGAGCAACTTCCATCCTGTGTCAGATTCTATACAGTTGTAGATGCTTTGTAGATGTGGAGCCGGGCAGTGTGTGTCTTTTTGAGTAACCTATTTCATTGAGTATAATGTCCTCAACGTTCATCTGCATCCTCTCATATGGAAGAATTTCTTTCTTGTTAAATGTAACTGAGTTATTCTACCAGATGTTCAGACCACATCTTTCCTATCCCTTTACCTGTTGGTGGACCGTTACGTTGTTTCATTAATTCTCATCTCTCCTCACACATCATCGCTCTTTGTAGGAGGATTTGGAACGAACGCAGCAACAGCTCTTAGAAAAGACTGGCTTGGTGCACACAGTAGTGTTTAGTGAATAGCCATGGCTGCTGATGCTTCATTAACTATGGCTGGCTTAGGCAGCAGTGTTTCCGGACTTCCTTTAGCGGTATACTTTCTCCTTGAGTGAGGGCAAAGAAGCACGGAGAATTCTTTATGTCATTTTCCAACTCTGGGGGGAGGACAGCCCAGTCACTGACCTAATAAGCAGGGGTGGAGAAGGCCACACCTCCATCAGACTCCACTCACAGATGGTTGAGCCAAACACATACTATTTTTTGTTTCCATTTGTAGGATTCTTTTGGTTGTTGTTGTTATCTATTGCCCACAAAGTCACCCTGATGTCATGCCCTGGTCTACATTTTAACTGAATAAGGATATTGGCTTTTTCTTTCTGAGCATGAACACGATAAAGTGAATGAAATCTTCCCTCCATGTAGATGAAGGCAATGTACAGTGTACCCATTTTTCCTGGGGGCAGTTAGAACAAAGTGATGTGATGTCACTGAAACTCACCAAGATTTACGAGGTCCCTCCTTCCTCAACCACAGATGAACAGCAAAGGCTGCTGAGAGACACTCCCAGAGCAGCCAAGCTGTGTGGAAGAACTACCTAGAAGAAATAGAGATCAGCCAAGCTGCCTGGAAAAGGCTCAGACCAACTCAGCTGTCTGGAAAGACACTCTCCAACCTGTTGACCTGCCTGTAGGTTGTCTAGCTTTCATGAAGTGTCAACCATGCTGGGATGGGCCTTGGTGATCCAGCTATCTTCGAGTCATTTCTGTAATTAACCTTCATACATACTCCTGTATGTAACCCCATAAAATTCACTGGTTTGTCAAAATGGACTTTCAGAGTGTCCTTAAATTGGTCTGCCATTAGTTTCCTGTCTGGGGCTCAGTAGACATTTGTTCTTGTCCTGGGAATAGTGTCACACAACATTGCAAAGACTTGACCATATATGTTGAACAACACACTTTAGCCTGTAACATCTAGCAAGATATTAAGAATATAAGATGTGTCATTTGTTGTCAGACACAGACCATATCTTAACTACCTTCTTTACGTTTTGCTTAGGGTTTGGAGAGAGAAGAGAAATTGAGCTTAGAAAGGCCTCATCTGAGAATAGATCCAGAAAGAAAAACAAACAGCATGTGAAGTTTCGGCCAGCCTACAAATACTAAATATTTACTCAAAGAGCAATTCCTGTTGGTGTCAGGAGAGCAAATGGAAAAGACACCCTGGTGTCTTACTCTTTGATTGTTGCTGTATGGATGCTCTAGAACTCGTCTTGGGATGGTTCCTTTTTGTCCCTTCTCCCTTAATAACACTTCTTGGCCAGGCTGCTGGCATTTTATTGAGTAGTGGGATCTCAGTTCGAAGCATGGTTAAACAGCTGTCTATGTGCAGTTTCTAAGGTAGCATTCCCAAAAGGAGTAAGAACTTGGTTTGCATTTTGAGATTGAAATGAGTAGGTTTTGAGGGCATCCTGTGTGACATGGAAATTACTTCCGCTCAGTCTCTGCTCATGTGAAAGAAAGCCATAGGTATTTATGGCTTCCAGTGTTGACTATTCATCATATTATTGAGTAAACAGAAGGCATTTTGTTTTCTCTGTTGACCTTTGTTAATAAACGCCAATATTTCCCAAATATATTTCCCAAACCCTCTCCCAGCATGCAAGTGTCCAAGACACCTCCCCATGTGTGTGTCTCTGAAAATGAAATCCTTGTGGATCTGATGGTGTAGCTGAGCTTTGAGATTTTGTGGATTCTTCTTTCTTCCACCCGTATTCTACCACCCCTTCAACTCCCTAACCCTAGATAAGAGAGAAAAAAAATGGATAGAGAGGAAAGGGAAAAAAATCCCTGACTTTATTCAGGGATTCTTTATTCAGAAAAGGGGTGACGGTATTATCGTTAAACTACTTCCTGCTGATTAGGGGCATCCAGGTCCTTGGAGTAAATTTGATCTTTCCCTGTCAGAATATCTATTTCTTTTCTTGTTGTTTTTATTCTTTGCACACAGCTACTTAACAAACCACAACCAACAACAAACAACAACCCACCAAAAACCTGCCCTGCTTCTTGGGACCCTAGCATTTATGTACCCTCTGAATAGTCTCTAGAATTCCAAATGTCACATTGTCACAGAAACTATCTGTACCTGGCAAAATCAGGCCCGTGCTAGAATATAAGATAAATCATGGTCTGCTTCTGTGGAAAATCTGAAACAGATCTGTATCCCATACCTGGCATTAAAAACGAAAACATATTCTTATAATATTTTTTGAGTTTTTAAAGAAATAAAAATTCTCACTATATGGCAGTCTTTATTTTATTGTATAATTCTCTATTTTACTGAAATGAGAAAAGGAAGAAAAATTACTTGTAATGGAAGCCAGCCTGTCAAGGAAAGTAATTTATTATTGCTAACCAGTGTACCATGGACACATCCCTGGAAAGGAATGCTCAGTCTCAGAAGACCTTAACCAAGGAAGTACATCAAAGTCACTTGAGAGATTTGCTAGATATACTTGCATGTGACTCCATTCCTCAAGAAAAGAAAAAAGTTGAGAAACAGTGAATCTGGTGGAAGGGCTGCATTTGTGAATAGATCTACAAATACAATGCTGCCCACCACCACCCCAGAGCTGTGAGCTTGTGTCTAAACCATTATGTCTCCATTTTCGTTAGACCATTCCAATGTTCTTTCACTCAGTGATTCCAAAACACCCTCTCTTGCCCAGTACAGTTCACATTAACAGAAAGATATATCTTTAATCAAGAGGGCCAACAAGTCAGGGCTGGAACTATTGCTTGGCTATAGAGCATTTACTTAGAGTATGTAAGGTTCAAACCCCAGTACTCCAACAACAGGGGACAACATACTTTTTTTCCTAAGGCACACAGTAGGAGCCTTAGCTGGTTGTGAGACATAAATGGAAGCAATCTGGAAAATGTTAATCTGCGGCTGCAAACCAGCCAGCATCTCTGAAACCGTGCGTGATGCTCAGCTACAGAGCTCACGTAGTCTAAGCAACAGCAAAAGTTTGTCCTTCACAATAGACAGGGAACAGTGTCTGAAACCAATGCTCCTTGTTAAGTCACCATGGTACATTCTGGAATTACAACACTGAAATAACAGGAGACTCTCAATCCCTTCAACCCTCCCGGTGAGTTCACTTAAGGAAATCGTGTTTGTTTGCTGAACTGTAAATCTAACAGGTTCTCCCTTTCAATTCCACCAGAATCACATCTTGGTCGCTGTATAAGGAATCCAAAAAAAATAACACTGAAGGGGAGAAGAGAAAACACTCTTTAAAATACTGAGAAACAGTGACTTGTTTTCTCCAGGCACCCAGCTATTGGAGCAGAAGAGTAAGCAGACATTTTGGTGTCAGATGCAACAGAGTTGACCTCCAGCTTTCTCTGGCCATGTCTAGTTCATATCCATTCTTCCTCTTCTGTTTTGATGAATGAGCTTTGTTGAGCTTATCTGCAGATTGGTCATCACCAGGCTCCATGGCAGGGTGTTATGAGGCGCACAGGAAGGATGTTGTAGATAAAATGCCCAACAAGTACTAGATATTTCAAATGATTCAACTCATCAACACATTCTTATAAAAATCAGGCAGCTACAAAGAGTCCCTGTTTGCTTTTGCTTCACAGTTTCATTTTAATAAGATGAATTTAGAAGGAACCCAATGAAGTTTGGAAAGTTCTTAATTGCCTTTTATGTACATGGAGTACCAACTCTGAAGTCTATGTCTTTCCATAGATGAAGTAAAAAATGTTAGCATGCATATGACATTTGCACTGGGATTAAACTTTAGAATGTCCTTGGATTACACAGTAGCTGCAAATTCAATTTCATTTGAAATCTACTGAAGGCTCAAGGTTTGGTGGTAGGATTCAAAAATTATTTTAAGTTTCTTGTGAGTTTCATGAGCCGACTGAATCTCTCTCCATCCCTCCAGGAGGGGATGTTTCAGAGAGTTAGCAGCTGTGCAAAGAATGATTGTATTCAGACTATCACGAAACAAGGAATCAACTTCCATCTTGTTCACTTTACTGTGAATTTGACCTCTTCGTGAATCAGTCAACATCTCATCACTGTACCAGAAAACCCTAAATAAACTATTTCAAATGCCCATGGTTTGGTTATGATTTCAAAGATTTAAAAAGCCTTTGTTCCCCCTAGTTAAATGAGCTGCTCAAGGCTTCCAGAAGCTTCTCTTCCAATAAGTCTGGTTTTTTGTCACTCACTGGCTGCCTGACATCTCCATCATACCAGCTGTTCTCAGCTCTCTTCTCCCCTTTCTGGGTCCATTGGTTGTGATCAAAGGTGATCACACCATTGAGCAGGAGAGGGGAGGGGCAGAGTGGTTACGACACTTGGCGTCATCAGTGTGATGCTGAGGTAAGTCTTGACATCATGGTCAGAAATATATGGTGCAGCAAAGCTGCTCACCTGACAGCAAGAAAGAGGGACAGCAGGGCTGGGGACAAGATACCTCTTTCATGGCATGCCTCCATGATCTCCTTTTTCCATTATACCAATACCATCTTCTATATGAAATCTCTGTGTGTGTGTGTGTGTGTGTGTGTGTGTGTGTGTGTGTATGTGTTGTGTGTATATTTAAAAGGGAAAGGGTTTATTTTAGTTCACAGTTCGAGACTGAAGCACAAATCTACACTCAGAAAACAGGGAAAGATGAATCCACAGCTCAGAGAATAGCTTTGCCCACAATTAAGATGAGTAATTTCCACATCAATTCAGTAATCAAGAAACTCCCCCATAGGCGTGGCCTAGAGGCCTGTTTCCCGGGTGATTCTAGCTTTGGTCAACCTGGAACCACTAATAATAAAACCAAATAACATGAGCCAAATTTCTCTAAAGCCAGACCTCTGAGGGTTGTTTCCTTGACGATTGGACCTTTAGCACAGGAGTCTTTAGGAGATATTTTGTAGTTGAACCATGCACAGGAAAAGCTGCCAAATTTATATTCTATTATATCTTTACATTGTGCAACCTCCCTTCTAAGGATTACAGCATTTACACTACATTTTATGACCGTCATTAGTTAAAATGGTCAGATGTTATTTTAGGTTTGATACATTTCCGCGCTCACTGGTAACACTGATACACACATTTCAGCATCTCAAGCCCTAACCCTTCTCAAAAGCTCTATGAATATAGAACACAGGAGTGAGGCACTTCCAACATTCCTGTGTGGTTGAAAGATAATTTGACTGAACTCTGGGCTCGGACTTACTTTTCTTTAAATCTCTGGAAACGGCCTCTGTCTGGTCTTTTCTCCTTTTCTACTATGGTACTTGTAGATCTATAGAAGAAAAGTGTCACAATTATATGTGAAAAAATTGATCAATATTTAACCATTCTTTAAAAATGTCTGGGATCCTATAATGTATAGAATCCTGACAATCCCATTTTCTTATTCTGTTCTTTAATTTTATTCTGTTATCATCTTTAGAAACATTATTTTGTTTGGGTTTTTTGTCTTTGTTTGTTTGTTCATGTAGCCCAGGCTGGCTTCTAACTCCCTGTATAGCAGAGACTAGATTTGTACTCTTGATCCTCCTGCCTCAGCCTTTAAAATGCTAGTATTACAGGCATGCACCACCATGCCTGGTAGCTCAACTCTCTCAACATTGTCATCAGTTCAACAAATATTAAATAAACTTG
The DNA here is from genome assembly GCF_004785775.1 of Grammomys surdaster. NCBI lineage: Eukaryota > Metazoa > Chordata > Mammalia > Rodentia > Muridae > Grammomys > Grammomys surdaster. Next base: position 6,977,346 of record NW_021604658.1, on the reverse strand, counting down.
GCTTCTGCTCCTCATATCCCCAGGTGTCAAATGCTGTTCAACAAGCCAAGACTAGAATAATGAACAGGCTAGGAAGTTTCCACTCCATGGAGCATGCCTTTCAGTGAAAGAGGCAGAAAATAATTAAGAAAATAGAAATTAAACAAGATCATGTTGGATAATGGCAAGTTCCAGGAAGAGATTTCAGGGTGGTGCAATGGTGTGCCTGCCACAAAGCAGGGGATCAAAAGGATGTCACCATTTCCCTGGAACCCTGAGGGACTCGAAGAAGCCATTCACCCAGCTAGTCTTCTTTGTCACAGTTTGGGTCAGGCCTCTTAAAAGTTGTGTTGAGGAATTTTGAAAAGTGACTTCAAAATAGATCTTGAGTCAGACCGCTTCTCACCATACTAGCTGTCACACATGCAATGAAGCTCCTGTTGTTTCCACTCGAACCCTTCCCAGGATCCACAGCAACTTCTGAAAGACACGTCACATTATGTCGCTGTCTTGCACATAGCTCAACAATGGTTTTCTACAGCAGAGAGTTATTTGCCCATATTTCTTCTTCCTTTAGTAATGGAATCGTTCAGTTTAGGCTAGATGCATTTCTCATCTATCTTTTAGCAAGTTTTAGCTGTGTCATTAACCTCTGGCTACTGAATGGTCAGAAACAGAAGGGTGTGAAGAGTTGTGAGGTTATACTTGCAAAAAGAACAAGACTGCACCCCCCTTTCCCTCCAGTGTTGGCTGCAGTGAGGACCCACAAGAGAGGATAGTGCTGTCTGCTATGCAGATGATGGCAATGTCTGTGGATGATGAACAGAGAAGAAGCAGAGCTCTTGGCACTGTGGAGGTGTTGTACCATTTACACACCATTATTACATGGAAAAAATATTTCTATGTTCTTCAAATTATTGCCCTTTAGGAATGTGAGTGGTAATCATGTGTGACATTTCTGGATTGTGAAGAAGAAGAAGAAGAAGGAGGAGGAGGAGGAGAAGGAGGAGGAGGAGGAGGAGGAGAAGGAGAAGGAAGAAGAGGAGGAGGAGGAGGAGGAAGAGGAGGAGAAGGAGGAGGGGAAGAGGAAGGAGGAGGAGGAGGAAGAGGAAGATGAGGGGGGGAAGAGGGGAGGAGGAAGAAGAGGAGGAGGAGGAAGAGGATGAGGAAGAAAGAGAAGAACAATAACAGAAAAGATGGAAGATGAGGAAGAGAAGGAGGAGGAGGAGGAGGAGGAGGAGGAGGAGGAGGAGAAGAAGAAGAAGAAGAAGAAGAAGAAGAAGAAGAAGAAGAAGAAGAAGAAAATCTTGCATCTTGCCTTTCTTTGCCTCTGCACAATGGTAACAAAATGGTAGCCATGTTGAACTCAGAAATGGACATCTTGAGGATATCACCATTATAATAGGGCTCTAGGTTGTATATTTCTGGATAATCACATGAGAAAGGAACAAACTTGCCATATATTGGAACTTGTTGACATCCAGAATATCTTGGCCATTGAGTCTTAGATGAAGGCAATGTACAGTGTACCCATTTTTCCTGGGAGCAGTTAGAACAAAGTGATGTGATGTCACTGAAACTCACGAAGATTTACAAGATCCCTCCTTCCTCAACCATAGATGAGCAGCAATGGCTTGAGGTGTTAACAAAGTGTGGCATGGGTGCTTTGTTTAAATAGCTACAGCTAGTAATGTCAAGCCTGCTGCTAGGGCATCAATTAGATGGTATGATGATCAGAGTCCTACTTAGGATGTTCATGGGATCCAGAAGACAGGCTTGACTTTATCTAGTTCCCATTAGCTGTTGAAACTGCAGGAGAAAAAGGAAACTGATGGACTTTCAGTTAAATACCAAAATGAAATAGGTGTGTTGCATAAAATATTCCCTTTACTCTCTCAAGACTCCCAGAATAGCCATTTTGGTCCTAGTTTCATTGATGCGGAAATGGGTTTGGAAGCCTTGGCTATTTGATTAGGAATAGTGAACAAGAGAGTTACAAAGCTAGGTTCACTTCCGTGCCTGTATCTAGCCAATGTCTGTGCTCTTGCCCCCACCCCAGCTCCAGCCCTGGTCCCACTGTGTAATTGCTCCCTCTGACAATGGAAGATGGAAGTGACAGCTCTGAGGAGTCTGGAGGTTGGCATCTCTGTTACCTCTGGTCATGACTTTGAGCAGGCTGGGCTCCAATTGCTTTGTCTGAATACATGGGGTCCTAGAGTTGAGCTGGATGATCTCTAGAGCCCACATTTAGCCTCGGTAGGGAACAGAGATGTGGAACCTGTATCTGGCATAGGAGTAAAAGAACCCACCTTAAGCATTCAGGACCAATCTCTTCCTGTTCTTAGGTCTTCCCACTTCCTTCTTCATGTCCACACATATTCTCCCAGAACATCTTTCCTGGGTTGTTCAAGAACACCAAGAATAAGGGCTTCAGTCATTAGATATATATTAAGCAATTTCTAGATAGCAAGCCTTATGCTTGGGCCAGGCTGATAAACAAAATTCACTTGATTTATTCCCTCGTGGAACCTCGGTACACTTCAGTCAGTCCTGGACACAGGCCACTCAAAAACAATTGAGTATTTTTGAAAGTATGAATAAATGAACAAATAAAAACCAGAAGACAGATGGAGAAAAAGAGAGGGCCAGAGAAGAAAGGTAGGGCAGATAATTCAATGGATGATGGGTTTGCTGTGTAAGTTTCAGCTGAGTTCTACTCTCAGAATTGCCATTAAAAAGGTGAATGTGGCAGTGCCTGCCTGAAGACCCAGCATGTGGGCAAGAGGAGACAGGCAGATTTCTGGAGCTTGTTCTCCAGCCAGCCTAACAAAATAGCAAGTCCCAGGTCAGTGAGGGACCATGTCAAAGAACGAGGTGGAAAACTCGTAAGGAACAACATCTGAGGTTCTGAGGTTGACCTCTGGCCTCTACATACCTGCATATATGTATGCACATACATGAACACAACATACATATATACTTCACATACACACACACACACACACACACACACACACACACACCAGAACATTCCCCAAGTCATGAATCTTAAGAACCTTCTTTCAGGGTCTGTTCCGTTCATTTTTTATACCCTAGCTGTTATGTAAGCTTCTGAGAATTACTGTTCACATTTTCAGTTTAGAACCTGATACTTACATACAGCCCTATTAAAAATAACTCTGCATGCACTTCTGGTTACATAAAGCATGCTACAGGCAGAGGTAAGAAATATATGGAAAATGAAAATTAATATGTAGTGATTGAAAGAAGACCATGTGACCTGGGGCACAAGGGAGGGGAGGAACCAGAAAGGGGCATGGGGAACTTTAGGGGCAGAGTGGATTTTTTGCATTTTGATTATCGTGATGACATCATTGGTATATACAGACGTCAAAACTAATCAAATTGCAAGTATAGTTTATTATAGACCAAGTAAATGTCAGTAAACTATCAAGAAAGAAAAAAAATAACCAACCTAGGTATTTGTTAAACAGCCGAGTAAGTGTGGTTTAGACTTGGGGATAGACAAGGAAGGTGGAAATTAAAGGTGTGGTTGAGCAATGAAAGCCAGCTTAATCCTGTCATCTCATGTGACAAGAGCTGCTGAAGCGTTCACCGCAGAGTTGAAGGGAGTTGCTGGGAAGATTTTTTGCCTAAACTAGGTAAAAAACAAAAACAAAAAACAAAACAAAAAACCCAAAACATCAACTACAACATTATCAACAGCAACAATAATAGCAGTGCAGTTGCTGTGGGGTTAGTATAGAATGGGCCACTATTGTTTATGCTTTTGACGTTGTTTTTTTCTCGAAAAACCATCCAGAGGAAAAACTGCTTGGTGTGGCAGCCTCCTTTATCCAACGCCCATGTTAAGAGTGTTACGTTAGTAACTTAAATCAGCTAGGGTAAGAGCTTTGATGCTACAGGATCCAGCCGATACTGTAATATCAGGGTTTTCTTGCCCAAAGTGTTGACTGTCGAACAGACATCATACAGATTCGACAAGAGTACGATAGCTTCTAAATTCATACATACTGTTTATGGTTCAGGGCTGGGGAGTTGCTTCAGCGGGTAAAATGCTTCCAGTGAAAGTATAAGGCCTTGTGTTCAGATCCCAGCTTGGGTGTAACACCTAGGCATGGTGGAAGAGAGTGGTTGACATCCCCCAACATCAACATCTGGTCTGGACCCACAGTGTATGCATACACACACACACACACACACACACACACACACACACACACACACCACGGCTGGAGGGAGGGGTTTACAGTCCATACTCTGGATTTCATTTCTCTGGCTCCATCCACATTCTGTGAAATTCATCCCTGCTGTTAACATGGCCTGAAATCTCTAAGAGAAAACTGAATCAGTGCAGGGAGGCAAGGGCAGGAGAGAGGAACAGCAGTTCGGAGGTGGCTTTGGCCAGAGCTTTGTTACCAAGGACAGGTCTGAGTATGGAGTTAACTAAGGGAAGGGAGCTTTGGACTAGAATCCCTGCCTTGGAGGTCATCTGGGGGCCATAGCTTCTGGAGTACATCCTAGGACCTGGACTTGCCTTCAGAAAGGAGGAAGTGGAGGATTTACAAAAGGTAAACTGTGTCTTGTCCCAGGAGAGACACCAAGGAAAGGATTTGTAACTGATAGTTGGAGGATTAGGGACACAGGAAATGAACATCTGACAACAGAGAAAGGGTTTTTGTGGACAAGGACTTGAAACTGAGTTGCCTGTACTTTTGCAGAAAGAACCCGGATTAGTGCAGTTTCTTGGTTAAAACCTTTGGTTTGAATCAGAATGAGAAAGGCAACCAAGGCACTGGAAGAGAAAGGAGAATCATAAGCTCATTGTTAAAGTATATTGGAAAGACACTGGTGTGTTTTGTGTGTGTGTGTGTGTGTGTGTTATGGGAGGGATCTTTTTTCACCTTCTAATACACAAAACCCTGAATGAACTAAAAGAAGAGAAGATTGCCCTTGTGGCTTTGCATTTGTTTACTCATTCAGAGATTTGCTATGTCTATTTCAAGTCACTGGGCCTAATGTCTTTGGCTGGGAGATGTTACCTCCTCTAAAACTTTGTTGATGCCAGTGACTAAGAAAGAAAATACCATGTGTTCAAGATCCAGAAGAGGGGAAGCAAGAGTCTCCCTTACACCTCCGGGGAAGCAAGTCTTTGCTGACATGTTCACTTTAGACTTCTTGCTCCCAAAACTGTAAAAGAAAACTTTCTATGGTTTTCAGACATCAAATTTGTGGTGCCACAAAACACATCTTCAAGAGGCAGACACGAGGCTGGAGAGATGGCTCTGAGATTAAAGCTTCTCATTCTTGTAGAGCAATGGTTCTCAACCTTCCTAATGCTGCAACCCTTTAATGTTGTGGTGACCCCCCAACCATAAAATAATTGTTGCTATGTCATAACTGTAATTCTGCTACTGTTCTCAATAGTAATGTAAATTTCTAATATGCAGGCTATCGGATATGTGGCCCCTGGCGGGGTCAAGACCCACAGGTTGAGAATTCAGGTTTGATTCTCAGCACTCATGTGGCAGCTTGCAACCAGTTCCAGGGAATGTGATGCCCTCTTCTGACCACGTATGCATAGTGCCCAAAGAGAGGCATGAAAACCACTCATTCACATAAAATAAATCTTGAATGACTACACTCTTAAAAAGCACATACACCCTATGCCAGACAAAAAATAGACTCTTTAAGCAGCAGACCCAAAGATCTGCACTCTGTAGTATTTCTTGGAACTCTGGAACAATCAAGTTTGACAAGGACTGAAAAGAGCAACTGAGTATGGCATTGGTCTCTCTGAATTCACATAGCTCAGTGCTACAAGGTGGTTTTGAAATAAAAATATAAAATGCCCAAGACGATTAGGCAGTGGTATGAGATACCCAGATTATTAGTTATTGGACCTCTGGAACTACGTCAGTGCTGACTGGTCAGCAACGAGAGACCCAAGGCTACAAACACAGCAGCAGGTCTGCTTTGGATGGGAACCTATTGTGTTTGGGCGTGTTCAGAAAGGAATAAGGAAGGAGAGCTGAATGGTCAGGACTAAGCCCAGCAGGTAAACAGAAACCCAAGCTGGAGGCGCAGTGGAGAATGTGGGAGGTACTGATAACAAACACTAACCTTCAGGGGAGGAGAAGAACTGACAGATGGAGGAGGAAGGAACAAGCACCTCAGTCTATACCAGGAGTTTTCATTCCTTCAGAGGTGGGCAAGGAAGCACAGTTGAAACTGGAGAAGGAGAGAAAACATCCCTTCTACAAACAAATCCACCCCAGCACAGGACCCAGGCAGATGACCCTGAACTTTGGCACGGCCCCCAGTAGAATTTATAAGTAAATATACCTTCAATTAGTGAGCACATGTCTTTTATAAAACTCCCATGGCTGGGAATACAGTTCAGCAGATACAATGCTTGTTCTGCAAGCAAGCATAAGGACCAGTGTTTAGTTTCCCAGGATCTATATAAAAACCTGCCTGTGGGGGCAACGCACTTCTAATCCCAGCACTGGTGGGAGGGAGGGGGATATCTCTGGGGTCCACTTAGTGTGGCTCAGGACAGCAAAAGACCCTGCCTCAACAAGCATGATGGAGGGGGCCCAAGGAAGGATGTCCAGTGTTGCCCTGTGGCCAGTACACATGTATACATACCCCCTTACACACACACATACTACTCACACACATACATATCTCACACAAACACACATACCACACAAATATGTACACATACATACCATACACACATGCATACCACACATACACACACACATAGCACACACATACCACTCATACACATGTCATACACACATGCATACCACACACACACACACACATCACACACACACATACATACCCCCTTACACACACATACCACTCACACACATACATATCTCACACAAACATACATACCACACACACATATGTACATGTACATACCATACACACATACATACCACACATACACATAGCACACACATACCACTCATACACATACATATGTCATACACACATGCATACTACATACATATCATACATACATATCCCCTCACACATACATACCACACACACAAACACACATACATCCCACACACACATACATATCTCATACAAACATGCATACCACACACACATATGTATACATACCATACACACATACATACCACACACACATCAGACACACATACACACATACATACCACACACACATCAGACACACATACACACATACATACCACACACACACACATACACACATATATACCACATACACATATTTACACATCACACACACAGACACACACCATACACACATACACATAAATTCACATACATACTACACACACATGCATAAACCATACATACACTTATATAACACACACACATACATAACACACAGATATACACACACACATTCACACGCGCACACACACAACCAAGGGAAAGAAGTTTCCTGTGAGTGGAGAGAATCCGAAGATAACAAACTCTTGAACTTGGGGTGAGACACACCCCGGTGTGCATTTCAGGTGAGTTTGCAGCGAGAGAAGGAAGCATCAGGAAGAGAGTCAGCAAGGCAATGTGAAGCGTTTCATAGTCACCCTGCACTGTGCCAGCCAGTTTGCCGTATGTTGGTAGCTGACTTGCAGTGTTATTTTAAAGACATGCAAAGCCTTCAGCAGAGTGCCTCACGAGACAGAGGGTCACAAGTCATAGCTGTGCTGCTTACTGTCCTCCTCCGTATCTTCTCCCTCTGGTAAACCTCATCTTCCAGAAAGCTAAAAAGCTAGTACTCTGAATTGTACCATTCCCACATGCCTACTCTGAGTGGACTTGCTTCCCATTTCCTGTCTCCATGGCCCGCTCCTATCTTCAAAGCCTTTCCCACAGCTGCCCTATGATGATTTCTCTGAGTCTTCAGAGTTGACTCGCCTTTGTGTCCCCCTTCCCACCCTGCCATTAATGGTAGGTTGCCAGACTGCAGGGGCCTTGTGACTAAGTCTGTACCCTTTGCTCCAATCCTCAGGCCCAATGAAAGCCTGGTCCAGAAATGCCTCCCATTGATGTTGTGTGCATCCACACATAATGCTGGCTGTCATCTTCGGAAAGCAGTCCTGTTGAGAGACCATCCATCTTAATGTTCTCTGCCTGGCATTAACAGATGGGGTACAGTGTGCTTGGAGCCTAATAAAGCTGAAGCTAAAACTTAGGAATACTGCCTCTTGCGTGGTGCGGAGTCCAGGAGATGCCCCAGAGACATAATGAGCAGGAAGAAAGTAACCTTAGAATGTGTCTGTCGTAGTCCAAAGGTCTAAACCACTTCAGGCCACGTATGATCTTTCTGCCTATGTCTCTCACCTCAGTCCAGGTCCCTGTGATCAATGCCCACATCCACCCATTTGGTCAACTAGAGAGAAGCCAGCAACACTGTGCACCTGGTTGGCGCTGGCCCACGTCATTAAGGTCGTTTGAGTCACTTCCTCTGCTCTGATTCCATCCTTAGCAAAAAAAGCAAAAAAAAAACCTCTCACAGAAAGCAGCCCCGGAGGGCAGACAACACACCGTCCAGGAGATAGGGCTTTTCTTTCTTTTTAAGTATTGCTTGAAGTTCAACATAACTAGCCTGCTCCTTAGAAAGAATTCTGGTCTAAAGAAAAGCAGCAGTAGGCTAACCTAGCCACACATGGGACATCCATGTGTCTGAGTTAAACCAGCTGTTCAACTGGTCTGTAATAAGTGAACCTATGATCAATGATCCAACAAAGACACCGGTCATAGACATAATGTTGGCTGGTCACTCATGATGTGGCTTGAGTGAAACCCTAGGAATGTCATAAACGATGGTGACGATGTTGATGAACGGAAACCTTGACCGTGATGTGAAGGCTCACTGAATGGAAGGGAGTCGGTCCTGAGCTCCTTCGAAGCCCGTGGCTTTACGTCTCCCCGGCTTTACTGAAAGCGTTGTCTGTGGCAGTGTTTGATCTACGAAGCCTGTTTTGTAATCTTCTCCTCTTCTGCTTGGCTTAAAAATGAACTCTGATTGGCCTGAAGTTTTCAAGTGATATTTTAGAGTGTAACTGATGGATGTTTATTTGGGTAAGCCATTTCCCTGGCCTATCAATTGATCAAATGACACATTCGATTTGGGATCATGGTGAATCACTGTGTCCTTACCTATAGTCTCTCCTTCTATTCACTCATTGGAAACTGTTACCTAATAAACACAATTCTATTCTGTTACCCCTTACTATGAAAATATACAGACAACTCCACCCTACTCTGGAGACCTGCAATGCACTGGATTTGATTTTTTATTTTTATTATTAAATTTCAGGTTACGATTTTGTTGTTTGGTTGGTTTGGTTTTTTTGATTAGGATAAATGTGATGTGCCTACCTGGTAAGAGGGAAAGATGGAGAGAAAAAAAGTATTCATATTTAGATGCAAAATAGCCTCTAATGACATGGGCTTAAATAAATGTGTACAAAAGTCAATCTGTGGGCATACTTCACAGGAGGGAGAAAGTGGAGAATGCCCAATAGCAAGCCCTCACCTTAGTCCAGCCTTCAAAGTTTCCTAAGCACTAGACTATACACTCTAGCATTTCAGTCTTCTAGTGATGCTGCAAGATGGGAAATGGGCAATTGTTTATATTTCACTCAAAAACAATGGAGATCAGATGGATTATCCGACATCACAGGGCAAGAGTTGAACCAGTTGGAAATTTCACGGGTTTATTAAATGGCTATGTGTTGTTTGTTCTCCAGGTAGAGGGAAAGAACATGAGCACTAGAGTCTGGCAGAGCTATTCCTGACTCACAACCTGTGCGTGTGCGAGCCAGCCACAGGAAAGTCGTATCAGTCATTTCTCTAGGTCTCGTTGTCTTGTCTGTAACATGGGATGACATGACATATGCTCTATACCATGCAACAGGTCATGAATGAAATAGTTATAGAGATTGATACTGCACCAGGACACAGTTAGGCACACGATAAAGATGCTGCTACCACCACCTTGTCCTCCTTTTCCTCCTGCTCCTCCAACTCCATGCTAAGATATTATTATATGTACTAACTGTTAATATGTGTACTAGTGACAGCAGATACCCAGGCACTAATGTACACTTGGCCCCAAACTATCTGTTTGCTCCACGTGATACACTACATTATTTTCCTTTCTCTTTGCTACATACACTTTCTTTATTTCTCTTCTAAACAATTCCCTTGGTCTACTGGACATGCTTAAATCCTACTATCTTTAAATAATACTCTCATACGGAGTGTTAGATATTTTTACACCTCTCTCATTAGTTGCCGCTGATGTTTACAAGAGGGAAAGGATGGGGAAGTCTCTTGTCATTCTTGAAGAGGAGCCTAGCGTTCTCAGCACATGTCCTAATTTTGCTTTCCTTGGATTTGCATATTAGTGAACCCAGAGAATGTATTCTTCGATAGGCAAGTTGATTAATTATACTTAACCTTTTCAATTTTTTGGGTGAGTTGGAGGCCTCTGGAAGAGGGAAAGGGACAAATGACCCTTGGTTTGGCAATTCGATGCTTTTCACTGTGGAATTAATTCCCTGGATAAATTGGCAACAGGCTGAACAGGTTCATCTAGAGCTTTGGCTCCACTGTACAATGTGCTTCATAATCTCAGGGCAGTCCTCCCTCTGCACAGGTTCCCAGGCCCTGGGAGGGCACAGGAGCGGGGCAGGCATTGTGTGCAGAGCTAGGCTTCACAGCCATCGGGAGTCTGAAACATAGACAGTATTTACACAGCACAGACCCTCCGCAGAGCTTCAGAGGCAAGATGGCCGACCCCCACCTACCTGCCCTCTCCCATTCCACTGCATGGCCCCAAAGCATCCCTACTTTGTTAAGTCTCTTGAAAGGACAACAGGTAGAAATCACTGGTTGTATGAACGTAAGGGTAATTTCCAAAACCAGAAAAGAGGGCCTTACAGCTCTCATGAAACCTTTCTTTCTATGGTCTGTCCTATTCCTCTTTCTCTGAACCACACACTGAAAGGTTGGAGGAAAGGGAATTAGGAAAGTCTCCCAGACTCTAAGGATGCCCAGTCATGGTTCGTTGGGACTCAGAGATGGAGCCAGGAAGGAAGAGCAGCCCAGAAATGAACAGCATGAATGAAGACGTGAGAAACCAGCAGTCAGGTATTGAGGTTATACCCAGCATAGACCACTTAGTCTGAGCTCAGGTTGCTTTATCTTTGCATCTCACACAGAGCTGCACATATCATTGCTTAGAATGGGCACGGGACATACAGAAAATGGCCAACAAGCCATGTATATTCAACTAGTGATTCACTGAACTGGCAGCTGAAGGATCCAGTGTTTCTTTACTTCCATGTTGTCTTCATATGAAACCAAAATAACTGAATGTGATAGACGAATCCTCTGGCTGTTGCCAAAGAACTACTACTCCATGTCCTATGTACTCCCTTCCCTCCTTGTCTCAGGCTTAAGCACACACCTAATTTTGACTGATGGGACATCAAGCAAGTAAAGGTTTCAGGGACAGCATATTGGGGCGTATCTACTTTGCTAAGAAAATCATTCAAGGAGGGAGGACTAACTGAGAAGAGAGAGACCTTGATCCTACATGGGAAAAAAGAGAGAGAGAGAGACTGGCCAGGCACACTCCCAGCTGAGCTTCATGCAGAATGCAAAGTGCTAAAAAACAATAAAACGTTAGATGTGTATGAAACATGCGTTTTGGAGACTATCTTCCAACAACAGAAGACTGGGGTGATTGTTAAAACAATTCCTGTTGTGAAAGGTTCTTGAAAATGAACAAGTGCTAGCTGAACTCAGGGTGTAAATGCCTACATGGTCAACATGATGATTTGTCACTCTGCATCCACTTAAGAATCAGCCTGAGGGCTCGAGCACCACCTTTCCAGGCAAATGGAGACCATCACAGAAAACCACAAGTAGACCCAATGCAGAGATGAGCAGATTATGGAGAGCACCCCCACATCCCAGCTCCTACAGGTGTGTGTCAGGGAACATTTCAGAAGCAAGAGCTGAAGTATTGTAAGAGACAGAGTACTAGGAAGACTGTTTCTGTGGGATTCTCTCCTATAATTAAAATTCTGGAACACTGGCCATATATTTGAAGTAGAGAAGACAGTAAGAGAGAGAAGGGAGAGTCGGTGTGGTAAGGGAATGGGGCTCCAGGACGCCAATATCCAGAGATGACCAAGTCCATTGAAAGTAAATGACATACACAAGCCAACTTCTCAAGAAACTGAGTGGTCAGTCACCAAGCCAGCTTACTCATCCGCAATACGAGCTGTTTCAAAACCACAGTGTTAGGCTCTCTTGGGTGGGAAGGAAAAACGATCGCTCCAGGCAAGCTGGTTCCTTGAGTAAATATGTGGAGACATGGGGAAGAGAGGGAAGAGCAGAGAAGTCTGAACACAGAGGACTGGGGCTGTGCTAACGGGGTTGTCACATTGTCACACTGGCCTTCTTTCTTGTGCTTGGAATCTTCACCTGTTTCCAGTCAGAAACACACTTGCTCCTCTCCTTGTGGATTGATTCACAGGGTTGTGGGGAAATTAGGTTAAGGAGATACCTCTCTCTACATACATGTGTGTGTGTGTGTGTGTGTGTGTGTGCATGGGCATCTTCCTCTGGTTTTAAGACAGGGTCTCTCATTGAACCTGGAGCTCAGCAATTGCCTAGGCTGGCAGTTAGTGAGCCTTAAGGATCTTTCTATCTCTGCCTCCCCAATGCTGGGGTTACAGGCCCATGCTGCTGTTGGAGGCTTTTCTCCCTCCCTCCCTCTCTCCTTCCTTTTCTTTTTATGCTAATGCTGTGGATCCAAGCTTGTATCTTCATGCTACGACTCAAGTGTTCTTTAACCCACTGAATAAACTCTTCAGCTTCCAGCAAGTCCCTTCTTTTCTGAGAAACAGAACATGTGAAGGGTTTGGGAAGTTCATAAAGGACCACTAACTCCAAACCCTCTGGACTCTCCTTCCAGTAACAGATGCCCATGCCAGCTCTCTCTGTTACTGGTTTTTGAAGTCCAGGTTCTGTTTGCTTCTATGACAGTCTTTCCCTGGTACACTCATGTCTTATCCATCTTCTGACCAGATCCAGCACAGTCAACGGCATGCAGTAGTGCTCACTAAATGTACATGGCTTCCACCATGGAGGCTCAGGTGGCCCATGTTTCTGGAGTCTGACATTACAAGAGCATCTCAGAATGTCATCTTTCCATCCATTTTGTCAGGTGTTAAGCAGGAGGAAATGAAGGCCAGGAGATCAGCCATCCATTTACCAGGAAACTTCTGCTCAGAGAAAGAGCCAGGACCACTTATCATGAATTTCCAGTGCCCCTGGATGTGAGCTCTCAGAGTTTCCTGAATTTTAGATTTCTCCTCTCTCCTTTCTTATCCCTCATTCTTGGCAGTGAGATGGAGGGAGGGATATCCCAGTAATATTTGCACATCATGGACCTACTCTGTGTTCACAAATGTCTCACAGAAAAGCTTCTTGCAGATCTGTCCCTATAGGTCTGAGGGGGCAGCTCACTGTGATATAGAAGTAGCTAGGCATGGGTAAGGCCTTAGGTTCAATAATCAGCACTGTAGAAATCATCACACACACACACACACACACACACACACACACACGCTCCTCCACGGGACAGGGGGACTTAGTGTTGGTGGAAATGTGTAACTGGTGGGGAGAGTGTAAAGCAGGAAAATGTGGAGATCCCGTTGGTGGGTCTCAGCTCTCCTGGCAGGTGAGGCAGAATGTCTACATTCTACTCCATCAGTTCTGCTGGGGTGTTCTCCCCGACACCGCGAGGGCCTCAGCACCAAGGTCAAAAGACTGGCCCTTCTACCAGCTTTCAGAAGGCCAGTGGGAAAGACTGCAGCCACAAACAAGATTCCTCTAGCCTTTTAACGAATAGTTTACAAAATTATTTTAATTAGTATTCAGACCTTCTAAGTTGGCCCAATTACAGCCCTGCTGGGTCTTGTAAATACTCCTAATATTCATTTGGTGTGTAAGTCTTTCGTGCCATCCTTCTGTTACAAGCAAATGTCTGTCTTGTTAATTCCCTCTGACAGCGTGGGAGACCGTTCACTTCAGCTCAGTCTGCAGCTCATGTCTCCATTCTACGTTTGCACACTGTTTAGAATTCAGGAAAGTTGATATTTTAGGTTGGATATGGAGTGGGGCTGGAAGGAAAGAACTAAGCTCATCAGGAGCGAGGAGAAATATCCAGAAGTCATTCTCTTTAAGTCTATCCAAATCAGAGTCTCCTAAACTTGTCCTCTGGTTGGAGCTACCTGGGGAGCTTTAAAAAACCATTGATTGCCAGGACGTCGCCCCAGGAAGTCTAATTTAAATCCGGGTTGCCACCTGGCCATCTTTTTTTTTTTTTCTTTTAAAATCACCAATTTGTTTTCACATTGAAAAACCACTGACACGAATTTCTCATTACTCTGCTCACTCTGGGGGAGAGAAAGGAGAGTTAGCACACAAAAGGAAGCAGGGTGAGAGTTAGCGGAGTTATTCCCAGGAAATCTGGCACCTGCGCTTTTTGCAGCCCACCGACCGAGCAAGGGCCGGAAAAACAGCGCGTGCGGCAATGCTACACACTCAGCCCTGGGAGGGCGGGGCGGAGGGGCGGGGCGGATCTGGGCCCCGCCCCCGCACGCCTATCGGCGCGCGGTGCGGGCCCTGACGTCACTCTTGTCAGGGCAGCGGCACATGGACTGCCTGATGCGCTGAGCCCGGCGCTGCGGGGCCGCGGAGCGCGGGGAGCAGCGGCCGCGGCGGGGAGGGGGGTGGGGCGGGACGGCACAGCCTCGGGTGCTTGCGCGAGGGTCCCGGGCCCGCGCTTTGCTTTCTGCTCATCTGCAGCCGTCTATGGTTTTTTTTTTTTTAATTCTTTCTTTCCTTTCCCCCTTTGCAATTTTGAACATTTTTGCAAGACTGAGTGTTGGAGGCAGGTGAGAAAGAGCATCCTGCACAGGGTCGGAGGAGTCCGCGGCGCTGATGCGCTTTCCCCGGGCCGTCAGCACTGAGAACCCGAAAGTTTTTTGTTGTTGTTTTCTTATTTTGATATTTGTATGCTGATGTATTTGCAGAGACAGAAGTGATATATATATTTTTTTCTTCCTTGTCTGCACTGTTTTGAAACCGAGTACTTTTGGTTGGCAAAGGACGGAGGAAAAAAAGCTCATCAACATTTCGGGGCGGCGATTGGCCTTCTTTTTAAAAGACAATTGAGTGCATCACGATGGAGAAAATGTCCCGACAGCTCCCCCTGAACCCCACCTTTATCCCGCCTCCCTACGGCGTGCTCAGGTCCCTGCTGGAGAACCCGCTGAAGCTCCCCCTTCATCCTGAAGATGGTGAGCGTCGCCTCGGCAGCTGGGCTTAGGGAAGGGACGACATTCCCAGGGACCCCCCTGGTCGGCCCAGCACCAGCATCTTTCTTCCCCTCGCCTCGCTTTCGTGAAATTGGGGAGGGGGGCTCACTCCCTCTTTCTCCTCAACGCAAAGGGGATCCCTCCGGGGCAACATTTGAATAGCGCTGGGAACCTGGCTCGCCGGCCTTTCTAGGTCTGTCCTCCTGCAGCGCAGGTGACAGGTGAACTTGACAGGTCCCGATCACTGCTTTGAGTGGCAGGGTTCCACCTGAGACTAGTGTGTCTCTGGGACTGGAGAGGAGAAAGGGCGGGAGGTGGCAGGTTGGAGCCGGGGGGGGGGGGTGGTGCGGGGAGGGGGTCCGAGTAAATGGGGGTTCTCACTCGGCAGCCTGACTATTGGGATTGTGTTACTGTTTTGTGTTGTGAACTCACGCGGCGTGAGCAGAGAGGCGCTTTCTCCCGCAGGCCCGCAATTCACAAAGCGGGGTGGGGGTGGGGGGGAGTGGTCTGTCGGCGGGAAGCGGTGCACGCCTCCAGCGCTGACACTTTCCCGGTGCTCTCTACCCGGTGGGAGGGGAGAGCTGAGCAGGCTCACGTGTAACCGCGTGCAGGAGCCTCCTCTGGCTTGAGCCCTTTCTTGGTAAGTCTCAAACCTTCCCTTGGCAACCGTGGTTTGGAGCTGAGGAGACGGGTGGGGTATGGTGAGGAGGGGGTTATGCGTGTAAGACCTGGGCTGCGAACGTTACGGATGCCAGACAGATTTGTGTTTTGGGCCGGTGCAGTTTCTTGCCTTTGGTGTTAATCACAGTGACAAAAGCGAATTCTGCTGCTCCTGCATAGTCTTGAAAAGATTATTTGGCTGCAAATAGCTTCGGGGTGTTTGCATCCTTTTCCCTGGGAGAGAACGCCTGTTGCATTGCAAGAGTTGCTGGCACTTGATTGCGCGTACAGAACCCCCTCCCCCCAATACCCTACCGCACTGCTTCTTAAGGAGTAGCATTTGGGAGAAAGCTGCGGATGCGGTAGGCTTTTGTGGTCGATGTTTTAAGTCCAACTCTCTAATGAGACTGCGGAGGTTTTAAAGATTCGAATGGGTGGCGGTGGGGCTACATTTCTCTAAGGGGGAAAAAACAACTCAGAATCAAAT
Source organism: Grammomys surdaster (assembly GCF_004785775.1). Classification (NCBI taxonomy): domain Eukaryota; kingdom Metazoa; phylum Chordata; class Mammalia; order Rodentia; family Muridae; genus Grammomys; species Grammomys surdaster. The sequence continues at coordinate 6,960,783 of NW_021604658.1, read as the reverse complement.
TCCGTAATCCTTGATTCCACCCACACCTGAATATTGGCAAAATGCAGACAACTCGGTAAAAACCAATCCGGAGGAGCTTTATTTCCAGGCAGGAAATAGCTGCATTCTTCCCCTCATAGAGTAGAACACAGCACCTTCGCATAGTACTGTTTTGTGACGGGATGCATAAATGTGTGCTTTCTTCTTGTTAATTAGGTAATATTTAAAGGTTTGGAGGAAAGGAAAAAGAACCCACTTTTTAAAACTGACTTAGTCCTTTTGTATCTGTCCCAGTGGGGTTCTAAGCAAATGGATGAGTTTGAAAGTTCTTCGCCCTCCCCCACCACCCCTCCCCCACAGGCTCCTTCTTTGATAGGAGCATCCTTATCTTCCTTGTAAATGGGGATAATTGTAGTCTTGTAAGTTTATTGAGATAATACATGGAAAGGAATAGCGTAGAAACTGGCCGCATAGTATTAAGGGAAGGTGGAGGCGGGGACTGGTTACTAAGACTAAGCATGAATCCCTTGGTTTATAAGTCTGAATGACCTCAGAGTCTTACTGTCGTCACTTTCTGAAAGATAGAATCATACCAAGTTATCAGTGGTCCCCTTAAGAGATCACATTAGTTGCATATACTCTCCGGTGTCATTTTCCCAGCATAGATTTCGGTGATTTATCCCTTCAGATAACACACTGAGAATTGTTCTCCTGTTTTCATTCCACATCAGTCGGTAGCCCCGTCCTACAGACCAGTGCTCTCTTTCCAAAGCAAATAGGAAGATGTCGAAACTCTAGATCCACAAAAGACAGCACCCAGAGGCCTCAGTGCCCCCAGCAGTAGTTTTGTAACAGATGGCAGGAAGGCTGGTGACAGAATGACCCCTTTTCTTTTCGGTTTTTAAAAACAAAGCTCACCTCTCCCTTTCTTCTTCAGCATTTAGCAAAGATAAAGACAAAGGAAAGAAACTGGATGATGAGAGCAACAGCCCGACCGTCCCCCAGTCGGCCTTCTTGGGACCCACCTTATGGGACAAAACCCTTCCCTATGACGGAGATACTTTCCAGTTGGAATACATGGACCTGGAGGAATTTCTGTCAGAAAATGGCATCCCCCCCAGTCCATCGCAGCACGACCACAGCCCTCACCCTCCGGGTTTGCAACCTGCTTCTTCCACCGCTCCTTCGGTCATGGATCTCAGCAGCCGGGCCACTGCTCCCCTCCACCCTGGCATCCCGTCTCCGAATTGTATGCAGAGCCCCATCAGACCAGGTAAATTCTGGGAGGTTCCCCCTTTAGATGTGGGGGACGGGACGGAAGTGGGGAGAGGTTGGCATGAGTAGGAGATCTTAACACGCATTTCTAGAGGGGAGCCCTCTCTTCCTGTTCTGAATATCCTTCCTCTGCCAGTGAGCATGCGTGGTTCTACGGCCCTGCCCTTGAGAAGCTGATGTTTTCAGGTCTGGGGTTTGAATCTAGACCATTTTAATCAACTCCCAGGAGAATTCCGAGTGGTTGATTCAAAGGCTACAGTTTGGGATACTCCAGCCTGGAGTTGATGAACGGGCTAATGGGTTGATGTAAAATGAAGATCCGTCCTAGCTCCTACTCCCTTCCCCTGGTCCCCGAACACAAGGATAATAGGATCTAGCTGGATAATTTTGGGTAGACCCCAGAAAGTTAACCCATATCCATTCTTCTCTGGTCTAAAGGGGTCAATGTGAGTAGACACGTAGGACAGTTCTTTTTTCTCTTTCTTCCTTCCTTCCTTCCTTCCTTCCTTCCTTCCTTCCTTCCTTCCTTCCTTTCTTTCTTCATCTCCTTTGGTCATTGACTACAACCAAGACTCTAAGTAAATGCAGATTCTCTTATTGCCTGGGGCTAAGCCTCTTCCTTCTTAGCATCATGTTGCTATGAGCCATTCTGCCTTTATATGATTTTCAGTGTCATCTGCTCGCCACACTTATTCCACCTTTATCAAGGATTGTGCCCATGTAAAAAGCCAGCCACAGTGGCAGATTTGGAATCCTCGTGCTAGAGAGATGGGTACAAGAGGATCTCTGAGGTTAGCGGACAGCCAGGCCAGGCCAGTCAGACACACATGCACCCACATGTACACATACCCCACCTCCCACATTCAAACGGGCTCACACATATACACACATAAATAATGTTTAAAGACACAGAAACATTACTGGGAAAGAACTGTGCTTTTACAACCCATTGCCAAATGGGCAGGTGGGGGTTGAGCCCAGACCGAGGCAGCCCTGGATCCATACCTTTAACACACCGTAGCACAAAACAAGCAGGAAGAAAGATCGTTGTATGGACAGGTACTGGGAACAAAGATTCAGACGGATAAATGACAGGAAGGTCACTGATTAGAAGGTGCTTAGCTGCAGGGAAAGACAGCAAACGGGACAATGAGAGACTTGTGTTCGCAGTTTCTGCTGAACTCTGAGTCCTCATGCAGAAATTTCTGTCACATGCAGAACTGGGAAGGAACTGAGAGGAAGGAGGAAGAGAAACCCTACCTTTATAGGTTAGCCTGGAGTTCAAGTTCGACCTTTCGTAGATCTGTGGGCTTTCAAATCTATTTTACCCTGTCTCCAAAATCCACTTTAGTTGATAACTCTAGGCCACAGGCTGTATTCAAATGCCACTTTAACCTCAAGATACCCCTGGAGGCTGCATCACCCTCTTGATGTGAATTAGATGACCTGCTATGAAGAATACATAGCGCCGATGTCTTCAGTCTCTTCACTGGGAGAGGCAGCTAGCAAAACCTAGCGCCTCTTCACACCGGATGTAATGATGTGTCACGGGGAGAGAGCTGAGTCCCAGAGAATGGGCACTGGCACTTCCTACATCCTACAGCGTATCTGAGTGACCACCGTAGAAATGGAATAAACTCTTGGAGTCTCACTTCCCCCTTTAATAGAAAGATATCGTTTCGATTTGACGGGACTATTTTGGGAAAGATAAATAATGCACCAAGGTCAGATGGCTAGCTTTGGGTGTTCTGTTCATTTGAATGGTTGTGGCTGTGGCTAATTTTTACCGTTATGACCATCATTGTCACCTGAAATACCTTTCTGAAGCCACTAGATACAGTTACATGGTCTCCCCTTGGAGAGAGACAATGGGAGATTTTGAGGAGTATCATCCAGGGTGTTCCTCTTAAAAGTGAGAAATTAGGATCATAGAATTTGAGGCTCCGTCATTTGTCAGAGCTCCTTAGAGTTCACAGTGGTCCATGACTCAGGTGATGGAGATTCCCCAGTCAGGAGTTGCTGTCCATAGCAAGGAACTTCCAAGTGTCTTTGGGAAGCAACTTATTAAGTTATAGAAGAAACATACCAAAGCATCTATAAGTCCTACACTTAAATATCCTTTCAAATGAAATAGGATAATATTTCAACACAGTTTTGTTCTTTGCCTTGAAAACCAAGTGATATTCCTAACAGAAAAAACAAATCAAAGCTCCTTTTCAAAATGGCAATAGATTAAAACGTTTCGCATTCTGCTATTCAAACAATGTTGCTTCTGATAAAGATTATACTGAGAAATGGAATTTTAGGGGACATGGGCTTGCTGGGTGTGCTATCTCAAACAAACCAGAAAAGGGTAAAAGTTCTTCACTCTTCTGCATAGCTCACAGGGGTGACCCAAATAGAAATACTCAGTGAATCTTGAGGAAAATGAGTCTTCAGAATGGAAGAGCACAGATGTAGCCAGGGGCATTCTGGGAACTGTGATTTCAGCCTCAACTGAGGTATCTCAATCTTGGCACTCTTCCTTGAGGGTAAGTCTTGTGGCACGTGGCCTCATGGTTTATAGGAACTTAAGGAACATCTGTACTCTCTTCTTTAGGTGCCAGGGACACCCACTCTCCAGTTGCAACTTACACTATTGTATTTAGTCACCTCACAATGCCCCCTGGGAATAAAATCACTCCTAGCTGAGAATTAATGCTGACCTTCAATTTGGACCGCAAAATCTAGACTTAACTTAGGTTACTATCATACAAATGAGTGCTTTTTATACTCTATAATACTCGATGGCAAATGTTTTGAGACAGTCAAGAGACACTGGGTTGCTAAGAAAAAAATAAGTCATATATTAATAAGAATGTTCTGCACTTTTAGGGGATAGAAGGAAGTTATCAGGGTAACCAGGAGATGATGCCGCACAGTTCAAACGTGTGCCCTCAACTGCTTGCTCAGGATGCAACTTCTGAGTTATGCTCAATAGCATTGTGTCAGTAGTGCTACCTGTCTGGGTGAAAGGTAGTGAGTGAATCCAGACTGATGGTTATTCAGGGTGAGGCCTACCTCAAGGGTATCTTGGAATGGCAAGGTGAGCATAGTTGTGCATCTTGGAAACCATTTATCATGACTGCTCCCCAGACCTTTTCCCTATTCAGATCTGATTCCTCCATGTAGGTGTGTGATCGAAGAATGATCCGATATCTGAAGAAATAAAAAATTTCCCAAAGACCTATTCTAGAGATGAGTTGAAAGCTGTGGTGGGGATAGCACCCTGGGTTGTCCTGCCCTTGAGGGGGAGAGTGGTGGGTCTTGGATGCAGGGACTTCAGGGTGTCTGAGTGCAGCACCCTGGCTGTTCCCAGGCCAGCAGGATGGTAAGAATCATTCTGTAGGCTTTGACATTTGCATGTCAGATTGTATCAGAGGTAGTGGGGGCAGTGTGCTCCTGGAGGTTGTATGCTGGGTACTAGGAAAAATAAGAATCTGTTTGCCCTGAGACTTGAGTGACTGCTTTAAGGACAGCTGTCCCTTTAGGGAAAGTCATCTATGGCAGACAAAGACAGAGATATTTTTAAACCCTGTGCTTGTAAAGATGGATTTGAAACCATTTTTTTTCTCGTGTGTGTGTGTGTGTGTGTGTCCTATCACTTTAAGGCCCAGATTCAGCTGAGAATTGGGAAATATTTCTTTTCAGTTCTGAACCCAGGGACTGGGCTATGATGAAGGCCGGGTACACAGAAAAGTGAAAACCCTTCCATGTGGTCACATGTGGGAAGAGGAGGACATTGAGCAAGCAGCATTGAGAGATGGGAACAGAGGCATTTGCTGTAGATTTGCAGCCTGGAGTTTGTATCCTCTTCCTGATCACTGTCCTTGGTGGTAGGGCTTTGATGTGGGAGAGAATCTCCAGCTGTGGGATCTGTGCAATCACGTGGGGAGCTCTGTGCAGGTGAATTCAGGATTATGGGAAGTCCCACAGAGAGAAATGGGTGAGGCTTACTTTAAGGATCTGCAGGTCATATAGTTTCCTACCCAGCATATGTCCACCTGCTGGCCGAGATCCCTGTGAGTCATAGTGTGATGTATATCACCTCAAGAATCTTGGGAGTTTCTACAAAGGAATTCGGGAGAGAGAGAGAGAGAGAGAGAGAGAGAGAGAGAGAGAGAGAGAGAGAGAGAGAGAGATGGATGGATGGAGGGAGAGAGCAAGTTATTCTGAATGTGGTCTCTTAGATTTACTTATCTTGCCCACCATGCCCTGGGAGGGGACAGGCTTGTCTTGTTCTCATGTCCCGGTTGCTGGCATATACAGAATAGCAATCCCTTGCCTGCGACAAGAGATATTTGGGGAGGAAAATGGGAAGCAAGACGGCTCGGTGGTAGGCATGTAGGCTTTGGGACAGGAGGCTGAAGTTTGCGTGCCAGACTCACCCTTGGCTGGCCGGCTCATCCTGTGTCTTCTTTCTTTCTTTTTCTTTCTTTCTTTTTTAAAGATTTATTTATGTTCTCTATGCATGTGAGTACACAGTCTCCATCTTCCGACACACCAGAAGAGGACATCAGATCCCATTACAGACCTTTGTGAGCCACTGTGTCGTTGCTGGGAATTGAACTCAGGACCTCTGGAAGAGCAGTCAGTGCTCTTAACTTCTCCAAGCCTCAGCTTACTTAGCAATAGAATGGAGGCTATGAATGTTATCCTCTCCGTGGAGTTTCATCAGGCTTAAACAAGATAAAGGATGGCAAAATACAGTGAAGCTTCTGGTACAGGGAAGCTCACTGTCCTTATGAGAGCCCTGACAGGGAAAAAAAATGGCTGGGTTCCCTGTCCCCGTTCTCCATTTAGGGATTTGTTCATCTAGTCCTCTTCCCTCTGTAAAAATAGGACATGCTTCTTCCTTTTTTTTTTTTTCCTCCCTCGGCTTGCCCAGCAATCCTTCTTGTAGCCGATCTGACCTTTCTCTCCCTCCAGTGTTAGAAGGAATCACTTTCCTGATGTTAACCTAGCAGTATTGCCCCTGGTTTAGCAACTCCTATTCTGCCTGTGGGAAAGAACCCAGCATCTGCTCCTACCCCCGCCCCCCAACCCCCAGCTCTCATGGGAGCCAGTGGACACCCTGGCTGCCTGCCTGCAGGACTGTGTGCTCCAGGCACGTGGCCATGCCCTGTGGAGCTTGCCCAACTCTGGTTGGTGTGCTAGCTTGTCTCCCATCCCCCCACCCCACCCGCCGCGCCCCCACCCCCACCCTGACCCTCACTGCTGCTTCCTTCTCTTCCCAGGAGAACTATAGCAAGTGCCAGTGAGCAGTTGTAATCCTGACCCTGGCATGATGAGGAAGCTGAGCTCCAGAGGGAGGGCCATTGATAGGCCAGGGAAACCTGTTCTTTCTGGCAGCATCCAAGCCAGCCCCTAAGCCTGGCCCTCTGGCCTACCTCTCAGAGGCCCCATCTCCTCTATCTTTCCTGTGCTGTAGCTGTGGGCAGGATTCCTGGAGGCCGGCTGCTGCCAAGGGTCTTGGCAGAGCATTTTCAGTTCAGCGCTGTGCCTACCAGACTAGAAAAATAGCACTAGAAAGACAGAAATTAGGTGGAAGAGAGGAAGAGGGTGGGGGAGTCGGGAGACAGCCTGGATGACATCCTGATACAGAACCCCAGAGGGTGAGGAGACAGCGATGATTTATTATGTGTCTCCGATACCTCTCTTCCAACTAGCACTAATCACTTCTACCAGGAATCATTTTTTATGTCTTAGCAATGAAAACGAAGGGGAGAAGGAAGATAGAGGAAGCAAAAAGATGGGGAAAAATGCATTAACAGCAACCAAAGGGTGGAGAGGGACGGGTGGTATGGTGCTTGGTTCTGAAAGGTCAGGCACACAAATATTTAACCATTTTCATTTCTTGTGTTTGACATTCATAATCCCTGTAAACATCTCCACCTAAGCCATGGAACCCCTGATTTTTGCCATAAACTTAGACTTCTTAAGATATGTGGTAGCTCATCACAGATCATGTATCTCAGGATGTCCTGGTTTGAGATAGGACTATCTACATACAAGGTAGTAATAGCTTCTAGAGCATGGACTCCCACAAACAGAGCCAAGCATGAATCCTAATACAGCCACTACCGGGCTCCCACTTGATCTCAGGTAAGTCATTTAAGTGATGTGAGCGTCTTGTGTTCCCATCTGGAGTTCTGGAATAATTATAGGATCTTTTTCACAGAACTGGGAAGGTCATATGAGGCAGCGCATGGCAGTGCATAAGCACAGAGCCTCATATGCAAGAAATACCCCTAACAGCCACTGTGAGCAGTATCCCCAGTTGCCAGGGAGTGTCACTCTCTTAGAGGACTAAGCCTGGGACTCAAGAGAGTCTTGATACTGTCTTCTTGACCAGAGTTCAGGTCCAGGACTCTGGATTTCTCCTCAGCTTCTCTGGTTTGTCTTACCTGACCCTCACTTAGCCTCTGGGTTTTATTTAGGTGGTTGCGGGAAACTGTGACCTTTACTCACGTCTCCTCACAGGATGAAAAACTGAAAGCAAGCAAACAGAATGCATCTTGAAGAAATTCTTGCTTAGGTTTATCTCCCGAGAGCTATTTGCTAGTAAACCCTTCAATGCCACAGCCTAATTTTTTATAATAAGTTTTAATAAGTGCCCTTGACCCCAGCAGAGAAGAAAGCCAGGAGGCTTCTTAGGATGTTGGGAAAGGAGAATTTAGGTGGTCCCCCTGGCAACCAGCAAAACCATTTATTAACATGTCAGAAGATAATCCCTCCTCCCAGTTTTCTTTCTCTGCGTACATTCTTGGACTTCCTGAACCTTCCTTTTGCAAGGAGAGCCCAGCAGACTCCAGCGTTTCCCACAAGTCATCTCTGCTGCCTTTCCCTAGTGCTAAGTGATTGGGCTGGAACAGAGAAGGTTGTAAGATACCCAGGGCAGGATGGACAGGCCCAGAAATAGCATCAGGCTTTGCTTTGTTTCCGTTGTGCTCCTGGGGAAAGATGGATGATGGGAGGATTTGGTGGCTTGTCTCCAGAGGGTGGGCATTTCAGAGGGAAGTTCAAACCTTCAGGCACACAGATAAGTGCCAGGACAAGCTATGCCCTCAGTGCCAAGATCTCAGGTGTCTATTGAAAAGAGAAGGGTGATGTGTTAATGAAGTAGGCATGAATAACATTTGAAACCATGGAAGGGGCGGGTGCCAGCCCTAGCTCACAGACCTCACAGGAAGCAGCCATTGCTCAGGACAAGTGTGCCCCAGGCCTGATCCAGTGCTGGGGGCCCAGAAGTGAGAGAGCCAGGTTAGAGAGTAGGCAGTGGGGCACAGAGCTGTAGAGGTATGAAGTCTGCAGTGTGCTTGGGCAGCAAGGTCCAGACTTAGTGTGGCTGGTGCAGAATGTTCATTTGGAGGAGACCAGGAAGAATGGGGGGGGGCGTTCCGTGGTGGTTGACCATAGAGACAGCTTCATGTATATTATGCTTCAGAGCCTGAACTGTGTTCCGGAGGCAGTGGGGAGCCACTGGAGGTTTATGAACAGAGAAACAGCATGTGAATGTTTCTATTTGGGTTCAAGGTTAGATGTGAAACATTTTTAGAAACTTGACAATAGTTTCCTCTGGCGAACTAGGATTTCCTTATTTTTCCTTATTTTGAAACTAAACACTCTTCCTCCAACATCAAACAGATTTTTTTTTTTTTAAAAAAAGCACGATGTTCAAATTGATCTAGATGAAGTAATTTCAAAACATGGGGTTTAAGTTTCACTTGTGAAGCCCATAATTTTGGTGATTGGGGGAAGCACTCTCTGGCAGGGAAATAGTTGGAGGGAGTCAAATGGTTTAGAATTTAAATGTCCAAAAGCAGAGCTGGCCTCATAGGAGTAAAAAATAGATTTTAATAAACTCGGCCCATTAATGTTCATTGCTTTTAAATGCCTCTATTTTATACGGCTTACTAGATTTGCAAACAAGGATATTGAACCAATTTTTATGTGCGTATTTGTATGTGTGTTTGTGTGTGTGTGTGTGTTTGTGTGTACTTGCAAGTGTTGGAGGAGCAAATGCCTCAGTGGTACAAGCAGTCCTCTATCATAAGGATTGACTGTAGCAGTAGTTTCAAGCTAAAAATATTTATCCAAGTTTCTGGCCAGGTTGTTAATTTTGCTTCAGAAATGAAGGGATCACCACTGGTTCATGCTTGCTCTCTGACCTTGTGTTTGCCGCTCCCTTCTCTGAAACCAGAATGAATGTTCCTCCTGCTTAAAGTCTGCATATGTATGAGGGAGATGGGGTGGGTATTGGTAGAGAAGGAGGCTTAGTGGGAGGTGAGGCGACGGGATGGGAGATAGCTGCTGAACAGTGCACACATGAAATGACTTCTCTAGGTTCTCCTTTATCTGCACACTAAGTTGGCATTCTAGGAGGCTGGAAGATTTACAATAGCCAAAACTAATTCCCTTAAGTTAAAAATCAATAAATAAAAGACAGTTGTACAGTTTCACTTTCCGATGCATACACTGGACAGTAGTTCCTGGGATGTTGAGAGAATCCAGTCTCTACTAGAGAAGAAATTATAAAGCACACACTTCCCTTCCACTGGCATCCCGTCGGCACAAACTCTGTGACTGATTGTATATATGAAATTTTCCAAGATGTTCGTGTTCCTTCTTAACAGATATCATTACCATCTGAAGTTACCATCTACCCAGTCTCATGTTCTCTCCTGAAAAAAAAAAGTGACTGGTCACACCAAGTTCCTAAAAGGTTTATTTTTAAAAGTTGAATCTGGAGTATTTATTATTGTTATTATTGATGCAGGGATACTTCAGAATTTGCAGATCTTATAATGAGATATGGCTGTGTCTAGTGGAAACCCCTTAGCGTTCCACTCTTTCCCCACAGACCCTAGATTCCTAAAAACAATGAGCGCGTGCTACAGAAAGATGCTCGTGGGACCCACAACACTAAATCATCTGTGACAGAATGTTCTTGCAAAGAGTGGAATTGCATAAATGAATCGGCAGAAATAAGTGCTTTGGCAGAACTCCTTGAGTGAGGAAGAGAGATGTTTGCTCTTCTAATTAGCTCTGGGTAGCAGTCTGCCTTGATGTCTTTGCTGAGGAACCCAGGCAGAGAGGTCTCCTTACAGGTCTGTTTGAGCTGCCACATTTTTAAAAAGTGTGTGTGTGTGTGTGTGTGTGTGTGTGTGTGTGTGTGTGCATGTATGTGTGCACATGGAAATCAGGAGACAACCCCAGATGTCATCCTCATGAATATAGTCCACCTCCTCTGAGACACAGTCTCTCTTGTTGGCCTGGAACTCATCAATTTTGCTAGACTGGCTGGCCAGGGATCCTACTGTCTTTGCTTTGCCAATGCCTGGATTATGATCACACACCACTGCTTTTTATGTGAGTTCTGGGGATCAATCCCAGATCGTCATGGCTGTGAGATAAACACTTTGCCAGCACTCCCGGGCCCAAAGCCTGCCACTCTCAGAGGGAAGGGTTAGGTATGCTGTCCATTCATGCACACCGAATGCCTCTTGAGTTGAACTGAGTGAGCAAGGAAGACAAAGTTTGCCAGTGAGGGAAAGGATACCACGGGGCTCTGACCAACAGGAAGCCGTTCTGTAAACCAGATGAGCAAGATCACCCAGGTACCCTGTAGTCAGTTTACCCAGGATAGAGATCACCATACCCCAAGGTATTATAGAGCTCTGTTAAGGATGTGGGCAAAGAAAGCCCTATGCTTGGCACTGAAGACTCAATTCTCCTTATTCGTTATGACAAGGGCTTAAGACCACACCTTGTTTTTTGCTCAAGAGAACTATGAACCAGAAGAGGAAGTGTTCTCTAAGTCAATCACAGTAGTATTCCTCTACTTTCATTAAAGTTTAAATAAATTATATGTACTTATTTAATTGTGTGTGTGTGTGTGTGTGTGTGATGCATGCCAGTGAGCACTTACTGTGTGCCACAGTTTGTGCATGGAGGCCAGAGGATGTTTGGTTTGAATTTAAAAACGACGACACCCGATCTGGCTTGTACTTACAGGGCCTTCAAGTTCCAGACTAGGCAAGGCCCGAGGCCACGAGGGGAGGGCAGCATGTTTTCGCTGCTGCTGAGGTTCAGGCTGGCCAAAAGCACCAGCCCTGCCACTCACGAGATGCTTGTGTGGGAGATGGCTCTGCCAACCTACCACGATGTCTCTACAATCCTTGGCTGAGCAAGGACCATCCCGCCATCCATGCTGGCCCAGTAGAAACGAGACTCTAATGCTTAAAGATTATCCAAAGGATTTATATATTTGGTAATGATCAATTAACAAGATGCCCACACAATTAGAGATGTTTCCCAATATCTAACCTTATGATATAAATTGTTACCCAGGACAGTCCAGGACCTGTGTGTGGTTCTCCATGATTCCTACATCCTCCTTCCTCTATCCTTCTCTCCCTTCTCCTCTTCCTCTCCTTCCCCCCCTCCACATTAGCTCCTCCCAAAATACCAAGTTTATTGTAAAATGTACTGGGGGAAATATACTGATACAAAAGGACAGCTTTTCATTCACCATGTATGCCCAAGGAGCAAACGCACGTTCTCAGACTTGGCAAGCATCTTTACCTGGTGAGCTATCCTGCTACTGTCATACTGTTTTTAAAGGGCTAAAAAGCCCTGGAAAGATCGCAGGGGAAAAGGTAGAAAAGTAAGAAAGAGGAAACTGTGGGGAGAAACAGGGCTTGGGTAGAGTTGCTGCAGATGCCACCCCGCAGTTCGGACTTTGTACGAACTGCATAGGTTTCATTTCTTTACAGTTGAGGTCTTTATACTAACCGGCATTTTCAGATAAACTGAGTGTCATGTTTCTTCATAGAACCCACAGTATGTTTAAATGACCTGCAACATGTATGGGAATGAACATTTTTTTTTAAAAAAAGTTTTGATCAATATAAGAATACATTTCATGATTAGCTTATGAATGAAATTCACCTAAATAGAGAAAGCCAGTTACTAGTATCCAGTTTTATTAGATTCTTTATATAGTTTAGGTATACTGTAGCTAGTGTGGGTATTTTATAAACTAGGCATAGGGAAATGTTTGAGCCTGCTTGTGTTTGTGTCTTTTTTGACTTTCAGTTTGTCTGTTGTAGTGTTGCATTGACTTAGATTTTATGATCATTTGATCTCCAATCAATGATACTTAAAAAATTTTTTACATTCTTTGTTTTTGTGTGTGTGTAGTATGTGCATGTATACATCGTGTGTGTGCACATACACATGTATGTGTGTATGCCTTCTTCTGTTGCTCCCCACATTATTATTTGAGGCTGGGTCTCTCACTGAGTGTGGAACTCACTGATTCTGCCAGGGTAGCTGACCACTGAGTCCCAGGGTCTTCCTGTCTCTGCCATCCTGACCGTGGCTAGGGTTACAGGTGTCCATTACACACCGGGCTTCTCCTGTGGGTGCCGGGATTACTAACTTGATTCCTTGTGCTTGCATCACAAAGGCTTTACCCACTGAACTATCGCCTTTGTCATTTTATAAAGAAAACTATGATGAAAATATAATGTGGGGGACACATTTGACTTACCAGACCAGGAAGTAGTCTTTAAGGACTTTAACCATTGAGCATCTACACTGATGTTCTTAACCTCAAGTATGTATTAGTCAGGTCAAAGACCCTTGGACACAGCTGTTTCTGTGATTGCACCCACACTCCCTTCACGCCATTGCCCGTTAGGATCTCCAGCTGCCCCTCCAATGTCGTTTTCACGCTTCTATCCCAAAATACCATGCAAATACATAAAAGCCAAATAGGTGATTTGTCATCAGAGAGGATGCTGTAGACAATTCCCAAAGGCACTAGTGAAAACTCATCTGTCAGAGCATCTTCTCTGTCTTCCCCTTTTTATGAAGAAGTGATTGTTAGACTTCTGCCCTTGGCTCCACTGTTTCCCAACAGTGTAAGGCTTCTTTCTGCCTTTTATCTCCTGCACTGTAACAGGATGGAAATAGCCACTTCCAGAACGCCTGATTACAATTACTGTCTCTCTTCTTCCTCCCCCCATCATCACCTATGGACTCTCATGGGAGAATACAGCTGTGGGAGAGAGATACTGGCTGGATACTATTCCACGCCACTTGGGCCAATATACAGAAGAAAGGGTTACGAAGAGGCTGCAGGTGACCATGTGTGCATTTGCACCTGTGGAAAGATGCACACGTTAGCAGTTCCATGGCTACTCCTTTTGCTGCTAGCCCTTCACAGACAACACCAGCTTTCTTGAGTAGCTCCTCTAATCAGCACACTTGGCAGCTGGAACTTTCCTCTGTGTCCTCCACGCTGCCATCCGACACTGCAGCAGTGTGTAGATAGGAGAGAGAGCAGAGGTACACTTTTGAGCCTTTCAACATGATGGAAGATAGGTGATGCTCTCTTCTGCCTTCTTCTGAGGGGAACCTCTGAGTCACAAAGGAGAGAGATGGCTGCCCTCTTGTTGAGGGCTGTGATATACTCTTAATGGGACTAACAAGTAGGACCATGGGTTTCCACTGCCAATTGCCACTGGCCTTGTGCTCCCTCTCTTAGGAACCTCTCAAATACTATTGGGGAGCACCCAGACAGACAGAAATGTGACTAGGAGAGCTCATGCAGGAAAAACACCATCCTTTTCTTGGCATGGAGTGGAAACACGCTGCACATGTGGATGAGTAAGGTGAGGTGAGGCTAACAGCAAGCTTCACAGTATTGTGGTGTCAAACCTAACATGGTGATCCCCTCTCAAGGGTGATGTTTCATCCCAGCTAAAACGCCCTCAGCCTGTCTTCCATCCTCTCAGGTATCTCTGGACTCTCTTTATAAAAGGTTAGGTACAAGCCTCCTAAATTTAAACCAGCTAAATGCAGTATGGAATCATTGCCACATGCATAAGGGCATTTCTTTCTCCTCCCCCCTCCCCGTGTGTGTGTGTGTGTGTGTGTGTGTGTGTGAGTGTGTGTGTGTGTGTGGTGTGTGGTGTGTGTGTGTGTGTGTGTGTGTGTGTGTGTGTGTGGTGTGTGTGTGTGTGTGTGTGTGTGGTGTGTGTGTGTGGTGTGTGTGTGGTGTGAGGTGTGTGTGTGTGTGTGTGTGGTGTGTGTGGTGTGTGCAGGTGCGTGTGGAGGTCAGAGGTTGACCAAGGTGTCTTCCTCAACCACTCTTCACTTTTTAAGAAATTCCTCTCATACATTGCATCTGATCTCCCCCAGATCTATCAGTCTGTCATCCTCCTTCCACCATCCCTACTCCATCTCCTCTCAGACAAGAGCAGGATCCCTGGCGAAATCAACTAAACATGGCATACCAAGCTATAATAAAACGAGGCATATACTGTCACATCAAGGCTGGATGAGGCAACTCAGTAGAGGGAACAGGGTCCCACAGTAGGCAAAAGAGTCAGGGACAGCCCCCTACTCGCAGTTAGGATTTCCATGGGATCATCCAGCTAGCTATTCAGCCATAACCTGGGCTACATCCCTACAGGTTCCTTGATTTCTCAAGTTCCTGTGAGTCCCAGTCAGTTGATTCAGTGCTCTCCTGGTGTGACCCTGACCTCTCTGATTCCGCCAATCCTTAGCCGGACTCCCGAGCTCTGCCTGATGTTTGGCTGTGGTGCTCTGCTCCTGCTCCCATGAGCTGCTGGTTGAACTCTTCTCTGGTCTCTTTGATGATGATTTTTGCTAGGCCCCATTTTACGGAGGCAGGGTCTCTTCTAAACCTGGAGCTCCCCAATTGGGCTACTTTAGGCAATCAACTTGCCCATTGGGTCCCATTTATGCTTCGAGAGCCGAAGGTTACAGGAGGGGCTGACATGCCTCTCAGGTTTTTATATGGGGTCACTAGTGATCTGACCTTGGGTTCTCATGCTTGAAGATCGAATGCTTCATCTACCAAGCCACATAGTTCTGTAGCTCTCCATGACCTGGTTAAGCCAGGGGGTGCTAAGGATTTTATGTAAAAGGTTGATACAGTGGTTCCCAACCTTCCTAATGCTGTGATCTTTTAATACAGTTCCTCATGTTACAGTGACCTTCAACCATAAAATTATCTTCGTTGCTACTATATAACTAATATTTGCTACTATTAGGAATCACAATGTAGCCGGGCAGTGGTGGCGCACGCCTTTAATCCCAGCACTTGGGAGGCAGAGGCAGGTGGATTTCTGAGTTCGAGGCCAGCCTGGTCTACAGAGTGAGTTCCAGGACAGCCAGGGCTACACAGAGAAACCCTGTCTCGAAAAACAAAACAAAACAAAAAAAGAAAAAAGGAATCACAATGTAAATATCTGCATTTTCCATAGCCTTCTTGGGGGTGGGGATCATGAACTGTAGGTTTCGAACCACTGTTTGGAGAATTCACTCATACTAAGCATAATAGTGGTTCTTGGAATTTAGTCTCTTCCTAGGAGGGTTGAATGGTGAGACTACATTGCCAAAATATGTTTTCTTTTCTTCTCCATCAGCCCTTCCATCTTGACTACAGGCAGCTTAAAAATAAATTGGGCATATCTTAGTGGCCAGAAACCATGGCAATCGGGATGAAATCATTATCAAAGCAGAAGTAACAAGCTTTGATAAAGCTATCCAGAGAAATGCAGTCCCAAGAGCATCCACACACTTGTCTGGACCCTTATGTCACCCAATTAGATTGCGTTTGAAATCAGAGTTCTTGTTGGAAAGCCATGAAATGTTGATCCCATTCTAAGCCCTGGCCTTCGCATCTACAAATGGTAGCCTGCTTCACAAGATTGCCATGAGGGTTAAGTTGATATCCATGAAACAGCCTGGGGCCTACTTGGGAGTTGCAACTGTCATATTAAGTCAGAGTCAGAGTCTGTTGTTTAAATGAAACTTTCTAAAATGCATTTGTGGTTCCTAGCTTTGGAGAATCAGTTGGAGGCTGCTGAGGCTGAGTCTTCTTCACACGTTCCCCAGTGCTTGCTTGGGGACAACGAAGAGATCGCATGTATAACTCTCCTGTGTGACTAGTTTACAAGTATCCTCTCATGCTAGCCACTTTTCTTAATTAGGGTTTTATTGCTGTGAAGAGACAACATGACCATGGCAACTCTAATAAAGGATCATATTTAATTGGGGCTGGCTTACAGTTTCAGAGGCTTAGTCTGTTATCATCGTGACGGGAAGCATGGCAATGTCCAGGCAGACATGGTGCTGGAGCAGGAGATGAGAGTTCTACATCTTGATCCAAAGGCAGCAGAAAGGGACCGTGTGAATGTGTGTAGCTTGAACTTATATAACCTCAAAACCTACCTCCACAATGACCCACTTCTTCCAACAAGGCCACACCTCCTGTTAGTGCCACTCCCCATGGGCCAAGCATTCAAACACATGGGGCCCAAACCTATTCAAACCACCACAGCACCTCTCTGGGTTTTACTTCTTTGTCTACGAAACGAGAACAGTGCCTGTCTTCCTCATATATGTGTCACAGATGTTAAATAGCCAATTGAAAAGTGGACCAAACAAAACTCAATGCAAAGTTCAAATTGGGTTGGCCTTCTTATTTCCACTGGGTCTGAAAGCGCATCGGGGGAAACATGTGGCAAAACCACTTCAAAGGTAGCCTTAGCCATGAAGAATGAAGAACTTGGAGTCAGCCGATCTAGGCTTGGCAACCACTGTGGCAGGATGAGGGGGTGTGTGTTTTTGGACAGGTGACCACTGTTCTCAAGGCCCCCACTGTTCTTGTCTGTGAAATGCAGGTACTGGTTGTAGTTTTGTGACTCTGTGTGCTAAGACTCCTACGAACTGTAACACTTAGTTTTTTCAAACGTGGGGCCAAAAAAACAATTTTTCTTTAAAGCCTCCTGGAGTCATGGTGCCAAGGAGGTGGACTGAGAAGCTGACAGCCTGCCATTCATAAGAGATTATGGTGTTTAAAACCCAAAGCTTAAATGCCAGGCATTTGACACCATTTGAGGTGGGCAAACAATTAAAGCCGGTTAAAAACAACCTCAATTCTGGATGAGAACCACTGGTTCCTTCTACATTCCAGAGCGACTCCGAACCTCAGTTATCTGTCTGGAATCATTGCTCCAAGGGTTGGCTATGTGAGCAGTGGTTTGTCAGCCAGGCAGCATTCAAGGCAGCGGGAGCACCCTCAAGGCCACAGCTACGTCTTTTGATGGCAAGTTTTTCCCATCTGGGCTTTAGCTCCTTGATGCATCTGGATGCAGGCTTCTAGGACTGCTCACGGTGTAAGTTTCAGCTCCAGCTCATAGTCTAGAATGTCATTTTAAAGACTATGTGGCTCAGCCTTGATCCATGGAAAGAGTTCTGTGATTAATTAGCAATGTCTGCCATGCTTGGGTGTGGCAGTACCAGTGTCACATATGTGCTGTCCCTCCAAGGCAGGTTGGGAAGTTCCTCTAGGATGTGTCCCCTCCACAGAGCAGGAGATCAAGGACTTGGGCCAGTGTTGTTTCCGGTGTCCTGGAAAAATGTTTTTCCAAGCCTCTGGCAGGTTCTGTTTTATTTTCTTGGGGAGGTTCATTCTAGTTAAATGAGCAGACAGAATGGAAGAAAGGAAGTCTGTTGATTCCGCTCCACAGTCACAAGACAGGAGCTGCAACATCAAGAAAGCTGGCAATTCTACCATGTAATTCCACGGAAACTCCAATGAGGACCAGGCAAGGTGCCCCCTGGCCCAGCAAAGGCAACCACAGACCACAGACCTTGCCGGGCTGCGGCCAGAGGTCATGGCTCGAAATTCCCTGGACACTAGTTCCTTGGTAGGCATCCAAATATACACTCCATAGCTAATGGCCCCGGAGAATTCACCAGTCTGTTTGAACTGAGGGTGCCTCTCAGTTATCCATGCTGAGGAACAGAGCCTCTGAGATCTGTTTCTCTCCAGCTTTGGAATATGATTTATGCTTTTGTACTGTTGATCTGCTTTCCCCATGATGTTTGAGCATTTCAGATTTTTTTTTTAAGAAGAGTGGAGGGGATGGGGAGTGCTTTTTGCAGCTCTCAATGTATTTTTCATAGTCAGCCAAATGTCTCTGAGCCATCTCACTTTAAGCCTATGAATGGGTACCAATAGAATCCTTACACCTGTGATCCATTGTGCTTTTGCTGTGTGCTCCCTGGGATCCTGGTAGCTCTGCCACAAGGGGTGGATTCAGAAGTGTGTTGGGCAGTGTTGGGAGAAGGAGCCAGAGGCCATACACTGTCCCTGAAGAATCTACTAAAGACCTCACCCACCCACGCAGTGGAGGAAAGTGGCCCCTGACTTCTGTTGTTCCTTCTGCCTTCTGTGTTTTCCCGTGGATGCACTTGAGTCCTGCATACAATTAACTTTCAATTATCTCGAGCCTGATTAGTCAGTGTGTAGATTAACCAAGGTGAAGGCTCACCTGGGTCTTCGAGGTGCTCTTCAACTCAGTCGATCTTGCTGATTAATTAGTTGGTTATGGCTGATTGGCCGCTCAGGAAGCCTGAAGCCCTGGAACTGGGCTACTTACAACAGCAGAGGCTGATGGAGGGACAACTTTGTCCATGGTTTTTGACTCTCTTTAGCCAGAGGATTTTCACAGAAAATCATAGAGAGCTCTAAATTCTCTAGCATAGTCCCTGAGAGGTTCAGACACACCCTGGGGTCCTACTGCAGACTGCTCACTCCACCATTCGTTGCAACCAACACACTTTCCAAATTGGGAAATTTAAGTTGACCGCAGGATGCTGTGAAATTTGAAAGGCACTGCAATTAGAAATCTAATCTGTTGAATGTAGGCCCAGTGTATGGCAAAGGGGGCTGCTGTCCCCCTCTTCCTCCTCAGTCTGTTAACTTCCTTCCTCCAAACATGTAGACAGACAACCCCTGGAACACCAAGCATTGGATCCTATCTGAGGTCTTTGGAGGTCAAGACCATGGTGACAGTGGGGGCAAGGTGCTGCCTGCAAAGAAAGGTAGGTTCCTCAAGATCCAGATCGTCCCAAGGTGATTGTTTAGTATCCTCGTGGTTAGAGCCCATTGTTGTCCTCCCTCACAGAAAGCTGACCACCTTTGCCTGAGTCTCCTTTGGGTGGAAGAGCAGAGATAGATTTGTTAGCCATACCTTACACAAGGCCAGAATTAACTCTGTAACCTGCCGTCAGTCTCTCACCACATTTGGGACCATCTTAGTTTGGGTAACAGATAACTCCAATCTTATAGATAAACCTGAAGAAGGTGTCCACTGAGGAATTGGGCGTGTGGATCACAGAGAAAGAGGGGGCATGCGCACATCATGTTTAATGGGGTTCCGTAGGTTACCCCTACTGCATCATTAGCACTCTTTGGAACACTCGACATCTCTTCCTTTCTGGGTTCTCATTTCACATTTCCCAGACCTTCATGTCATGGGCTCAGCATCATCAACCTCTTTCTAGTCAGGGCCATGGGTTTCTTTGGTCCTTCGTGTTTTCCCAGGGCTGTCAGTGTGTACGTACAGTCTAGAGATCACATTCTATTAACACAAAGAAATCTGCTTGGGCTGCCTGGTTTTGCAGTCACGTGGAGAGAAATGTGTTTCTTTGGTCCGCCAGCCTGCAGCTCTCTGTGCAAAATACAGCAGAGAGCTGGGCACTGGGCCAAGCTTACATTTCACTTCAGAACACACTTTCGAATCACTCCTTGGCAGAACATCCCCGGTGGTGTCTATTTGGGGAGTAAGTTAGAGAAGTGTTGTTTTTCTCTTATGAGTGTCAGGAGATAGGACCTTTAGAACATGTTTTACTTTCTTCATCCTCGCATCTTCAGGGTGCCCAGATACCGGTGTGATCCAGGAAAAGGCAGCAACAGCCGCTGACAGAAGCCCCCTTTTTTGTCCCTGGCTGCCCTGCAAAAGCAGTGAACACAGCCCGCACTGCCAGGGATGGAGACACTTAAGGACCGGGTTAATAACATCAAAAGCAAATTTCTGCAACTCTGGGGCAAAGAAGCTACTCTCCCAGATAAAGCAACATTGTTGTCCAAATCTTTCTTTCCAAAAGATCTGAGACTTTCCTAAGGTTGGGCCTCAGCCAGTCCCAGAAGGAAGTTACTCCAGCGAGCCTTTGGAATGGTAAATGCTATAAAAATAAACAAACAGACCTCTTCCATCTCCCTTGTCTATTTTTATAGCCCCCTCCCCAGCCCCCGGGTCCCAACTCCAGTGTTCTTTAGCACTCTGCAGCACCCTGCCTGCCACCTCCATCTTCTCCGGGACCATGTTCACTAGTCTGCCTTCCCTTAAACAAAATGCCTAACTTCGAAATGAGGGCTCAGGAGACAGGAAGTCTAATTTAGTCAATCTCCCCCTGTTGCCTCTTGTTCTCTTCTTGTAAAGTGGCGACCTGAAGCCTACCCTAAGGCTGAACAATGAAGTGCCTCTGGGAAGTTCAAACCTCCTTGAGAAAAATCAGAATGATTTAAAATTTTTTTTTTTTTTTTGCTGGCGTAGTATGGACTTCTCTTTTCTTAATGAACTAGAACCCTCTCATGAAAAGAAACTTTGTCTTTACCATCCCTCCGACCTAGAAGCTACATAAGGATTTTCAAGATTTCCTCCCTCTTGTTCTAGCATTTGAAATTTGGGGAGGCTGAGCTTTCTGTCAGTACTGTGTGTCCAAGCAACAACTGATGGGGACATAGAGAACCTTTCCAGGTAGAGGCATTTGCCTGGCTGCTGCCTCCTGGGCCAGATAGCCCCATCTCCCCCAATTCCCCATCACCTTGTAGAAGATGTCTAGACTCTCAGAGCCAAGCTGTAGCTTCCTGATGGTCAGCTTCTGGTGAAGTCTTTGCTTACTTTGTAGAAGGCAGGTGACAGGGACCCATCCACCTGCCTGAAACCTGTTGGCAATTAGCTTTAAAAATAATGCCAGGTTCACACATGGCTGCTGGGTGTGTTAACTTAGCAGGGAGGGTTAAGGCACCCAGCAGGGAGGGAAGAGAGCGTTACTTCACAGGATAACACCATGGCCATCACATTAGTCATTCCAGGGGAGGTTAGGTAAAGTTACCAAAGAGATGAAGTCACCTTGCACCTTCCAAGAGATCTGCAAGTGTTGAGGAATAGCTAGGGAGTTCAGAGCCACGCCCCCTTCTCTTTCTATATCAGACTGGGTATTCCAAAGTTCTATTTTCTTTTTGGAGGAGGCTGGCGAGTAAACACGCAGCTTTAGACATCCTAAGCAAACACTTTACCACTGTGAGATCCACCTGCAAAGCTATCACATTTTTTGGTGGAGGACTGGGGGTCTTGGCAAAGTCTCTGAGGGAATGGAGAGTCAGTCACCTTCATCAACATGAGGTGTGGATTTTCCACTGTAAATGTGTGGATTAATTTCTCAGTGTCTTAGGCCTGGTGAATGGATACCTGGCTAGTTACTGTTTTGACACCCAGGGAAAGACTATCAACCTCTACCCCCACTTAGGGACTGTTTTCCGTATGTAATTTCATTTTACAAATAACAGTGTATGTCTTTGTAACATTGTAACAATAGGACAATTATTATTCCAGACTATACCTGGACTAAGAGAATCCGGCTTTAAGGTGGTAAGACCTGATTGTTGAGCCCTTCCTCTCACCAGTTGGGGAACGTTTAAACTCACAGGACTTTTGCCTTTTGCATAAGGAAGGGCTTGTGGAAGGCAATCTTCTAGGCTCCCTCGGCTCTCTACACTTCATAATGAGATCTTGTCAATTCTTTGTGACTACATTTCTGTCACTAACACTTCCTCATGTGTTTCCCACCAGAATTAGTAGCCAGGAAAGATTAGTTAAATGAATGAATGGTGTATCAAAGACCGGCTTTTATTAAAATGACTTTAAATAGATGCTTGGTTTGTCAGAATTTTTTTTTCCAACATAGTGGGCACAGCTCAGCCAGCAGGTCTTGGAGGAGGCCAAGTGTGGCCTCCCTCAGCTGATGCAGTGACAGACTCTAGGGTCTTTTGCTCACAGCACTTTCACAGTCTGCTTCTCTTACATGCCATTATCATCTGAGTGGACATGTAACGGGCAAGAATGAAGAGACCTTTCACAGTAGAGGATGTAGATGCTTTTGAAGCCAGGTGAATATCAAACTCCAATTCTCTACCCTTTAACCACAGCAACAACGTCTGGAAGTCAGCCACTCCATGTGCATGTCCCCAGATCCCATGGAAGAGTTCTTAGAATTCACCCAACAGGTTCTTAGCTGGGATTTTACCTGGGTAAGTAGACAGAGGCCAAATGGGTTGAAGGAAGAGGATGTAATTTTTTTTTTTAAGGAACAATCTACAGAGGACTGAGGAAATGACTTAGTTGGTAAAGTGCTTTTGTTTCTCAAGCATAAGGACTTGGTACCGTCTAATATCCATATAAAAAGCTGGAGCAGTCACACAAACACACACACATCACACACACACACACCAAGTTATATTTCTCTGATTAATAGATAAGGGTAAGCACTTCTCTACGAACATGCTAGTTGCAGCTTCTTTGTGTGTGAGATTTGACTCGTTTACAAACTGGTCTCTCCATACCAGTCACCTGTTGCCACTGAAACAGAAGTGGCCAGTACTGAAGAGAACCACATCACATCAGCTGCAGCCACCACTGCAGTGTCGCCCTAGGTGAAAGAGCTACCTGCATCTTTCTAATGCCCTACACTCTCTATCCATTCTGAGCCTGCCTTCCCATCCCAGGCAAGCATGCCAGGAAATGGAGTGCAGGCCTCTGGCAGCAGCTGCAGTTGTCTTTCCCACATTCACCATGCCTCAGTTTATCTATGTGTTAAAGAGAGGAATAGCCTCTTGCCTGCAGCAAAGTTCTCTAGCTAGAAGTGGTGTGTAACACCATCCAATCGATATTATAGGCCTGTGTGAATCTAACTACAGGTCCAGCCTTAAGAACTTCAGTTTTCATAAAAGAGACATACTTCATTTTGAAGACCAGACGGTGATGTTTCCACATCTGTATTCTTGAGTTTTAATCTCTCCTAGGCCTGCCCTTCCGTTTTATCAATAAACAAGCCTGATTTTTAGCCAAATTTGTGGAATTTTACATTCTCTTTGTTTATACTGTGTCAAGGGGCAAGAGGCAGATTGGCCTGGAGTTCTTCTGTGATCCACTCTGGGATGCAGAAAGACTCTTGTCTCGAACCATATGGAGGGACCCCCTTCTCAGTGAGCCAGAGAAGCAGATATGTAAATAAGCAGAGCCACCTTCACAGAAGGGCTCAGTGCAGACTTGAGACACAAGGGCAGCTTTTGCCCAAGTGTCCTCAGGATGGCAGTGGAAGGACCACTGGGTATGGCAGCTGCACTGGACAATAGCCAGTCACCGTTGTACTCCACAGATGGAGGACAGAGCTTCCATTTTCCCTCCTGCCTGGGAAATCCTTACTGTGGCAAGGATCTGTGTACCCTCTGATCTGAATTTTGACCTTCTATCAGGCAGTAGGTAGAAAAGTAACAGCTCCCTAGTTACCATCCCTTCCTTTTATGCTTTGTGATAGTTCGGGCACGAGGCTACACAGTTTATAAGCGTTATCTCGTTAAACTCCAAAGCTACCTCTGGGCATTAGTAGCATTAGTATTAGATTGGTACTGTTATCACTGTCCTTTTACAGATGATGCCTAGAGAAACGGGGCACACATGGTACAGGCAGCAGTTAGCCAGCAGGGCTGGGATAGGATGCAATGCCACCATCTGGCATTGGAACTCTATGGTCGGTCACCGCAGCCTCCTCCACTAGTCAGGAAAGCGTTCTTTGCCTGGAGAAGATAACAGAATGTCAGGAGCCATCAGTGGACTTGTGTCCATGGGATGGGATGGTGGCTACTAGGATCTGGGAGCCTGAATGTGGAGGGACAGAGAGGAAAATGTGTTTTGATCTGGCTGCATCTCTAGAGTCCCAGGCTCTCTTTAACTAGCTCCCAGGGAATCTAATTTTAAAGGACAGCCAGACCAGCTTGCAAAACACAAGGTTTATGTTTAAATCATGAAGGTTTAGTTTAAAAGTGAATTCTGTGCTTTGGTATGACTCTCAAAGCCTCGGTTCCTTCTGACAGAAGAGCAGCAGAGAAGCACTCAGAATGCAGAACTCAGCAAACGAGCAATACGTAGGAGATGGTGCTGTGGCCCTGAGGCCGATGGTGTCCAGCTCCCAGCATAGTCAGACAAGTTCCAGGCCAACACTGCCCAGTGCAGCAGAGGATATGTGCATACAGGCTAAAGATCCTCCGTCTTTCGCGAATACGCTTCTCTTGTATAGACGTGTGCATGTATGTCCTTAGGGAGTCACACACATGGATATCTGACTATCCTGGGAATGAGCTGTGGGTTAAGCCCTCAGGAAGCTATAGGGAGAAGGTGGAGGCGCTTCCTTAGCATCTCTGCCCGTCTGTTTCCCTGCGGCATACCTAGGTTCTTCCCAGATACACACGAAGGAAGTAGTCTCTTCTGAGATGCTTTCACAAGGTGTCGTCGCCTCCATTGGTAAATATTAGTTTCCTCCCCCTCCCTGTGTGTAAGGCAAGTTGTACTGAGTGAATGAGGCTTTGGCAGCTCAGAATGCAAAAAATAGCCCTGCCTGCGAGGATATGGTCTCTTTCCCCGAGTGTGGACCAGATGTCAGGCTGCCTGGTGAGGACTCAAGGAATGTGACAGTTTCCTTCTGCAGGGCTTCGCTGCTTCTCTCCAGATGGAAGCTTCCATTCCCATGTGAGTTTTGGATCTGAAAAACAAGAACAAAAAAAAAAAAAAAGAGGATGGTTCATGAGCCTTGTCCTCCACCGAAAGCACGTGTGTGTCTGTGCATTTTAGGTATCACCCTCAAGGCAAGAGATGTGGCCAGCACGCCATTTCCCCAGTGGCTGAGTGACAAGGAAAAGGAATGGAAACCTATAGCCTATGGGTGTTCATTTTTGAGTTGCTTGTATTCGTTTTTGACCTCACACTTACTCAGAGCCAACTGTTTACTGTGTAGCAAGCTACGTGTGTGTGGTGGAGAGATCGGGAAGATGTTGTCCTTTGAGCTGATAAAGCCCACGAGGGGCAAAGGAGGTAAATGACTGTGAATAGAGTCTGACCAGAGGTAGAAAGAAGCTACGAAGAGGGACTAGCAGAGGCAATTCCTAATTCCATTCCCCAACTATGTCTTGAAGAATAAGCAAAAATGATAGCAGTAGACAGGAAGGGTTTCATACATGACTTAATGAGTTTTTCTCAACTGGTATTAACAGTGTGCCAGTAATTTGAAGGAAAGAGACCAAATCTGTACCAGGGGATGACAGGCAAGGGCCATCAGGGTGTTACAGGACAGAAGACGTGGGTCGGGGGGGGGGGAACCCAACCCAAATATGGAAGTGGTGGTTAATACTCAACCTGACTGAATCCCCTAACCCAGATGAAGAATGAGTTTGTGGTACATTGTAAGACCTGTGTGAGCACTCCCAGGGTGGCATTCCATGTGTCTCAAACGTGGCGTGTTTAAAGAAGATGTTAGAAGGTTAGGGGCGGCATAATTGATATGATTTAGAAGTTGCTCTGGCAACACACCTACCTCCAGAGAGTCAGTATCTGTGGGAAGGCAGGCAAGCTTGTGGCTTTTGCCCTGGACTCTCCTGTGCTTTTGCTATCACCTGCTCTGGGCCAAAGGTCTGGACAAATTCAAAAGAACAAATGCCCCACGTGGCTCGTTGCAGCCAGTCTTTGTGAAATTGACCCTGGAATAAGATAAAGAGGTGGTTAGTAAACCAGCTACAAGGTTACAGGGAAAAAGTAAAGGAGAGAGAACCTGAGCTAGCTTCCCAACTCTTCAGGAAGCATCTCCCCAAGTTGGGAAGCATGGAGTAGCTTGTAGATTTCCATGAAAAAAAAAAAGTAAATACATATGGCCCCATGCATGTACACTGCCCGTGTTATAATGCCCATGTTATAAGCAGTAGTGCAGAACGCTTTGGGGAAATAAGTAAAACAGACTTTAGAGTGGCAGAAAGATTTGGGTTAATGAAAAATTGGCTGTAACAAGTTTCAAAGACCTCGACGATTGCCTCTGTGGCGCCACCTTCTGGCAAATCATTGTTTGTGAGCCCCTGATGCAGAGGCACCTTTGGTCACCTTAGTAGTTCTTAACTTTGGCTCTATACTAGGATGACTAGTGGTAATTCTTGACATTTTTATTTAAAAAATATTCCATTACAAAAGAAAGAAGCATCACTGTTAAAGTCAGAAGTGTATGACAATATAGCTTGCGTATGACAATACAGCCTATTTCCAGACTGGCTTCCTACAGTCTTTTGAATTCTCTTCCAGAGAGTTCCTTTGACTCTGTATGCACACACACACACACACACACACACACACACACACACACACATATATGTGGGTGTGTATGTTGTGTGTTTGGGGATATGAAAATATATGTATATATATATATTTACATTCACCTGGCACATGTTGTAGTACAACTTGCCTTTTTAATATCTGTTGGAGAACTATCCATATTAGCACATACAGATCTGCCAGCTGCATGAAATCCTGTTGTCTGGGTGTTCTACAGTTCGTCATTGCTTCTAGGCATTTAGATTGGTTTCTTCCACAGATGCCATCGTTCACGTTTGTAGTAGACCTAAAATTCAATTCCTAGATGTGGAAAGGCTGGATCAAAATGTGTAGGCTCCAGAGGAACTGAACTAATTCACACTCCCACCAGAAGCATGTAAGAAAGCTCTTTCCTCTTTCATTGAAAAAAAGAAAGAAAGAAAAAGAAAAGAAATTGGAGAGCCTGGGCCACATTTTCAGATCTTCTGATTGAGCAGGCAGAGGTGCTGAATATAGGGATGACCTTAGTGTTCTTAAGAGCCTCGCGGGTTGATCTCTAACAAGGTGGAGAATTTGAGCCATGGGCTACAGAGTAAGGGTAATTACTGATCATGTCCTTTGAGATCCAAGCAGCAAGACCACATGGACGATTGTGAGCTGGGAGAAACAGAAAGATGCATATCTTCTGAAATTCCTATTCAGCTGGATATCCCCATTTAGACAGACACAGAATTAAATGAGTCTCTATCCATAAACATGGTATATTGAAACAGCAAAAGCCAGGGAAGCGCCACCTAGGTTCCGTTTGATACTTTCCCCTCTCCTTTGTAATGACTGTCAGAATGCTTTCCTTGTATAGATTTTTTTTAAAAGAAAAAGTTACAGCCTCAGATTCCTTAGAAGTATTTTGTAGATATCAATAGTTAACATTGTTTGTTTTTGTTGTGGTATGGAATGTCCCAGATTGGTGCAAACCTTGGCAGCTTCAGAAACTCAAGGTTTCTTAGGTAACTCAAAAGATTGAGAGACACAGAAAACGTCAGCCACCTGAGGAATCGCAAGTTCCTGCCCTTGTGGGCAGCCCTGTTTCAGACAAACATCACCAGTTTTCAGTTCCTTGACCCTGTCCTTTTAGGCTGTGCCATCCTGTTCTCTACAGGGAGTCTCTGTCCTCTGAGCTGCTGGAAAGCCCCTTGCTTTGCAGCCTACAGCTCTCCTCCCACTCCTTCTCTCCCTGGCAGTACGTGATTAACACACACTTAGCACATACAGAGACCGAAGACAGACAGACAGACAGACAGACAGACAGACACACAAGCAGACAGACAGATAGACACACACACACACACACACACACACACGGGGTGGGGAGGGGGGAGACAGAGACAGAGATCAACAGAGACGACAGAGAGAGAGAGGAGAAGCAGAGACAGAGACCATTTGTCTTCACCTAATGGCAGATTCTTCTCCCTCCTCTTCCTCCTCCTTCTTTTTCCTTTTCTTTCTCATGCTGGGGATTAAACCCAGAGTGTCACACATGGTAGACAAACCTTTCTGTTGCACTGAGTTATATCACTTACACAATTGTATTATTTCTTTGGAGACAATTTTTATTACTTTTTAAAGTAAGCAGCAAGCCTAGCATATCCTCACTAAGCTGCCTAGGCTGCCTTCAGCTTGTTGTGTAGCTTAACCAAGCCTCAAGCCAATCCTCCTGCGTCAGCCTCCTGAATAGCTGGTGGTACAGAAATGAGTCACACCGTGGTGCCTGGCTTCTTTTTCATTCTGAGGAAACTGACCCCTGCCCCCAACTACCTAGGGTTTTCCTAGAGTTCTTTCACTTCTGTTGTGATAAAACTGTCCAAAAACAACTCCAGGAAGAAAGGGTTTATTTAGCTTAAAATTCCAAGTTTTAGGCCATCACTGCAGGGAAGTCAAGGCTGAAACTTAAACCATCAAATCCACAGCCAGGAACACAGAGAAAATAAATAAGTGCATCCTTGCTCGCTCGGCTGCATTCTCCTGGATCCTCTGCCTAGAGCAATGTGCTTCCCACATTCAGGGTGGGTCTTTGTACATTAGCTAATCAAGACACCCCCTATCCTGCAGACATGTCCACAGGGCCTGGCCTAGGCAATTCCTTAGGAAGATTGTGTTCCTAAGTGATTCTGGTTATACCAGTTGATAGTAAAGTAAGCAGCAAGCCTAGCATATCCTTACAATTGGTCTTCTTTTCTATCAACCGGTTCCCATGATTAGGTAAGGGTTGATTTTGATATGGGTTTTGTGTAGGAAGTATAAGCCCAATAGAATGTTAATGTTGTCTGTCAACACATTGACAGACAGCGTCTTTCAACACACTGGGATGACAAAGGAATCTGGATGCTCTTGGTCCATGGAAATAGAACTTCTTTTGATGCATAGTCCTGATGGCCATGTGGCAGAGGAGCTGAAAAGGAGACATAGCATTGGTGACCCAAGGACTTGCTGATGACTTTCTGTCTGTCAAGAAGCACATAGATCTCACCTCATGCACATGAAGGAGAAGAGCAGGTTTTGTCCCATGGAGATTTCTGCATAGACTGCCTTACACAGAAGCCAGATGGGTTCAGCTTGGCTAATCTTAGTGCAAGCTGGGAAATTTCAACCGAAATAACACATTTCTAAGAAATTGTCTGGTGTTGAATATTATGCATGTATAAGAGAACTGCATGCCTATAGCACAAAGTTAAACTACTTATTGTATGCTCAGGTATATGTAGGATTTGCCTGTACCCCTCTTTCCAGCATAGTAAGAAAAAGATTTAACAAGCCCCCTCATTTTTTCTTGCTTGCTATATCAATAGCTGTTAAACAGCTTCTCTGCCATTCAAGACTTGAATTTATTTAGAAAGTACAAGTAGGCCTTTCCCCAAATCTTGACTTACATCTGAATGTAAAAATTAGATGTATCCTCATGACTGTTGATTTTAGGTAAAAAAAAAATCTCTGAGATAGCCATGTGGCCCTGCAGTCTTTCCTTGCCTCCCTTAGGGACTGATGACAGAGCTGTAGCTTTTTCATGATGTCCTCCCTGCTGTGAAGAAAGCATACACCGAGATCCATACCAGTTAGCACAAGAAGACTTGAGCACTGAAGATGTATGCTCAAACCAGACACTAACCTGCCCATCACTGAGCGCAAAGGCTGGTAGCATTGGAGATTGTTCACCTTGAGGTCTTGGACACGTGAAACCCATTTTGTGTAGGTACCAGTTGACTCTGCAGAATTAACTCAGTTTGTCCTCTGAGATCCACACACCTGACTAACCATAACATACCATCTCCCATCATCTAGCAATACATGCTTCATAATCTATTACCGATGATAGCTATGTAGAGGGAGAGTGACCATTGTTCTGTGGCGTGTTCACAGCCTAGAGGGCAGATGTTCCTGATAGTAGACCATAGAGGGTGTCTCTATGGGCATTTGGCTTGCCGTTCTTTCTTCTTCCATGAAATCACTCTCTAGACCTAGATACAAAAACACAGAAAAAGGTGGAATCACACTGTTGGGACACAGGTTTAATAGACAGTACAAGGATACCTTTATCAAACTAGGATTTTCAGCCTGCAGAGATGCTCTTGTGAACACATCTCTGAGTTTTTCCCACAGGGATGTAGACATTTAACATCACAAGACCCATGCGAGAGCCCCAACATTCCTGCCTCATCCAGGAGCCTTGTGAGTGCTGCTTGAAGGGAATTGTCTGACATTAGCTGTTGGTGTTAGTGATATCTCTCATGGGCTTATGTGTCGGGGCATGGAGGTCTGGAAAGAAAGGACTTTAGTGTTAGCTTTAATTTCAAATATAGCCTCTTTCAACTTCTCACCATTTAAGCTTCTGCAAAGTACTTAATCTGTTCAATTGTATTGTTTGTCTGTTTGTTTGTTTGTTTGTTTGGCTTCTTCTTCCTTTTTTTGTTTTTTTAAGACAGAAGCTGGCTGCTAGCCCAGCCTGGCCCTAAATTCTGCACTTTCTTGTCTTCAGTTCCCAGTGGTGGGTTATGGGGCTGAACCTCCACACTCAGCCTGTACTGTTTCCGTCTTGTTTAATGGCAGTGATATTGTAGCTTATTGGTTAGGAGGCACGCTAACTGTTCATTAGTGAGCAACAGAGTAGTCAGGTGGATCTCTCTTTGGTCAGTTCCATTTATGTTTTGTTAAAAAGCTGGTGGCGGTTTCTAAGTACACCACACTGAGGCTCCTGCTCTGGCTAAGCCTAAAGGGTCTGTGTTCCTTCCTCGAGATCTTTGCATTGACTTCCTTGTTGTTGTGTGTTCTCTTCCTGGAGAGGCCCTGAGATCAGCACATCTGTAACTGGTTAACTCTGCTCTTCAGATGGCTAAATCTACCTATAAAACTGAGGAGCATGTCTGTGAGGCTTCTCCATCAGGGATCCATGGGCACATGGGACTACTAGAGGCCTCTTCCTCTGAATGCCTTTGCTCTGCCTATCTCCCCTGTCAATGAATGAGAACATCTCCTTTCCAGGTATCTACGCTAAAACTCACCCTCATCAGTAATGAGTCTCACCCATTCTGGTTGTTCGCTAACCCCACCTCCATACCATAGCCACATTCATCTTCTAGAAAAGAGCCATGCATGTGATGTTCTTGCTCTGATCTCCCGCTGGCTCGCATTTCCTGGCTGGTGAAATTTGAACATTTCTAACTACTCCTTGCTCTCAGTCCACACTCCTTGTCCCTCAGCTCCAGCTGTTTCCCCAACTGGAGTATGAATTCTCCTGTGTCTGGAGTCTTCCTGTGTTCTGTTCCCTCTCCCCACTTACTCTTCATGTCTTTACTTTCTGGCCAGTTTCCAGACTTGGCCTAGAACTGATGCCAGCTCCCTTTGAAAAGCATTTCCGAATGTCCTGTACTCCCTCCAAAGAAATAGATTAACAATCAACTTTTCAACTGCAACCTTTGGCTCTTTGGACAAAGTTCTTTCGATCACTTAACAGCCGTCCACTAATCATCTGTGTACTTACAAGTCTCCACATCCAAGCTGCATGTTTTCTAGAGTTCAGATTCCCCTTTTTGGCTCTCAGAGCCCAGTCTACAGTAGGCACCCAATAAAAAGGTTTTAAAGTAAACACAAACTTTTATCAGCAAGCATTTGTTACTCTTCTGTATAAGTTATGGCTGTCGTCTTGCCTGGAAAGATTTTCAATCAAGTTTGAGGACTGGTAGTTACTTTAAAAGTCAAGAGTCATTTACTATGATACAAACTCCAGGTTGGCATATGTTAAGTGCAAAATGACTTAGCTAGTATTCCAAGAGAGATCCATGTGCCCTATTATTTACTAATGTTGACATACTTAAGGGGAGGCAGAGGCCTGGGATCAGGACTTCTTAGCTGGTAGAGCAGAGAGATGGGAAGCTGTGAAAGCCGAAAAGTTTGACTCAGGCAGATTGTACACAACAGGGGCAATGTGCTTCACGGTGGAGGTCACTCACCACCAAGGGCCTGGGGCTGAAAGGCATTGGAAAATTGCGGTCTGCTTTTGATCATAGTAAAGATGTCCTGAAGGGAGTAAGCTGGCAGTTCTGTGGATGGATGGGATGTCACGTGGCAGAAAACCTAGTATGAACACAGCTTGGTTGTCCAAGTCTTATGGGAACTGGCCTGCATCCAGTCCATGACAGGAGCCCCAAGCACAAAAGAGAAACTACCCAGAGGTTGCTATCTTACTAGATCTAGAGGGAGCCGTGTCTAACTTCTCAATCTTTAATCTCAATATTTCATATGAGTACATTCCGAGGCTCAGGGAGTGGGCCCAAGGGTTCCATAACTGAGAGGGTCTTTGGAGTCCAGACCATGGCTCATTTCTCCATTCTTCCTAAGAGTAGATGGTTAAACTTTAAAGCCAGATGGCATTGAGAAATACTTTCAGGCATGAGGAGCTGTGCAGGAAGAAGGGTGAAGGTCAACAGGAGGCTGGGGTTGGTCTGGACTTGAACACATCCAGGCTGAGATGACAGTGAGACTGGAGATCCTGACTGGCAGTCTGCAGCTCGCTTAGCACTCTGTGTGAACTTCAGTGCAGGAGAGGTGCAGAGAACCCTTGGACAAAATCCAAGAAACCAAGGAGGTTGGGGCGGGGGTTGGATGTTCACTTCTGGGTGCCGAACTTGAAGCCTCGTTCAAAGAAAAAAATGTGAGGCTCTCCTTGAGATGCCACAAAATGCACCTGAATGCAAGTCATGTTATCCAGAAGTTGATTTTTCAAACAATCCTGTTTTCCTTCCTATGTTTTGTTGAATTTGGGCCAGGGGTCAGGAGGGGGCAAGGTTGTCTCTGTGGAGAGCGTGGGCCCTTTGTTGCGTTAGGTCCTAGGTTAAGAGTGGAAGAGAGCAAACAGCATCTTTTCCTTTGGTCTTCTGTTTTACCGCCCCTTTCTAAATCCAACCCAAAATTTGCACGGAGCCCAAAGGAAAACCTTCAGTGTAATAACTAATCCTGGCAGCGCTTTGTAAACTGCGGGTTTCAAATGACTAGGCCTGCACATTTCCACCGACTCCAGCAATTAAAGAGTCTCCGGGGACCTAGGCAGTGCTGATGCTAACGGTGGGTATTGCTGTTGAAAAAAAAAATGGGAGAGCCGCTTTCTGAAAATAGACTGCAGGTATGGGACAGCTCATTTCCCGGCTCGATAAGGAGGTCGCCCGTCCTAGGGGGAGTCAGGTAGATTGCTTACTGGCTCGATTTTTTTCCACCAGTAAAATGTACCCACTTAGTCCTACCCATTTCACAGGGTTGGCAGGATAGGCAGAATGAGGTCATCGATGGGCAGCACTCGTACCCAAGGAGGTCTAGGTGTTCATAATGAGAGTAGAAGCCCTCCCCTCTCCCTCCATGGAGATATGGTGGCACTGATAGCCTTTGTCACTTTGCACACCACAGGGGCCTCTCTAGACTTCAGTCTATCTTCTTCCCACTCCTTTGGCCCCTTTGGCCTGTTCTTTATTATGTGCAGCTGTGGAAAGACAATCTGGATTGGCTGTTACCCATTATACCTCTGTTTCTGCAGCAGCCTTGGGAAGAGGGAACTGGCTGGTCCCATTCAGGTGGACCACTTTAAGGCCACTTTGCAAAATTTAAGTCAGCCAGCAATCGGCTATCTGAATTCATCTTTTATCCCCCAGGACTTAATCCTACCCACCCATTCCTCATGTGTGCAGAAGGAACCTGGAACCTACCCCGTTTCAATGTAGTTACAAATATTGGAGTGGAGTGTGGGGCGGGGAAGAGGTGTTTGATAGGGGCAGGGAGAACATGGCATCTTGTTTCCCAGGCATGGCATCTGTATCCATCTCTGAGGCTTTGGAGCTGCAAGATCCCAAGTGCAACTCACACTGGTGCTTGGTACTGTTGGCACTGAGTTCATTTGTGGCCTCCTGAAGTGTTACTACTGCTTAGAGAAGCCACAGAGCCATACATACTGACTTCTGCCACTCTGTAACACCGCCACCTAGGTCTAGGTGAGGTTTCCAGCTTAGTGAAGAACAGTTAGAGGGTGCTTTTGTTGTCCTCTCCTCGGGGACAAAAATGGGAAGGCCTAGGGCCACACACACTCTGACCTCTCGTTGAAACATCTGTTCCCTCCCCACCCGACTGGCTTCTGCCAGGCTGTGGTTGTGAGCTCCGGTCCCACCACACAGCGGGTTCAAGAAGGCAGATTTTGCTGACAGCTCTGGCAAGAGGCCTGATGACAAATACCCTTGGAACGGGAGGCCTTGCTAATCCTCTGGGCCAAGCTCCTGCCAACTTAGAAGCTGCCAAGTCAAGTCAGGGCCGCTCTGAGTACTGATCAGCGGCCCCAGGGCAAAGTGCTTGTCCTGGGCACAGGGTCAGACTAGGAAGTGTCTAACAGGCTTAGCAAGGCTAGCATTAGAGGAAATGGGAGCCAAGGGCATGGCAGGAGAGATGTTCAGGCTCCAGACCTACCCAGGGCCTTCCCTCTTGCTGTGTGTCCATGGTTCCAGGTGAGGTGAGCAGCATTGTCTGTCTCCCAGTTTGCAGGTGAGGGGATGGGACTCTTTAGTATAGACGGACTGGCCTCAAGTCTTAGAGCTCTGTGGGTGAAAAGTCCCGATCTGTCTGCATTTCTGATGAGCGATGTTCCCTCCTCTAGAAGAGGTCCCAGAAAAGGCTCCTAGGCAGGAACGAGAGCCACAGAATAGCCATCTACCTACCGCGAACATTGTCATGCTAATCATAAAGAAAATAGGTATAAAGCACTTCTTCCCCATGAAGTGACTTGTAAGCCAACTTCTTTCCATACAGAAGATGAGTGTGTGTGTGTGTGTGTGAAAGAGAGAGAGAGAGAGAGAGAGAGAGAGAGAGAGAGAGAGAGAGA
>NW_021604658.1:6924384-6925685 GCF_004785775.1 Grammomys surdaster | reverse complement strand
GAAAGAGAGAGAGAGAGAGAGAGAGAGAGAGGAGAGAGAGAGAGAGAGAGAGAGAGAGAGAGAGAGAGAGAGAGAGAGAGAGACCTGTTCAGGAACCCTGTCTTCTCAGGGGAAGAGTGTTGATGCATAGAGGTTCTTTACATATGGTTGTATGTGAGGCCCAGAGGCTCAGTGGTTGTCTTGTCAAATGTGGTCCTGATTTCTGTATAAGCTTACTATTCTGGGTCTAGAGCAAGGAGGAGCTGAGGCGGCAACACAGAGGGAGAGAGGAACAGGGTGCAGATCTGACTTTCCTGGGGCTTGTGTGCATGACAGAAGGCTGAATTTGTCCCTTTGGATTACCAGCTCTTGTTTAGGCACCTGGCAGACCCTGAGATGTGCGGATCTGAAGGGGGCTCCCTGTGTTCCTCTGCTGCCGATGTGAGATGTGAGGGAGGGTGAAGTCAAGGAAAAATCGTGCATTTAGGGTCTGGCTGGCTAGTGGCTGAGTCCCAGCTGACTTGAGTGACTTAATGTAAGTACTCTCATTGCTCTGGCCTTTGTCTAGCCTTACTTCTCCAAGGTAAGAGGCTGTGTCCCTTAGCAGGGCAGGCTGATAATTCAATGCAGTTCTGTTCAGAGGATCCTTAGCCCAGTCATGATGCAGGGCTGCTTCTGGATTGCCCTGGAGCAGGACTAGACTTCATGCCCCCATCAGTGGTACATTTGCCAGGTGCAGTGAGGAAAGGGAGGCGAGTCTGATTCTGTTATTGGTCATGCCTGGCAATGACACAACATTTCAGAGCTAATTCTGCTCCTCTGCTTTTCCATCCCTTTATTTCCACATCTGGAGACTGAGGACGCTAGTAAGTCCACTCTCGGGTTGCTAACTTGGGGATTAAACAAAGGAGCTGATTTTTGTGAAAAGCTGATGGGAGCAAGGGTTCCACCTGGTTACCCCTCGGTTACTAACAACCATTCTCAGTACTCACAGGAGGGAACGCATCTGCCCCCAGGACACACTGCGTCTGTCCATCCGTCTTCACACTGGATGGAGCAGAGCAGCTTCCTTCCTGCTCTCCACACACCAGGGCTCTGATGGGGCTGCAGATTTACTGCTCACCCTGATTTCTGCTGACAGCCTCTTACTCAGTGAACAGAGGTGCTGGGTAAGAGCCTGGAGATCAGAGACATCTTTACAGTGGGACTTCCTTTGTATTTAGTCTCCAAGCTTGAGAATGAATGCTTCCTGGAACCATAGCTGAGTATGTCTTGGAGAGAGAGAGAGAGAGAGAGAGAGAGAGAGAGAGAGAGAGAGAGAG
>NW_021604658.1:6911133-6924374 GCF_004785775.1 Grammomys surdaster | reverse complement strand
GAGAGAGAGAGAGAGAGAGAGAGAGAGAGAGAGAGAGAGAGAGAGAGAGAGACACGCATGTGTGTGTGAAAAGAAGGGAAGATTCATAGATAAAGACACACATATACACACATACATATACAGATACATACACAGATACATCACAAACAGATACAGATACATCATATACAGATACAGATACATCATATACAGATACAGATGCATCATATACAGATACATATGCAGGCATGCAGGCAGGCAAAAGAACCCAGGATCCCAGGCTCAGGACAGTGAACCCCAGTGATCTTCCTGCCTGTGCAGCCTCAGTGCGGTGGTCAGAGCCGTGCAGGACCAGCTCTGTTGTTGTGCCATAACTGCTGGGATCTGAAGTCATCCCCACGCTTGTGCAACAGGCTTTCTTACCCAGAGAGGAGAGCTGTCTCTCCAGCCCCAGGGCAAACCTTTTTTGTCCTTTTCTTTTCTCTGCCTTTAACTCCTCTCTTCCCTCCCACACCCTCTCTTTTTATTTAATCTGCATTTCTTCTTTCATTCACTCCTCCGTCCCTTCTTCAGTTTCTTCCTTCATCCCCTTTCTTACATCTCCTTTGGCCCCTTTGTTCCCCCTCTTCTCACTTTGTCATTCTTGGTGGTCTTCCCTCAGTGTCATTTAGCACAGCTCTCTGCAAAATAGATACTCAAGAAAACATGCCCACCTCAAGAAAATGTCTTTATTTTTCAGGTTTTGACAAGTAGGAGGGAAAGTAGAAAAAACTAGTCCCTGTTTCAATGCTACAGAAAGTAATGTGGCTAAAGATGAATATTAGGAGGAAACCCAAGGGGTTAGATGGCACTGGGTGAGGCTGAAGCCCATCAAAGGATTGGAGCGGGAACCAAAGTCGTGCAAAGGAGCAGGCAGACAGTGGAGGGGAAGAATGTTGTACCTAGGGACTATACTAAATACCCAGGCCTGAGGTTGTACCTAGGGATTGTACTAAATACCCAGGCCTGAGGTTGTAGCTAGGGACTGCACTAATTACCCAGGCCAGAGGCAGTTAGCATGTGGGTGTGTGAGTGCATAGGAATGGCTAGTGTGGAAGGGGAGTGTCCATTGTGGTTACATGTGCTGGTGGAGTGATTCTGGAAGCTTCAATACAAGAGGGGACCTGCCTGGGTGTCTGCTTGCAGAAATGTCTTCTGGCCACTGGATTACATGATTAGGCATGGATGGAAGGACAAAGAGAGACTAGACAGGAGGACAGAGATTGAAGGAGTTCAGGAGAGGGCTGGTGCTGACTTAGAAAAAAGGGACAAGCCTGAGAGTGAGTCGGTCTCTGTGATCCTAGAACATACGTTTTACATTTGTGGTTACAGATGGACCATCTGCCAAGTTCTTTCCAGGTCCTGTGCTAAACATTTCACCTGTGTACATTGTCAAATTCACCATCACATTCTTTTCTGCCTGGCTGTGCAGCCAACACTCTGACATCCTTTTGTATACAAAGGAACCAAAATTCAGAAAGATACTATAAAGAACATCTCTGTCTCTCTCCATCTCTTTGTCTGTCTCTGTCTCTCTCTCCCCACTCTGTGTGTGTGTGTTTGTGTGTGTTTGTTTGTGTGTATGTTTGTGTGTGTGTATGTTTGTGTGTGTATGTGTGTGTGTTTGTTTGTGTGTGTGTATGTGTGTGTGTGTGTGCCTGCACGTCTGGGTGAGACCAATCATTTCTTCTCCCAAACAGCACTTTCATGAGTGTTCTGATGTGTAACATACAGGTGGCAGAACTGGAATTAGGAGGAGCTTAAGCGTGTCTCACTTCCCAGTTCAATGTTAGCTACTTAACCCCCAACTCAATGGGAATGGGACCACAAACATCCGCACGTGAAGTAACTCAGTTCCTGGAACAGTCATCTGCTGCCTCAAGAATGCTAACCAGTCACTAAAGCCCAGGAACATACGCAAGTAAGGATTTACAGTTCACTCAAGTGCAATTTGCTCTGAGTCAGTCCGTGGCTGTTCTGACCTTAGCCGGACTCACAGTTCTAGGGAGCAGGTGATTGAGCTGATCCCCTGGCCTCTCTAGTGCCCTTCCTTCCAGCAGGCTCACCCAAACACGTTTATAGCAATGACATACATGCTTCTGACAGACGAGAACCTGCATGGTGCCTTTAGGCTCAGACGCAGAAATCCAATGCACTCTTCCTGTATTCTCTTGGTCAATGCAGCATAGGAGATGAACCCCCTGATTAGAGAGACTTGGAAATAGATTATGCCTGAAATTGCAAAGCCACATGGAAAAGTTGTGGGCAGGGGAGGAATGAGACCTTAGGCCTCTGGAATGTACCTGTACTTGTAGGGTGCTCGTTAAAGGAGTTAGTGTCCCTTGCCGTCAGAACAGACACTAGCTGACCTGGACCCAAAGTCTGGGAAGACCCACGCTTTTGGGATATACTCAGGAGGCTTTTATTTAATCTCTATAATATTGCAAACTCTCATTATTGATCCAGAAATATCATTATAGTCTCCGCAATGGGCTTCTTATATGCTAAAGAGATTTCCAGGAACAGGGGTGTTTTATATTGAAGCAGGCAGGCTATAAGCCCTGAATGTGGTTTTCTCCCGAAATCTGGGAGATTCTAAGAGAAGACAAGATGCTATTAGGACCACCTGGGATCCGGGAGATCATAAGAAGCCAACAGACCTCAAAACTAATGAAGAAGAGGGGAGAAGCAGGCAGAAGAGAAAGACCTGAAACCAAGCTTTGGATCAGGAAGCTTTGCACCACTTAGATGGAAAAGGGTCCCTTTGACCAATGTACAAAACACCTCCTCTTTTCCCAGTCTTTCTTTTTTAAATTTTATTTACTTTTTCTTTCACGTGCATTGGTGTTTTGCCCATGTGTATATCTGTATAAGGGTGTCAGATCCCATAGAACTGGAGTTAGAGACAACTGCAATCCACTATGTGGGTGCTGGGAATTGAACACAGGTCCTTTAGAAGAGCGACCAGGGCTCTTAATCACTGAATCATCTCTCTAGACCCCTCTCAGCCTTTCTTGATAGAGGGTGATTTCCCTCAGCCTGCTCATTCTCTTGGGTGACGAACACTGAGCGATGATGGTATCTTTGTCTCTTTTTACATGGCTGCTTAAATCTAATGCCCATCCACTGGACTGGGGAGCACATCAGAAGGCGGCAGTTCCTGCAACTAGCCTCGTGGACTAAACAATAAATAAAATGGTTATTTGTTACTTTGACGCAGCTGTAATTTAAGAACACAAGCCAATGACCCGAGCAGAAAGGACACAGATTGCTGCTGTCCCCATTCACTGATGCCTGCCAGCTAATCAGCTAATTGCACAGGGACTGATACATTCTTATGAAAGAAGAGGAACGAGAAGGTTTCTGCAGGCCTGCGAGGTGACCAAAGTGGAGCCCAACTTTGGTTCTGAAGGTGACTTTGAATCTCTTCCCAGATTTCCATAGGATCTCTGTCGTACCTTTCCCTCTAGAATCCTTCTTGGCTCTTCTGTAAATGAGTGTCATCATGAAACCAGTAGAACACATGCCTAACAGACTGCAGAATACACATAGTGGGGTTGAACCTGCAGGATTTAAATTAAACCTGAGAGAAACATCAAACTTAAACATAGCAAATACAGGGTGGGGGGCACACAATTATCTTAACATTTTTTAAAAGAGGGTGAGGCCTCTTCAGGTTCCATGTCCCCAATACTGTGAGTCACAGCTAAGGTCACCCCCATTGATTCTTGGGCGTCTCCCTCATCCCAGGTCATGTCTCATCCTGGAGATTCTCCTCACCTCTTCACCCCCAATCAGTTTCAGATTTCCATTCATTTTCATGGGCATCTTTCATGACTTTCCCCACACCTGATCCTGAATCCCCCATTTCCCTCCCCATCTCCCTCCCCCCCCCAGGTTTCTCCCTCCATCTGCCTCTTATGACTATTTTATTCCCCCTTCTAAAGGAGATTCACTCTTCCTCAATTGGGCCTTCCTTCTTGTTTAGGCCCAGAGGAGAAGAGGAGGGGGTTGGGGGAGGATTGTGGGATGGGGTTGATCGGGATGGGGGGGGTCAGTGAGCGTGATGTAAAATGAATAAGTTATAAGTTAAAAAAAACTTAAAAAATAAAGGGGGTTAGGCATTTGAGGAAATTTAATGTTCCAAATTCTGATTTGAAAAACAACTGCCAGTACAATAAGGGTGGAAAGTCTCTAACCCTGAGACTGTGGCCCTTTGGGGTTTTACTGTGTGAGGTTTCCACAGCATCTTCCCCTGACGCCTGGACGGTGGGATTACCCATCTCACCTCATTCCACCTCTTGTTGCTGATGCAGATGATGCTGATGCAGATGATGCTGATGCGGTGAGATTAAAGCTCTTCACGAGGACGAAGTGGGAATTGTAAGCCTCTGAAGCAAGCTAGAACTAGCCCTAGAGGTGGATGATAGACTTACTTACTAAAAAGTTAAGAGAACTCAGACTTGCTCAAATTGTCAGAAGCAGGATGGGGGGTGGGAGAAGCTGTCGCCTATGAGCCTGGCATCTCAGAATCTGCCACTTCCTACATACCAGCAAAAACCAGTTAGGAAACAGAGGAACCAGTAACAGCTACTATAGAGCATTTAACATGAACAAACACAGCAAAAATGTGACAAGTTAAGGCCTCTGTAGGACCTGAACTTTTGTTTTAAGACCCCCAAAATAAAAACTGGGATATCCAATGTGTAACAATTACTCCGCCTGCATGGCACACTTGTAGTCTTCACTCCAAACTCTCAATGAAGATTTTAAATAAAACTCAACAAATGCATTCTAAAACTCTCCCAAAACGATGTGTGTAGAGGGGCAACCACAGACATTCTTTAAAAGTACTATAATGAATGCATAACTTGTCCTGTCAAACGTCAAGCCTTATCAATATCAGTCATTAAAGCCACTCATTTGGAAAACATTAGTTAGCATCTTTTTTTTATGTTGTACATGAAAAGAAATTCTGAGTCAGATAAGCCAGTAATAATTGTAATAAAGAAAGAAAAGTGCAGGGTTATATACGGATACATGAACATATTGTGTGCATATGCCAGATACAGTTACAATGGACAATTGATTAGTAGTGAGACTCTATACCACCATAAACAGGGTGGGAAAAACTGCCCAATGTAAGCTGGATAAGGAGTCAGTGAAGTTTAATTTTAAAATTGGATACATACTGGGCTTATGAGATAGCTCAGGGAACTAAAAAGTGCTTGCCACTGAGTCTGATGGGCTGAGTTTGATATCCAAGACCCACATGGTAGAAGGAAAGAACCAACCCACACAAGTTGCCCTCTGACCTCAACTAATGTGTACAAATGAGCTCACACAAATAACTCTCAAAGGCTCACAATATATAATAAAACTATCTTTAAATTACAAAACAAAAATCTATCTTTTTAAATCTTTCTGAGAATTTCATATATATACATATATATACATATATATGTATATATATATATATATATATGTATATATATACATATATATATACACATATATTCCATTTATATTATCATGCCTGCCCTTCCCTCTTTCCATGCCACTTCTCCTGTGCCCCCAATTCCTCAAATGTATGACCTCATTCTTAATTATATATGTAATATTTATATTTAATTATATATTATAAAATAAAATAATTACTAGAAATATTACATATGTGTATATCCTGCTGGGTCTGTTTGGTGTTGTTCCAATGTATACATGGTTAAGACTGACCACTTGATCAGATCGGATAAACTGCTAGTCCCTGGAGAAGAGTGATTCTTCCTCTCTCAGCAGACGTTAAGAACTAGCCTGTAGCTCTTCATCTTGAGGTAGGGCCTTTTAAGATTCCCCCATCCACATTGGTATATCAATTGGTGGTGTCACTGTCAGCTGAGATCTCCTGAGTGTAGCTTCCATATCGTTTATAGAAGGCCCTATCTCAGAGCAGACATTTTGGTTCTCTGAGTCTTACAATCTTTCTGCACACACCCCTACTCCTCCGTGTTCCATGAGCCTTTGGGGTAGGAGCTGTGTTGTGAATATCTTAGTTGGGGCTGGATAAAACTGTGAAGGGTACACTGAGAAGAAGAACTGACTCCTGCAAATTCTCCCCCCCCACACACACACATATAAATACATACACACACAGATATAAAAAAATTTATGTAAAAAGGTAGGAGAAGAAAGTAGATGCCTATGAACTGGTACATCCCTATTTGATGGACTTGAGGATCCATTTAAAGGCAAGGTCAAAAGGCACAGGATGAGATTGTATTATCAGCAGCCAGCACAGAGCTCAGCAGTCCCTAGAAGCTGGAGCCGGGCAGCAGCTTGGCTAATGAGAAAAACCCCATCACCTGCCAATGCCTGGGGGGAAGGTCCTTCCTCTTTGGCAGGCAGTACATGAAGAGAGCTCAAAGCAGAGAAGGGACCTAGGAGGTCATCTGGGTCATTTATTTTTCAAGCTTCCTTCCAGGCCTTTTCAGAAACTGGCGAGCAGGATTTCAGTTTCACTACAATATAAGCAATGGGCTGCATGCTTCACCTTGGGGTAGGTTTTTAATGAAACCTAAAGATTTCTTCCTACACGGGGGGGGCCTACCTTTGGCAATGAGGAAGAAGAGGAGCTGGGCCAAATACAGCCAAGCTGTGTCCTCTCATTTATTCTCTGGGCATGAAAGGAGCAATTGTAAAACTCAGATGAAACCAGAAGTTAAGCTGCAGAACTCCCAGCATAAACATTTGGTCTGTTATTAAGTTCACTTTCCCCAGCTAGACAAAGAAACACAATCCACCCATTGTTCCATGGA
Source organism: Grammomys surdaster (assembly GCF_004785775.1). Taxonomy (NCBI): domain Eukaryota; kingdom Metazoa; phylum Chordata; class Mammalia; order Rodentia; family Muridae; genus Grammomys; species Grammomys surdaster. The sequence goes on along the minus strand of NW_021604658.1, from coordinate 6,917,544 downwards.
TGTTTGTGCAGTCCAGTGGCTTAGTCTGTAGAGGGTTCAAGTAGAAGTTAGGTTGTCTCCATTATGCCCTTTCTGATGCTTTATTTTAATGTGCCCCTTCTCAGTATCTGTATTGTCACTCTTACTGAGCGTGGTGTACCACAGCAGCTTTGTATCTGACCTGTCTCCACCTGTGGCCCCTTCAGTCCATTTCACCTCAAGAGTCTTGTTCTAAACTAGCTGTTTGCTATTTCACTCCTCAAAATTCTCCTGTGACATTCGGAGTTGTTTGGTTTGTTATATCCCCTCAGGTAGCTTTACCTAAACCCATTCTGTCTTCTGGTTCTGGGTTCCAACAACTGACAACTATTCGTAGCTACTCAAAGAATGCCACCTGGAGGGGTGAAGATGTAACATCGTGATCCAACATTTGCCTACAGTGCTCAGGGCCCCAGGTTCTATCCCCAGGGGAAAACAAAAGGAAGCCAACCTAGAGCTGAATAGATGGCTCAGTTGCTAAAGTGTCTGCCACAAAAGCATTAAGTCCTGAATTCAGATCCCTAGAGCCCACGGAAAAACCCAAGAGTGAGAAACGGGTGGATCCCTGAAGCTCATTGGCCAGCTAGCCTACCTAAATTTATGAGTGTCAGGTTCAATGAGAGGCACCATCTTGAAAAATAAAGGTGGAGCATGGTTGAGAAATGGCACCCAGTGTCCACCCCCAGCCTCATATGCATCCTTGTCCACACATATGCATCTGTGCACACATCAACACTGACAGGTACACACACAATGATGCAACACATACAGACACTGAAATACTTGTGTCTCTCTGAATGTTTTGCCTATAGGGCCTTTTTTTTTCGGATTACTCTATATCTCAAGATGCAGCTCCAGCAGGCGTGATCGTCAGGAACCCCCTCTAACTTCTTTTGTGTTATGTATGATTTCCTACACTCTGTGCACATGAGATTTGCAGCCATCCTACAACCACTACACCCTACCCTAACTGGCTAATTCTAGGTCTGTCTCTGAGACTCACCTGGGAAGCAGCCTTAAGTGACAACCTTGTAACTCTATCTATCACATCATCCAGCATGCCAGGCACGTAGTTGATGCTCCATGTGTATCTTAGAGTTACAGTTGCTGTGACAAAACTGTTCATCATTGAAAGATGTCAGGGCAGGAACCTAAATAGAGCAGGAACCTAGGGGCAGGAGATGATGAAGACCACAGAGGAATAGTGCTTACTGGATTGCTCCTTTGATCAGCCTGCTTTCTTAAACCACCCAGGACTACTAGCTCGGGAGTGGCACCAGCCACAGTGATCTGAGTCCTACCACATTAATGGGCAACTTAAAAAAATGTATCACAGTCTTACCCTATCTGGTGGAGACATTTTCTCAGTTAAGGTTCCCTCTCCCCAAGTGACTCTAACTTGTGTCAAGTTGGCATACGACTAGTCACCACAATGCATGTGATAGGAAAATGGAAGTGTGTGTGTGTGTGTGTTTTAACTTCTCTTCATCCTGTTTGTCAGCAAGGAAGTATGTGTCTTTGTTTTGCCTGATAAGGCATGAGTCAATCATGTTCTGCCTCCTGTGTTCTTGGAAATATGGTGAAAGACCATAGGCAGCAAGGTCAGAAATAAGTGGGTTAAAGACTCCAAACACTCCTGGAGAATCACGAAGTGGCTCTGACCTGGGTTGCTTTAGAGTTGACATAAGTTAAAACAACTGTGTTTTTCCAGGCCAGCTGTTGCCAGCAAACCGCAATACACCGAGTCCCATTGACCCTGACACCATCCAGGTCCCAGTCGGGTATGAACCAGACCCAGCAGACCTTGCCCTCTCCAGCATCCCGGGGCAGGAAATGTTTGACCCTCGCAAACGGAAGTTCTCTGAGGAAGAACTGAAGCCACAGCCCATGATTAAGAAAGCTCGCAAAGTCTTCATTCCCGATGATTTGAAGGTAAATTGGAACTGGTAATCAGGCTATGAGCGAATGGAGAGTGGGATCATGGGAAACTAAGCAGGTGGTTTTCGGAAGTCTGTATACACTCGGAATGAAGGACCTGGGAGTTCTGATTATATTTGTTGGCATGTGACTTCTTGGCACAGTACTTCCTCTCTGGGAGTTTGCTGAAATATGCTTTCATGTCTTGATACTGATCAGACTTAAGGAGAAGCAGTAAAAGATTCGGGCAATGTTAAGTCCCTGAAGGAAGCAAACTGGCTCCTCTCTACAAGGGATCCCATGAGAGCCCAAGCATTAAGCCCAAATCTTTTAATGTTGCAAGGGGAGTGAGGGGGTGGGGAGATGTTTTGAGAAGGGCACTTGGATTGGACCTCAGTTTTCTGAGGCTTATGCCCAGTTTTCATTGTTTGTTGATAGTGAACTCTACCATGTCCCCGAATGCCTTGGGAACCTAACAGGTCTGAATTTCCCCTTGCACATTACTGACTCTGGGTGACCAGGATAGCATGTTATGGGTAGATACTGACTCTGGGTGACCAGGATAGCATGTTATGGGTAGAGATCGTGGATCCACTACTATTATTTGACATTTACTAAGCAGGCGGTTCTGGGTGGTTTTTCTGTACTATGTCGAAGGGAATATGTCATTTATGGGAAACAGATTCACCTGTTTATTCTGATACAGTTGCCTTAGGATGCAGAATATTCCTGAAATTTCGGGAATATTCTGCCAGCACAGCAGTATTTATGGTTAGCCATTTCATAGGACCTTTTCTGCTTATGATTCTTTCCAATCATGAGAACAACAGATGAGCACAGGTATTCCAGGATCAACCATAAGTAGCCCTTTCCTAACCCCTGATTTCCATTGCCCAGACCTAAACAGGCTTCGTATGTAGAGACAGTCCATAGGGAAATGAGAGTTTGGGACATCATGTGAACTAACGCAGGCCAGACTTTCCACCTTTTTATATCTAGAAAGAATACAAGAGGCAGGTGTACCCAGAAGATCTGAAGCATGCCTGTTATCCCCACCTCTGAGAACTTCTTACTTGCTACCAAGTGGGCAAGAGTCAGGGCTGAAATCCAAAGTTATCACTTTTCCGTTGAGGATATGGAGAAGCAGAAAGGGAAACTGAGGGAAACTCTATTTTTAGAGTAAGACAGGTTCTAGAAAGGTCACTGTAGCATGGTAGCCCAGACAAGGGGCCCTTGCATAACTAATCAAAAGCTGTCTAAGAATCAAAACCAACAAAGTCTACAGGAAATGTACCAGAAATCCAAACTTCTCGGGGCTTCGATGGTTAGACTCTGAGGGGCCATGGGATCAGGTAGAAGCTGAATAAAGTACCTTCTTGCAGTTGGATGCCTTCCAGGGTCTTGAGTTCTTAGCAGTCTAATTCTGTGTATTTCAGAGTTTTATCTCTTGACCCAAACCATGAGGCCTGTGTAGCCTGGGCCTCTCCTTGACTGGAAAGTGGTTTGACAGGATGCTACCAAGGAGTAGATTAAACTTGTAGCCAGACCTTCACAGAGTCTCCAAGTTTGTGTGTATGAAGAGTGAGCATACTTAATGGCCCGTGCACTCTTGGCAGCAAAGAGGCCGTGATGAACCATCTGGGCTGGAATCATATGTATCGCTGCTGTCATGGCTAAGCCTGCCCTTTCCACATGGTGGGTAGGGAACTGGCAGGAACCTTCTCCTGCAAGGTGTCCTCAGAGGTGTGTCTCAATTCAGGCGAAACCTCAAAGCACAAATTGGGAGATGCTGAGAAGCAGGAAGGAGAGCTGTGAGGGCTTCTCCCTTCAGCAGAGAGTACTGAGCTGGGGTGGGTGAGAGACAATTTGTATATGGCCCTCAGCACTGAATAACAAGTCAACCAGAAATAGAGAGGGGTGGAACCTACCAAGAACGATCTTCCCCACAAGTGCTTAGCTTCTTTTCTGAATCTGGCCTTTTGGGTCAGCATATTTACTGAGGGAGAGCTAAATGAGGACACAAAGGGATTCCTCACTGAATATGTACAGTCGCATTAATTTCTTACCACTCTTAAGGGTCATTCATTCACTTTCAGAGGCTTACGGGATGCTAGCATTTGCCAACATCAGCACTGCACTTGATCTCATAAAAATTCTAGTCTGTAGAGAAAAGAGAAGTGTCATCTGTTAGAGGTAATCAATGAGTGGGTCCCTGTGTGAAGGTAACTGGGCAACCAGAGGGCATCAGCTCTGGGCACGTACAGGATGGACCAGGAGATCCAGTGTCAAATCTAGCATTCCCAACAAAGATCCTGTCTCCAATCAAAAGGACAAAAGGAGGCAAGCTGGTGCTTCTAGACCGGGGTTTCCTTTCTTCCATCATTCCCATTTTCTCCATCCTTTCTTACAGCTCTGTTCTTTGCTTCCCTCCTACTTAAAAGTCTTGTTCTCCCTTCCACCCTTTTGCTAGCTCATCTGCACATGTGAGCAGGTGAGGCTCAGGGAAAGTCACTCTACAAGTGATAAGAGGCCTGAGCAAAAACTCCCAACAAGAACTGAGTGAGAAGAGTTGGTTGTTATATTAAGATCAGTTGGTGACTCCTTGGTCCTTAAAGACACGGTCAGAATTGTCACATAACACCAAGTCCATTCTACCACTTCCCAAGGCTGTGCTCATGTACAGCCTCCCCTCCTGCCCTCGTATGCCTTGTGTGTAGGTTCTGCTCTGTTTGGACTCAGCCCTTCATTAGAATGTTCTTGGAAACCATATTCCTGGGCATATTGACAAGTGTGGTAGGCTTTCTGATACTATAAAGGGGGACAGTATGGAGGAGGATATCCAAGTCACACAAAGAGCCTCCATCAAAGCTGGATGCTTCACTGCTATGCAGATACCTTTGGTTCCCCACGCTTATGTGATGTCACTGGGTTTCCCAGGACCTCCCATCCATCCTCCCTTTCTGCCCTTCCCACCAACTTTGAGAAACACAAAGGGCCAATTCTATCAATGACCAGGGCATACCTATCCACACTTGCTCATCCAGGCATTCCTCAAAGGACTCCCTCCTCTTTAAGAAGAATTCACTAACCAGCTATTAACCTTTTTGATCCCATTACACATTATGAAGTGTATAGAAATCTAGAGGCACTTTATGAATAAAGGACAATCTTGTGACCAGCAGGCAAGAAGTACCTTGCCACACATTCCATCTCTCACACACAGACTTCCCACAAGGTACATATCTGCTGAGGATAACGACAGGTAAAGGGGCAGACCACTGGTCCCCAACTTCTTTTGCAACCTTTGAGCTCCACCCTTGTGAGTGACTTCCTCCAGTGCCAACTGTCCTTGACATCTTGAGAGAGGGGAGGGATTGGCCTTGCTTACCTATTCTAGGTGATTTGAACTGAAGTATCAGCTTTGCTAAGACAGATATTTGCTGAAGCAAGTTGCTGATACAAAAGGAGTTGCAAAAATTCCGTTCACCACCATCCCCTCCATGGATTAAGAATGTCAAAAGATCTCCCATCAATCCACCTAGGGAGCTTTCCTTTCTTTTGGTAGGGGAAGCAATGACGGAGGAAGATATGGGAATTCCAGATAGGGTAATTGAAACCCAGCAAGTAGTTACGCAGGAAATTAGAATACATTATTTAAATGTTAGCCATTGGTAGGAGTACATTGAATAATGAAAGCTAATATAATTTTTAATTTCTGTTTTCCATTACTGAAGTGTACATGGGCCCTTATGTGACATTCTGATAGCTCAGGATATAAACTAAAAGGGTGGGTAAGCCTCCTCGTGTGTGTTGCCTCACTAGTTTGGTCCCCCTTATAGTGGGACCTATATTAGCCACTGTAAATCCATCTGGCCATCTATTAGGAAAGTTTAATGTTAATCAAACTGTGATGAACATGCAAATTGCTGTCGTGTCTACCCACATCACAGGACACACATCTTTGCAGTCCCCCATCCCACCCCAGGTCTTTTTTTTTTAAAATCTGTAGAGTATCCCTTCATGTGACTATGATGATATAGCTATCAACTATAGATGATTCGTTTTCCTCATTTTTAACTTTTGCAAATAATTTTGTAACAAAAAAATGCATCTGTGTCTATGAACATGGAGAATGCTAGATGAAATCATAGAGGTGGAATTGCTACCTCAACATTAAATTCATTAAGATAGATTTTAGAGAGACTTTGCATGGTGGTGCTAAGGAGGTAATAATAGGAGGATCAGGAGTTCAAGATCACCCTTGGCTACATAGTAAGCTCAAGAACAAACAGCCTAGGCTATGTAAGATTCTCCCTCCCGCAGGGCGGTGGTGGCGCACGCCTTTAATCCCAGCACTTGGGAGGCAGAGGCAGGTGGATTTCTGAGTTCGAGGCCAGCCTGGTCTACAGAGTGAGTTCCAGGACAGCCAGGACTACACAGAGAAACCTTGTCTCGAAAAACCAAAAGAAAAAAAAA
>NW_021604658.1:6898070-6911033 GCF_004785775.1 Grammomys surdaster | reverse complement strand
CCCTCTCTCTCTCTCTCTCTCTCTCTCTCTCTTTTGGTTTTTGTAGCCCTGGATGTCCTGGAACTCACTCTGTAGACCAGGCTGGCCTCAAACTCAGAAATCCGCCTCTCTGCCTCCCAAGTAAGATTTTATCTTAAAGAAGGGGTGTTAATTCATATAAAATTTATGTCTGTTATTGAGACATAGCACCATATTGCTTTCCAGTGACACAGTCCCAACTTAGAGAAGCCTACATGTGCATTCATGGGAGAAAAAAAAACTAAAAAAAAAAAATGGTCAACAAAGAAAGTGAAGAAAATTAGAATGGAAGTTAGGGTGTGTGGTGAGCCTTCAGCGTTCAGCTGAACTCTCAGCTCTGCCTCACTGGCACACAACTGTGTTGGGAAAGCCTGTTGCGACAGGTTGGTCCTTTCTCTGGGACGGAAGCCATGGCAGGCAGACCAAACCCTCAGACATGTAGAAGCTGTAAAGGAAGGAGACAGAAATTAAGAAGCCCAGGATGGTGTCTCAGCACACCCCTGGCTGCCACCCAGTGCTGCTGAAACCTAATATCTTGTTTCTTTTTTCCTTCTGTAACTAATGAGCAGGATGACAAGTACTGGGCGAGGCGCAGAAAGAACAATATGGCGGCCAAGCGCTCCCGTGATGCCCGGCGGCTGAAGGAGAACCAGATCGCAATCCGGGCCTCATTCCTGGAGAAGGAGAACTCGGCCCTCCGCCAGGAGGTGGCTGATTTAAGGAAGGAGCTGGGCAAATGCAAGAACATACTTGCCAAGTACGAGGCCAGGCACGGGCCCCTGTAGGATGGCATTTTTGTGGGCTGGCTTTTGAATAGATGGACAGCTTGTTTCCTGTATGGTAGCACCACACCCAAACCAACCTTTCTGACATCAGCACTTTACCAGAGGCATAGACGCAACTGACTCATATTTTGGTGTGCATCTGTTGCGTATGTATGTTTGTATGTGTGTGTATGTGTGTGTATGTGCTTATGGTCCCATGTATGATCAGCGGTGTGCATGTGTGAGTGTGTGTATGTGTATTCCTTCACAGTTGTCATGTAAAGATAGCCCTTTTGTTGTCTTTTAGTTCCAAACAAGAAAGGTGCCACGTTTTTATTAGACCCTGGAGGCCCCTGTGGGGTTTCCTCTCCTTCCTTCCTGCTCCTTTCTGCCTTGCTCTGTGTTCCTGTGATCTTACTTTGCCAGGGTCTACGTGGCTTCAGGAAGCAGGGCCCTGGATCTCAGTCATCAAGACCATAAGCTCTTGTTTCTGTTTCAACCATGAATTACCATGCTAAAAGGTGCATAGCATACCCTAGCACTACGCTGCAGCTGAATTCCTTCATAGGTTGCCACTCCCTTCCCTTTTTCCTCCCTACCCTTTCTCATTGTCTTCAAATTTAAAGTGCTGTTTAGATTTAATAGATTCCCGTATTTACTTACTGCTACCTACTAAGTTTCCTTTTAATTCTACCAACCCCAGATAAGTAAGTACCATTATAGAACACAGAGTGTGTTTTGCACTGTCTGTACCTAAAGCAATAATCCTAGTGTACGCTAGAGCATGCTGCCTGAGTATTAACTAGTGGACGTAGGAAATTTCTCCCTACCTAGGAATTTCACTGTCTTATAAAAATCAAAAATAAAGTAATGCATTTGCGCATGACCAGAATATTCTCAGGACAGGGAAGCAGAGGGCAATGGAAGGCCTAAGAATGAGGGGTTAATTTATCAGTATGTAAGCCAAAAAAAAAAAATACTGCATCTTGGAGAAGCCTTTGCCATGGGTGTGCTTCGTTTTGCTGTCTCCCCTTCCCACACCCAGCCCTTTTCCACTTTTCTAGTTCACTTTTTCCATTTCTCTCCTGATATTCAAAACAATTGACTTAAGATTCAGTTCGCCCACTTTTTTTTTGTAATATATATTTTTGGGATGATATTTTGCTGTTTTTAGAAATCAGTTAATTAAGTTGATGTTTTGTAAAGCCCCCCCCGACCCCCTGTGGTGTCCTTTTTGAATGCCTCACAGATGAATGGTTCTGGAGCCCATGTTTCTTACCCTCTGTTTGCTTTGGAACATATGTGCGCCTATCAAGTGGACTTCTGAAAAAAAAATGAATGTAAAAGACACTGGTGTATCTCAGAATGGGATGGTGTTGTCACAAACTGTGGTTTATCCAATCAATTTAAATGTTTACTATAGACCAAAAGGAGAGATTATTAAATTGTTTAATGTTTATACAGAGTAATTATAGGAAGTTCTTTTTTTGTACAGTATTTTTCAGATATAAATACTGACAATGTATTTTGGAAGACATATATTATATATAGAAAAGAGAAAAAAAGGAAAACTATTCCATGTTTTAAAATTATATAGCAAAGATATATATTCACCAATGCTGTTCAGAGGAGTGCTTGGGGTTTTTTGAAGTCTTTAATATTTTAAACCTATTACTGACACATCAGCATGTTTTCTGCTTAAAATTAAAGTTTTATGACAATACTGAGGCTTGCTGTGACGAATCCTGCTCCAATGCTTTCTTGTTTCTTATTAGGTCTCAGAAGGAAGTCAGTTAACATCACCCAAAAGCACAAAATGGGTTTTAGTCAAATATTTATTGGATGATACAGTGTTTTTTAGGAAAAGCATCTGCCACATAAATGTTCACTTCAGAATTCTGAGTTGAGGGAATGGAGTGTTGTTGCCAGAGCCCCAGATGATTTTGTTCTCTCTCGGCCGGTTTCATCTCATGCAGTGGAAGGTTGACCTCAGTGCTATGTGTATGGCTTATAGTTGACTTTAAAGATGGCTCTAATTTTGTTTTACTGAGTTGTATAATGTCAAGAGAGTCTGCTGTTTTTTCAAAGGCACATTTTGTGCTCAATTAAAATCCCCTTTCATCCAAGGATGTTTTCCGGTCTCCTGCCTCCACAGTATCTGAGTTCTCTCTACGGATCCAGTGATACCCTCCTCATCCCTCCCTCAGCCACTCCTCTGTCTGTGTCATAGTTCTGGAGACCTGTAGGGTTTCTTCCCAGGTACCTGTTTTGTTCCAAGCCATAGATCACGGTGGGAGATGAGAGAGTGGGAGAATTAAAATACTTTTTCCAAGTAAACTACTGATAAAAAAAATTGCTTCAATAATTTTGCATAGAACTGCAGAAGAGATAATTCATTAATAGCCATGGGACAACAAAGAGTTGGTCTTTTTGAAGATAGGTAAAGAGGGTGATTGCAGAACTGTTCAGTGACAGTATTCACCAGAGCAAAGATGAATATATTTAAACTTAAGTAGAGAAGTATTCAGGTGTCGCACTGTGACACACCCAAATTCATGGAACCATCCAGTAGTCACTGAAGAAAAGCATACCTGGCCTTTCTTGGAATTGTTTTTACCAAAAGAACATCACAAATGTTTTCTGCAGAAGACATAAAAAGACCATAATAAAACTTATTCTTTTGTATACAAGGAAAGGTTTTAGAAAACCTACCTCATTCAAAACAAAACAAAACAAAACGAAAAAACTCAACACTTTGGAATCTCCACAGGTGCCTTATCTGTAGGTAATTATCACACACACACACCCACTCCCAGGCTAACTTCTCTTTGCCCACGAACAGTAACTAGATGAGGAAATGCCATTCAATGTCCTGAGAAGCTAGGACCCAGGGTCAGATGACTGCAGCAGACCACAGCCATTAGGAAGTCCCATTGTCAACTGTCACCGTTTCAATGTAGGAATCTTTCCATGGTTAATTATTTGCTCATTCAAAATGCATCCGAGCTGTTGCATGCCCCGTCATTCGGCCATAATTTGAATAGAGCTGCATAGTACTTCCTGATCAGGTCACATAGTTTCATTATTCAAGCATATTCTCAAAGAAAGTTAAGAAAGAAAGAAAGAAAAAGAAAGAAAGAAAAAGAAAGAAAGAAAGAAAGAAAGAAAGAAAGAAAGAAAGAAAGGAAGAAATCAGAGTTTCTCTCTGCTGAGGTTCCCCTGAGGGGATGGGAGGGCTATGTACGACAGTTTCCAACTCTAGAGGGATTAGTGCTTTGGGTCATTCACAAACCACATCAGGCATGGCTGGGCCAGGCCTTTGTCTCTAAATAGAACAGGCCTTGAAGGAACCATCCTTTGAAGAAGAAGGGCCCTATGTTTGAGAAAAGCATGATGGGACTCAGTCACCAGGTGAGTGGGAAGCCAAATAAAAGAACCCAGAGGTTCCTTCTAACCCATTAGCTTACTGTGGCAATTTACATTAAGTCTAAACATACCTTTGAAAGGGCTACAGCCTCATGCCTGGATGAGCTGGGGCGAGTTGTAAGTGGCAACATCTCTCCTACCCAAGGATGAAACAACTGGCGTTGTGTAAAATACAAATTATACTTTGCTCTTTCTAAAAGTTCGTCTATTTTTGCCCTTAGTGTTCCTTTAGAAAAAGTCAAACTTTTGTCAGAGTTAAATAGTGAGATCCTCAGATAGTGTGTGACCACTCTGTGTGTGGCTCGTCTTCACCGGCCAGGATTGGTTTCCTGCAGCTGACTGAGCTGAGGTGTGATGCCCTCCCTGTGGTAGATACCTTCTTCTCTGGCTCTGACTGTACTTGGTTCCTGCTGGAGGCTCCTGAGTATATCCCTCTGGGGAAGCCAAATTCAACTCCAGGTGTTTGGTAAAATCAGTATCAATAATAAATGAACAAAACTTGTAGGTCTTGATGGACTGAAATTTTAGTAACTACAGTTGATGCATTTTTTCCCAAAATATGTGTTTGTATGGATGTTCAAGTGGAGGTATAAAATCTGTAATTTTTTTAGCACCTCACCAGACATAACAATTAGGTATTATCCTTTTGACAACACCATGAGAATTGCATCTGTTAAACAGGTTCAAGTTAACGGGAGGTTAGTGTAATTGTATACCATGATATTGGTGGTATTTATGCTGTCAAGTCCAAAACTTCATTTGTTCTTCTAAATGTTTAATAAACTGAATTTTTTTCCTTTTTTCATGTTTTTTTTTTTTTTGTGACCAGGTGGGTACCAATTGATTTTGTTCCTACCACCATAACTGAGAGACCACTTACAGAGGTTTGCATACATGATAATTATGTTGTCTAATTAGAAATAATGTATCATTTATTGATAACTTATATATTAAATACTTCACTATACACATGGAATATTTTAGTCCCAAAATAACAAGAAAGCATACAATGAACTTACAATTGTTACACATCAGGAAATGACAGGAATTGCCAACTAGGCAAGTTAAGAAGCTTAACTAAGGGGATGGAGAGTTGACTCAGTGGTTAGGAGCTCTGGCTGCTTTTCCAGAACATTGACCCAGGTTCAATTCCCAACACCCACATGGCAGCCCACAACTACCTATATCTCCAGTTCCAGGAGATCTGGTACCCTCTTCCAACCTTTTGGATGCAAAACTTACCAGTGCATATAAAATAAAAATTTTAAAATAAAAATAAAAAAGCGTTCTTAACGTGATGGAGATAGAAGCGACAGCGGTCACTACTGACCCGTTGAGTATGTGCCACATAGAAGGAGACCTCGGAAGCTAGTTTGGGTCTGTGTTCTTGTTGGGTCAATAAAATCATCCAAGGGTTTATAGAGGCACAGATCAAGCAATTAGAAGCTGATTTGAGTTGGGATTCAGAAATCTGAATTGTGTTTAATGCTCCCAGCTAAGTCCCACATATGAACAAACTCAGATGACCCTCAAGATCTGAAGGGGAATGGTTCCGGAACCTCAACGGTGACCAAAAATTCTGTGACACTCAAGTCCTTTATATAAAATGGTGTGGTGTTGCCGTGTAGCCTATTAAATCTAACTGATGTTATAAGTCACCTCTGAGGTATCTCCGCCAACTACAGGGTAAACTGCTATGTAAGTAGATGTGTTTATAGGCAATGAGAAAGAGAGGAAAGTCTATACGAATGCAGTGTAGACACAACCATCTCCGAACCAATTACACAGCACACAAGAGCAACATCCAACTTGAGACTTCATCTAGTACTTTCTCAAGCATGTCCATTTACAGGAAAGAAAAATACATAGAAAGTTTGCAAGAACGTCTTTAAATTTGGTCCATGCACATGTGCTTCCTGGGAATTCTTGGTTCTCCAACAGGTCTACCAATTTGACAGCTGGTTAAAGTAAGCTAATCCCTGAGCACACTCAGGTTTGCCAAGAGTTCCTCGAATGCTCAGCAGACCTTGCAGGAGTGAATGGCAGCCGCCTAAAGGCCTTTGTGTTCCTTCATTGTCCTTGTCATTGTTCAAATTCCCAGAACCTCAATACAACTCTTAGCCCTATAATTACCCTCTCCAACCTTACCCTTTGGACAGCTAATTTGATGGGGTTTCAATTCCTTACAACCAGCTCTGTCTATCTAGTAACTTTATAGTTAATGTTTCTGGATTGGAGTATTAATGTCATTTTTAATATCATTTACATTACATAAGAATACACACACACACACACAAAGCACTTGGCAGATCTATAAATCCCTAGGAAAGATGAGTCGCTCACCCATACTGTCCAGTCCCTGCCCTTCTTCTTGAACATTCCACAAGATAGATAAGAAGCTTCTGGAATGAACTAGCTTGGGATTAGTGTCCTCTCTCTGGCCTTTGAAAATCAAATGAGCAGCAGGAGGGACACAAGGAAACAGAGAGCCCATTTAGCCACTTTGCCCCTCAGGCTAGATCCCCTAGTAAGATTTCTCTCTCAACTTAGACCAGGAAGTGGATTGATGGTCAGGCAGCTGTATTCGTACCTGTTATGATTTGACTGAGTAACGCCCACCACAGGCTAATGGTCTGAATTTAGTCACCATCTGGTGACACTATGCTTGGAAGTTTCAAAACCTCTGGGAGATGGGACCTAGAGGGAGAATGTGTATCCCTGGGATGGATGCTTGGATGTACTGTCTCCACCTTCCCTTCACTCCCCAACACCTCTCCTTCCTGTCCGACGTAAGCTTCTCTCTCTGCCACACACTCCTCCTCCCATATCATTCTGCCAAGCACAAGGACCACATGACCATGGGCCAAATGCTCTGCCACCATCAGCCAAAATAACTGCTACCTTCTTTTAAGTTGTTTTTCTTTTTCTTTTTTTAATCTGCTATCTGTCTGGTCACCTCAATGAGAAAAGTAACCTAGCACACCTCTGGGATGGTTAGTGTCAATTGTCAACTTGTTGACTTAGAACCATCTGGGAGGTGAGTTTCTGAGTATACCTGTGAGGGATACCTTAATTAGGTTAATTGAGATGGAAGACTCACCAAAGGTTGCAGCATTTCATGGAACAGGATCCTGGACTATGAGCTGAGCAAGCATTCATCACTCTCCTCTCTGTCTCTTGTATGGATGCAATGTGGCCAGTTGCCCCAAGCTCCTGTGACTGTCCTACCATGGTAGACTGAATGCTGATCTTGTGATAGTAATCAACCCTTCCTGCCTAAGTGGCTATTGTCAGAACATTTTATGGTAATAACTGGAAAAACAACAAAGACAGATTCCTAACGATCATCACACGACCTTCCACCCACCCCTACCCCCCAAGATAGAGTGGCAGTGCAAGCACTGGGGACTTTCCTACCCCATCATACCCAAAGGCACCCCAAGTTTGTACAGTGCAAGTAAACAGAATGTTTGTGGGGTTTGGCTTTTGTTTTTTGTTTGTTTGTTAGTTTTGTTTTTGCTAACATAGCTTCATTTCAGTTCTGCAATTTCTTCAATCAGAGTGCAGCCCCTAAAGCCTTTTCTATGAAGACTCCCCAAACTGAATTCCCAAGATATAAAAGACTCAATACCAGTACCCTATGGTTGAACCTACTAACCAATTGGGGACTGTGCAATTTTCCTTGGAAGTAGAGGGTGGACTTTGAGAATGAGTCACAAGGCACAGATACAATCCAGTTTCATTCCCTGGAAATCTGTTGTCTTTTCCTTTGTCAGGGTTTCATGCCTCTGGAAGGGGTGAGAGAAGAGACATGGAATAGAAGATCTTCCCATGAACCTCTAGTGAGGAAGCAGCGCTTGGGGGAGGGGGAGGGAGACTGCTTGCTCCCTTCCCTATGATGAGGATCCCACCACGTCTGAATAGACCTGCACAAGACGAACCTTCCCTCACCAGGTTTTCTGCACAGCCCTTTTTCAGGACCTCTGGGCTGTAAGCAGAGCAGAACAAAGAAATAGGTTTCACATGGCAAGCCTTGACCAGAGGTCTGAAGTGTGGGATGGACTTGTGTGGCATTGCGACCTGACATCTCTTTATTCCTAAAGGGGTACTTTGTGACTCAACCTCATTCCCTGTGGGTTGGAGGAGGGCACTACTTGTCATTCTCAGCCCTCTGAGCACACACTCTGATGTTCTCAGTCATAGCTAAATAATCTACAGAATGAATGCCTGAAGCAATTTGCCGATTCCCTAGCCTGAACTCCCGAGCTTTTCCACCCACTGCCCCTGAAATGGGAGAGTATGATTTGGAAGGCAGGCGACAGTTTGGGGCTGAATCCACCTGAGACAGTCCTACCTTTCCCAAAATGAACCTCCTTCACCTGGCATCTAGTTCTTAATTTTTCTGCTCAGAACTTTGCAGGCAAAATGAACGTTCTTTGACAACGCTCCCTGGCAACACCCCCTCGGCGTCTGCAGCTGCCTGCCTCTTCACCGGGCAGCACTGTAGAACCCTGTGACCCTTCTTCCAGGTCACCTTCTCTCACAATTACAGACAGACCGGAGCAGAAGAGGAGACACAGAAGAGACTCATGAAAGAACTCTTAGAAGACCAAAGTCTTTTCATCCTTTTGAGTGAAGATGACTCTTAGAAGTAGCGGTATGTAATTTGAAAGAGGAGACAGGTGGGTGTAAAGAAAGAAAAGGAACCGTTCCTTGGTCTTCCAGCTCCCGGCGGGAGCCGTGGATCTGAGATATTTGTGTGCTGAGAGTCCTTTTCCCTCTTAATATCATGGTCTTTCATCTCCCTTTTTTCCTTTCTCCTCCGCTCCCGGCTTTCATACTTACCTCCCTCTGTGTGCAGGGGAATAACTGCCCAGGGATAAGAGGTGGGAATGGTCCCAGGGAAAGTGAGGTCGGGATTCACGGCCCCAGGCAGAGGATGGGGAAGAGCAAAGTCCGGATGTCAGCCAGAGACCTTCCGGCCCTCCGGCAGCAATCTCAAGTTACGCGTTATGGTTTTAAGACCCATTCACTGAAAAATCAGTATAATTTCCCAGTTTCAAAGACTGATCCCAAGCCTCTCCTGGCATCATTAAATAATGTTTGCACCCGAAGGTGCACTTTCTGTGTTCCAGTTAGCAATTTTCTTCACTCTCTGGATGAGAAGTCTGTGGTCTTGAGAAGAAAGGTGACTTGCAGAATGCTGTTCACAGCGCCACACAATCACAATACTTTCCAGCCCACGGTGTTTAATGCAGCACTCCCTGTCTCTCCTTTGGTTCTTTTCCCGTACTAGACCCAAGGCACAAAGTTGGCCTGATTTTTGTTCTACAGATTGAGAAAAGAGCACAAGGAGACCTTCATCTCTCTGTCCACTCTCTTCTAGGATGGAGTCTATGCTCTAAGTATCTAAATCATGCCCACTCTTCATTATAAATTGAAATTACTTTCTGGGAACTGTCCTGTACTGTCCCATGTTGGCAGTGGTTGCTTAGACTTTCACCCCATGTCCACTGAAGGCTGATTATGTCATTCTCTTGTGGTCGCTAACATCCTCTAGTGTGAAATACATCCATTCACAGTGTAGCATGTCCCAAAATGTGCCAGCATCTCTGATGACAGAGCTTCCATGCCTGATACTGTGATAACATCTAGCCCTAACTACTTCATTGTATTGTCATTTTGGAAAAAACAAACAAACAAACAAACAAACAACAAAAACATGTTTCAGTATTTTCACAGATTTGGTTTGCAAAGACTTTTTTTTTTAAAAAAGCACAATCTTTTTGGTTTTTTACTAAGATTAAGTAAGGAGACACAGCCAAGAATTGGGGTAGGAGTGTGGTTTAGTCAGTAAAGTGTTTGTCTTGAAAGACTGAGGACCTGAGTTTGATCCCCCAGAATGTACTACAAAATAGAAAAAAATAAACAATAAATAAAAATTTAAAAAGCTAGCTGTGGTGTTATGTACTTGCAATCTCAGGGCGGGGGGGGGGGGGGAGACGAGTTGATCCCCAGGATGTCTTGGCTAGCCTCCTAGACTACTTGAAAGGCCCAGGACAACAAAAGACCCTGTCTCAAAACCAACCAACCAACCAACAAAACAAACAAACAAAAAACCAAAATAGATTAGACTTAAGGAACAACAGTTGAAGTTGCTTGCCAATCTCTAAATCCATTCATACACATGTGCTTGTACACATGTGAACACACACACACACACACACACACACACGCACACTCGAAACACAACAACAAACTTGGAAAAGAATCTAATCTTAGAGGACTGTTACTTATTGACACCTTCTTGGCATGTATAGTCTAACCATAATGAAACATCCCCTCAAGGGATCACACTTAGTAGGTGCACAGCAAGGATCACCTTCATTGGGTACACACAAAAGTCTAGTGGTAGGATGGGTCAGCCCTGAGTATAGATAGTAAGAGGCCTATTAATCAGAAGTGATTTGTGGTTTGTTCTGTCTTGTTGAAATAGGATTTTGTATCTCCCAGACTGGCTCCTAATTAGTCATGTAGCTCACGATGACACTGACGTCTCTATAGTCCTGCCTCCGAGTTCCAAGTGTGGGGAGTACAGGACTGTGTCACCATGCCTAACTGGAAGTGATCTCAAATGAGATAATGTTACTATTCTTTATTATCCAACCATTTTGTCTTTTCTCAGAATAAATTTATCCAAGTATTTGCAGAATACAACTGGAATTATGAAATGTCTGCTGAAGGTATTTTAGTGGAAAATTTTAGTTGTCGAAACTTGGGATGCTGCGAGAGATTAGACCCCAAAGGAAAACAAAGACATCAGGGTGTTGTAATTTGTAGGAATCTATTGGGAAATGAGAGTTTTAAAAATGAATCACTGCCAATCTTAGAGACACATGATTATTCAAATTCTTTTCGGAAAATTCCTATTTGTAAACCTGTTGCTTTAGGTGAAAGAAATTTTTAGAAATTAGATTGTCAAAGTTCTCCAATTGACCACACATGAAGAAAGCTTGTTGTGAAAAAAAGCCATCCCGGCCATTGACTGAAACCCTAAAAAGTGCGATTTTTGACAGCCAGTAATTAAAAAATTTACCAATATTAAGGTATAAACAAAAATCTATAATAACAATTTTGAAACAGGTCGATACATAAGTGTGAGTTTTTCCTTTATAAATAGACTGATGAGACTGGGAAGCTAGCTGAATCAGTAACATGCATGCACCAGGACCTCAGTTCTTCCCCAGCACGCACAGAAAACGCAAGTGTGGGGGTGTACATTTGTAATCTCGGCATTGGGGAAACAGACAAGAGTATCCCTGGGCTCAATGGTCAGCCAGCCTCATCAGTGAGCCCATGGTACCAGTGAGAGGCTGTCTCAAAGAACAAGGTGGATGGTTGCTGAAGAAAGATACTAAAGGTTGGCCCCTGGCCTCTACACACATGTACGTGCATATGCACCCACATGTATACAAACATAGTAACAAAGACACATACAAAATACACTAATAAGAGAGTTCTGGTAGTGTTACATGCCTGCAATCTCTGTTCCCTAAGACTCTGAAGCAAAAGGATCATGATGAGTTTCAACCAGCATCTGCCTTAAAAACAATGAACAAACACAAATTAATGAAAAATTAAAAACATAGTGATAACTACTCTTTTTTTCTGATTTGTTAAATTTATTTATTTTACTGCCCTGGCTTTTTTTTTTTTTTTTTTTAGATGACATTGGGTAGAGGGAGCAAATCATGGCTTTCTATCCAATAATAATACTTTTTAAAAGGTTCATCACTACTAGAAATAATTACACCAGACAGAGGAGAGGAAGTTAAAAGCTAGTTGCTTCCCATGCAATGCTGGCTATTCCCCTGCTGGGGGGATCCATTCTTTGACAAGATCTCCAACACTCCCGCAGAAGTTTGGAAACAAAGTTCAAATGATATCTCTGGCAAGGAGGTGTATTACTTGAGGCTACTTATTAACTTTAAGTTCACTACCTCTGGTCCTCATCTGTTTCCCTAAGTCTGAAATGAGAGGGGCATTTTCTATGCTCAGAACTTCCTGTCGCATGATGGAAGATGTCTATCATGACATTGACATTATTGACATCTCAGGCCAAGACAATTTATTAGGGAGACTACCTTGAGGATCATAGAATGTTAAGCTACATCCCTGGTGTTTACCTACTAAATATGAGTAGTACTTCCCCAACTGTGACAATAGGATTTCCCATCAGAAATCACTCAGCTGAAACCCACTATATGAGACTGAGGTCCAGCACTGTTTTGTGGAAATGGCTTTCTTCTATGTTGTTGAAGTTGGCCAATGTTCCAACTATGGCTGAACTCTCCCTCTCTCTATCCCCTTTTCTCCTCCAGAGCCCCCCAAACTAGAAATAATAACATCTATTCTGATTTGATATAAAGTTCCCAAAAGATAACACACATGGAAATGGCGTTAGTAGTTGTGCAGGGTTAGTATGATAGACACTAGGTCAAGAATTGTAACAACTCAATTGTGGGGGCAAATGTATCTCTTCAAAGATACATGCTTCAAAGATCTATGCTTGGTTTCCTCTTTATTTCAGCCTCTCAAAACTTAATTGTCCAATTAAAGGTAATTTCTTCTTTTCTAAATTAAAATAGGCTCTTCCAATCAACACAATCTATTTGGAGATCAACTCAAAGGACACATGTTTATGAGGCCTCTCTCTCTCTCTCTCTCTCTCTCTCTCTCTCTCTCTCTCTCTCTC
>NW_021604658.1:6858922-6898060 GCF_004785775.1 Grammomys surdaster | reverse complement strand
CTCTCTCTCTCTCTCTCTCTCTCTCTCTCTCTCTCTCTCTCTCTCTCTCTCTCTCCTCAGCTTCTTTCTCAAGGTTGTATGTTGGAGTTTCAAGGTACATGTTGGTCTCAGGTCTGAGCTAATTTCTGGGATATGTGAGACTGGGTTCATAGTGTTGATCTGTTCCTTGGAGCTTCAAGTGTCTTCCAAACCTTTGGGAGTGGGATATCTGCATCCTGAAGTCACCTTATTGATCACCTAGCCTGGTCTTGTCCTTGCTTTCTTCCAGCTTCTGTGTTCCTCTACATCAACTGGAATCTGTACATATTAGCATATAGGGCTTTGAGCCAACTTATCCGGACGGCTTCCAGCCCTTAGCCTGCTGCCTTGGAACTATCTTGTTGGTTAAGGTGGATGGACCAAGGACTCTCTTTGGCTCAGGTATAAGTGAATCTATTTCCTTATCTATGTGGTTCTGCTCATCATCATTTCTTCCTTCCCATTTGAAACAATATAAGTTGTCCTAAACCTCCTCAGAACTACAAGCACCCCTACCACCCCTTTCCCTGTTGAATAGGGAATTCCTTTATCTTTTTTATTCTGAGAGGTCTCACTATACAGCCCTGGAAAGCCTTGAATTCACGATGCTCCTGCCTCTACCTATCAAATACTGGAAATTCAGGCATGCAGCACCATGTTTTTCTCATTATTCTAGTTTTTTGTTGTGATAAGACACTCTAAACCAAAAGCAATTTAGGGAAGGAAAAGGTTTATTTGGCTTATACTTCTAGGTCTTGGTACATGATTGAGAAAAGTTGGAGCAGAACTCAAACAGGAACTTGAAGCAGAAACTATGGAGAAATACTGCTTGCTGGTTCATTCTACACACTTGTTGGCTAGTTTTTCTTATATAACCTAGGATGTCATGCCTAAGGAATGGTGCTGCCCACAGTGGGCTGGGTTCTCCTACACCAATAAACAATCAAGACGATCCTCCACAGACCAATCTGATCTGGGCATTCCCTTAGCTGAGCCTCCTCTCTTAGGTGACTATAGACTATGTAAAGTTGACACCTAACCTTTTATCTAATGTCTGTAACTTTTTCTTCCTTTCTAGTGGCAGTATGGTGGAAGGGATAGAAGATTTATCAAAACACTGTAAATGTTTAAAATGGTGTCCATTTAAAAAACACTCAGAGTCAGAGCAAGGGTTCATGGCCAGGTGACAGGAAGAATTCTGTGAAAATAAAAAGCATGTTCCAAATTATCTTTAGACTTCTGCCAACTGTCCTCCCACAGGGAAATAATCTGTTGTCCTTGAAAATCCAAACCCACCCTCAGAGAGAATGTGGCTTAAGTTTTGAAAAATGTCTTGATTTTCTGAGTTGTCCTTTCTCTTCTTTCCCTCCCTTACTCCATGTCATTGGCCTTCTCTCTGGATTGGTTTCCTGTGTGGAGTTGTCCCTGGAAGGAAGCCCTTGGGTGAGCAGAGGGCTTACCGACTGCCTTCTTTTCTGGGGAAGCCAGACTGATACAGCTGTGCTGGCAACCAGTGTTTCCAAGGAGGGTCGCCAAACATGTGGGGCCTCTCCTGAGAGAGCTCAGACAGCATTCCCTCATGGAAAAACCATTCAAGTATGTTTCTTCAGAATCTCCAGAGAAGGCCAGGGCAGACTCCAGGATTCTTTACCAGATACAGGAACCTCAAAAGCAACTCCCAGTGGCTCTGTCAGCAGTTGCTTTTTGGAAATTCAGATCCCTTATCCGGTTCAGGGCCAACTATTCATTCCTGGTAGCACCCCCAAACTTGTGCTACATGCATGTGATACACACATGCATGGGTACACCTCCCCTTGGACTTGGTTTAGAAGCCTGGATTTGTATAATGGAACTTCTTCTGCCACACAGACTAAAATAACTTTGGAATCCCTTTTGGGGTGGATTTTAATTAGGAAAGACATAGCACTTAAATTATGCTTATTACTTTCAGTTGCTCGTACAGGCTGTGGATTAGGAAAAGACCACAGGAGTCATGCAAACTATATTTTTTAATGGGATGAATCTGGTTGGGGAAATACTCTACTCCATGCCAGAACCCTGGTTAAGGGCATCATAGTATCTAACTTAAAGGGTAGTGTTTTAGCAGCCAATCTAGCTGGGAACTAAACATTTTAGGAGAGATCAGGAGTGTGCCCTTAGGATGACTCAATGATTGTTCCCTGGAGCCAGGATGGATCTGTTATGGTGCCTGGCTGTTAACAATGCAGACAGAATGGGGCCCATGTGTAACTAAATGAATTGTGAGCGTGGTGGAGCTATTCACAGAATCAGATGCATATGAAGTGTGTGTGTGTGTGTGTGTGTGTGTGTGTGTGCGTGCCAAATTCTGAGCCACAGCCTTCACTTTTGAGCCACTTGTAGTGTATAGTTCCATTTGCCAATGAATGGCTATCATTTTTCTCAGATTTAAAATCTGAAATGCACTTTTCCAAATTCCTTTCTCCTGCCTTTCTTCCCCAAATCTTGACTGATAGGTTGGTGAGAGTAAGTCTTCAACCTGCAGCTATGATTTTAATTAAAATATTAATTAAGCCACCTGACTTTGTATCTGTGCGTGTGTGTGTGTGTGTGTGTGTGTGTGTGTGTGTGTGTATACATACGTATGTAGAAGCCAGAGATCAACACTGGGTGTCTTCATCAATTGCTCTCCACATTATTATTTTTTAATTGGGTCTCTCACCAAACACCCGGAGTTTGCTGAGGTAGTTAGACTGGCTGGCCAACAAGTCACAGGAATCTTCCTGTCTCAGCCTCCTTAGGGCTGGAACTGCAGGTGCGTGACACATACGCAGCTTTTAAATGGATGCGGGCGATTGGCATCTGGTCCTCACATCTGTGGTCCGAGCATTTTACCAACTGAACTATCTCCTCAGCCCCCAGCGTTGCGTTTCTTTAACAGGTACGTGACTTTAACTGCAGTATCTACTGAGTTTTCTGAGGATCATAGGCGATCACATATGCAGCCATTTTTTCCTTTCTCTGTTTTTCTACTAAAGAATTGTTGGGCCTCAGATGTATCACATGTAACCGTTTAGCGTAACCGTTCAACAAGTATTTATTAGTCATCTCTTGCCAGCTAGTCTGTATTCTAGATGATAGGGATGCAGCAGCCACTGGGCAGAACAGACAGGTAAGGCGATGAACAGGGTTGTTTCAGATTATAATAAAAACTGTGAAGAGACTCAGAGAGCAGAGCTAAAGGGCTGTGATGGTGATGATGGGCGGGGCAGGTGGGGGCAGGGCTGGGGGCGAGGCCAGCGGCTGGGTGGGGAAGAAGAAAGTCTTTTAAACTGAGACTTGATTAATATGGGGAAGAGGTCATGCGTGTACATCGAGGAAAGAGGAGAGAGGGCAAGTGCAAAAACCTTTGAGGTGGGGATGGACAGGGTAGTGGGCTTGGTGGGCTGTAGATGGGCCCACCACAGCGACACAGAAGAAGGCATGGAAGAGGTTACAGGACATACTACGAAACTTGGGTTTTCTTCTAAAAGCAATGAAAATATTTGGAAGGTTTTAACAGAGGGGAGGCTTGCTCTGGTTTGCATTTTAAAACCATCCCTCTGGCTGCCATATGGAGAAAGAGTTATACAGAGGTGTGTGTACAAGTTAAGTGGATTATTCCACAACGGAGGTGATGGTAGCCTGAACTACAGGTAGTGACGTAATGGAAAGGCCTGGATCCGATGGGTAAGTATGAGACCAGAAACTGGTGCTCAAGCCCACTGAGCCATCTGTCCCAGGCCTACTATGTGCCAGTTGTAACTGTACCTCAATCCCCCTTCCTCCGCCAACACTGCTTTCTTCAGGGTGACCTAGTCAATGGGGACTACTAATGCCTCCACAGGAATTAGAGCCACAGGGCGTGAGCCATTACTATTTTATCAGCATCGCTGGTATCCTCTTTCCTGGAATACTGGTCACAGAAAAGGTCATAGGAGGCTATTAGGCAAGGGCAGGGGCAAAAAAGCTGAGTGACCCTGAACTCCTGTGAAGCACCTGACCCAGAAGTCTGAGGACTACACAGACGGACAGGAAAGAAGAGGTCCCTTTTCATCAAAGATCAACAATGCTGATGGAAGTGAAGAAAAGTGGTAGGGGACAAGAGGTGCTGGGCAGGAGAAGGCTGATGACTTTCAGATGACCTTGGCAGAGGTGGAGGGTGGGGGAGGAGGGCCAGGGAGTGGGGGGAGCAAGCCTCCTACAGTGAGACCCTGCAACAAAGGCCTCAAAATCCCCTCTTGTCCCTCCCTCAACAATTTGATTAGAATTTCCAAACATTTCTAGAAGTCCTGTATTCTCCATAAGTCATCCTAAGTCATAAGAGCACCATCATCCTTCAGCCAAGGGTATCACTAATACATCACATTGTATTATACATTACATCCTATTGCAATGCTTTCTCTACAGGTCTGTCTTCTCCGTGGGAGAATGGCCTCCTCGAAAAGGGCCTTACTTGCTTTTGCAGTCTTGGGTCACACCTAAGGACCTTGTATGCAGTCCTCAATCCACAAAATGCTTCTCAACAGTTAGCCGTATGACATTCCTGAAGAGCCAAAGATTGTTCTTGGTTGTTAATCTCTGTTGGTTACTGCTGCTTTCAAGAAAAATGATGATAGTCACAAATCCTTTCCTCAAGAAGAACCCATGCAGAAGAGGATGTTTCTTTCCAGGTATGGTAGCACATACCTATGATCCCATCACTTAGAAGGCTGAGGCAGGGGATGTCAAATTTGAGGCCAGCCTAGGCTGTATAGGAAGAACCTTTCTCACAGTGGATGGCAATTAACACAGAGAACCAATACCGATCAGGGTATGAAGAATAAGAGACTGTTTAGTGCCAATCCCTAACTGGAACATCTACACACACCCCTAAGGCTCAGGGGTCATCTCGGAAGAGGAGTCAGAAAGACTGAAAGAGCCAAGAAGTGGTAGATGGCTACAAGGAAACAATGTTTTCCAGATACAACTGGACAGCTGCACATATGAACTCAAAGTGATTGTGACAGTCCACACAAGACCACTGCAACCTCAAGCCAGATGAAATCCTGACATAGAGGGAGGAGATGGTCACCGAGTCCCATCCCTAGCTGAGGAGCTATTAGCATTTGATAGTTGCTGGGGGGGAGAGACTGTTTTCTTTAAGGGATATGACCCATTATTGGTCCATAAGACTTTAAGGCAGACCCCGTACCCAAGACTATTTGGGCAACACAAATTGGATTTGATAAGTTTTAAAGAAAGATAATAGGAGAGAAGAGAGGACAAAAAGTTAAGTTGGTAGGAAGGCGTAGGATCTGGGAAGAGTTGGATATGATCAAAATACATTGTCTGAAAGGCTCAAGGAGACAGTAAAATATTATTTAAAAATAATTTCATCTTGTATCTAAAGCCTCTGTCCCCCCATAAATGGACTATTTATGCAGTTATTGTCCCAACATCATTGAGTTCAGTTGCCTTCTTGGATCATTTCTTTCTAAATTGTTGCTATTATGAGTCACATATAACTGAAATCATCTTGTAACAGAAATTGGCAACTTCCTTCTGTGAATAAGATGATACTTAGGATATTTCTCTTCACTAGCAAATCAAATTATTAAAATACAAAATGCCAAAAAAAAGAAACACATGGGATTTCTATGTGAGCACCTGTCCTTGTGTGGGGGAGTGCAGATGTACACGTGTGTATGCAGAGGAAAGAGGAAAAGCTTGGGTGCTATGTCTCCAGTTCCATCCACCTTATTTTGAGACAAGGCTTCTCACTGGCCTTGAACTCACCATGAAGGGTAGAGTGACTAGTGAGGGTGCCCCAGAGTCCACCTGACTCCATCTCCTAAGCACTGGATTCTTACAGAGGGTTTTTTTTTCATGCATGCATTCTGGGATTGAATTCAAATCCTCATGCTTACAAAGCAAGCTTTTTACCAACTGAAATCTCAGACCTGTATGTTGTATTTTTAATTTTTTATAGCTGGTAAAATTGAATACCAAAAACCAGAAGTGACTTATTCAAAGCCACCTTATATATCTTCAGAACTCAGCTAGCCAGACTCTCTAATCCTTTCTCACCTCTGTGACCCCTGGTCAGACTACACATGTCATACTCACTGAGGATTTGAAGATAACAGTCAGAACTATGCCAAGAACTGGTCCTTGAGCCAGTTCTTAGGAAATGACTGAGGTAAGGACCCCTACCCTGGGTTGTTGTAACCTGTCCTGTATGTCAGTCCTGGGCACATGAGCCCAAAGGATGCTGAAGTCCTGACAATGGGTGACTATTCACTCCCTTGTCTCTGGGAGCAAGGCCATAATGCTAAGTGTATTGAGGAATTCAAGCCTAATTGCAATTACTAAGTAGCTTATTTCAACCGCCTGGACATGGACACCTCCGAGCAGCAGCTCTGTGTCCTTTCAAAGGAAGTGGTTTAGGACAAGGTCCCAAGGGGATGGAAGACTTGAATGATCGATCCTTCATTCCTGCCTTTCCTGGTCCAGAGTATAAGGAAGCAGATTCTGTGAAGTTTATTCCACATTCTTTCTGCTTCTAAGAGAGAGAGAGAGAGAGAGAGAGAGAGAGAGAGAGAGAGAGAGAGAGAGAGAGAGAGAGACCAAAGAACTGAAGATTAAAAATAAAAATGCAAGGAGAAAGGAGTCAGAAAGCTGGTGTGAATGGCAGGAAGAGCATCATTCTCTACAACAGTGAGGTCTTTATAGCCTGAAAGACACAGCCTCAGTTGTTTAGACTGAGCGTTTGTCCTCCAGCAGCTCTAAAGGTGGGCTGGGCAAGGGAGCAAAGAGACAACCTCCAGCCGTTTCCCAATTCCTGCCTCTACTTGTTGGCTTGGGCACATATTGGTGAAGGATCCTAGGAAGCTCAGAAACCCATCAGCTAGGAAGTGATGCCAGCCTTTGCTCATATTGGCTTGTGGTGGTTAGGAGCTGGGTGACAGCACATTGGTTAAAATGAACAATGATTCCTGTCCCTTCCCCAAATCAAATTGTATCTAGGCAATGATTCAAGATTTTTGCATCAGGGATCTTTCTTTAAAAATTAATAAAAACTATGGATTTTCTCTCTGGAATCTACCCAGAAGCCCAGAAGCCTATCTTATATAGAAATAAGGTCCCCAAAGATATGATTTGTTAAGAAAAGGTCAAACTGAATTGGAGTGGGTCCTGAATTCTGTGGCTGCTGTCCCTGAAGGAACAGGAGAGGGAATACAGACAAAGTGCCAAGAGTTCAGGATTGAAAATCTAGGAATGATGGAGACAGAGGCTAGTGACACAAGGACAACCCATGGAATGCCAGGGCTTGCTGCAAAGCCACCAGAAGTCAGAAAGATACCTGGAAGGAGCCTCACCTACAGCCTTCAGAGAGTAAAGACTACTTTGAAACTTTGATCTATAAAAGAATGAGCTTCACTTGTTTTAAAGTACCAGTTGAAGTGTTTTATTATACCAGTATTGGTATTAACTATCTCCTATACAGAATATACTCAGGGACAACAAAGCATCTGTGTTTTTCTGAACATGACTTTGGTCTCAGGCACCACACTTCTTTCCACTGACTTCCTAGCTCCTATGTTTCCAGTTCTCCAGTTCACTGCCTCCTTCACCTTTAGGTTCTTAGGTAGCTTTACTTTGCTGAAACTTTCATGACCCCTTCTGTCTCAGGCTGGTTAAAAACTCTCTTTTTTTCCTATGTTAAAAAAAAAGACTTTTTTAAACATAGATTTTTCCTGTATTGTCATTGTGACAGTCACCTTGTCTATTCATTAAATTAGGATGTTCATGTGGAGGTATCCTGTCCGAACCCCAGGTGTTGATGCACTGTCTGGCTTCTACAGAATAGTTAAAAATGCGACTGCACATTTGCTCATAGACAGCAGGCCTGTTTAAGACAAGGCAGCTCTCCTATAGTGGGCCAGCAGTGAGAGGTCCATTGAGTTTATAGCTGCTTGTGACCAGTGCAGCACCAGGAGTCATACACATGTCAATCAGACTGTACAAAGGCCCCTGCGTGGGTCTCTATAGCTACTTTATAAGTGTTTTATTGTCCTATGGAATGAGACCAACTTTCTCCCTCATATCTCTTCTCCTGATCGTAACCCATACTCTGTGTTCCTCCAAAGCCTGGGAGTCCAAAGGCACTGGCCCTTTCTGTGATAGAGGCTGCCTGTGTTATCTACACCACCTGAACATTACAACCTTGTTCTTCATCTGCAAACCCAGGATCTAGAAATTGATGTTTTAACCCTGAGAATCCCCTCTGTGAGGTGCCACAGAGCAAAAGAGCAAAATAATGTAGGTGTCCTGTTAAGGTGATGTGCCTTCCCCCAACCTCCACCCCATTATTTGAGTGCTTCTAAGCTTCCTTTGGCACAGTGACTAAATCTCTACTGGTTGGAACCAATTAGAAAGCAAGAATGGAAAGATGCCATCCTCTGTACTTCCTCTCATTATTTTCCTCCTTCAAGAGGAGCAGGTCCTCAGTCCTGAACAAAAGAAAACACGCTTTTCAAAACAATAAAAGGACAACTAACTTTCCACTAAGGATTGCCATTAAGTACCAGATGTCAAGTAGGGAAAAGATGTCTAAACAAAGCAGCTGTTTGGCCACTGCTCCCTGGTCTCCTTTCCTTCCAGGGCCTCATACCATAAGTTCCTGGGCCTCTGAGGCTGAAGGAAGTTTCAGCGCCATTGCATTGGGTCCACTACTTTGAAACACAGGCTTAATGTGTGGGACCATACAGACCCTGCCTCACTCCTTTCTTATGAAAAGACTCCTTCCCTTCTCCAGGCTTCTAGAAAGCTCTCATACTCAGCCTAATTTGGCTCCGAGGTTACCTCTTCATTGCTTTTATTCTTAGATTGACTTTTTCCTCAGGGCTCAAAGACGAGGACAGTTAACATTTGTACATTTTCCACATGCTACTGTTTCTTAAGTATCGGGACCAGGAATAGCTAGGTTTCTTCTTCAGAACTTCTCTGCCTTTATCTCTGTACCGTGAGTCATCCAACCAACCATATTTCCTTTTCTTTATTGCTTTGGATGCTCAGAAGCTCCAGGGGCGGGGGTGTCCCTGACCCACCCCTAGCACATTTGCCGAATCCTATGATGCAATCCAAAATTAACCTTACCTTTACTGATCCTTAGTTTGCTTTGTCTCTGCTTTTCTTCCACCTCGATTCTATTAAATAAAATTATTATTTGGGCAGATTTTTCCTTGGGTTCAAATCCTGGATCAAGGCAAACAGCATCAAACAATCAAAATGTATAGTATATAGACCTCTGTAGTTTCCCCAATACTTCTGCAATTGACAAGGAAAGTGGGGCTTTGTTTTTAGGTTTGTTTGTTTGTTGTTTGTCTTGTTAGCTTGACCCTAACCTAGACATTGCTGGGAAGAAGGACTCTTAATTGAGAATATGTCTCCATAGGATTGGCCTGGAGGCAAGTCTGTAGGCCTTTTTCTTAGTGATTGGTGTGGGAGGGCACAGCCCATTTTGGATGTGGCCACCCTGTCAAGTGATTCTAGGGTGTTTAAGAAAGCAGGCTGAGAAAGCCTTGGGGAGCAAGCTAGTAAGCAGCACTCATCCACAGCTTCTCCATCAGCCCTTGCCTTCAGGTACCCGCCCTGTTTGAGTTTCTGTCCTGACAACCCTTCATGATGGAACGTAATGTGGGAGTATAAGCCAAATGAAATCCTTTCCTCCCAAGTAGTTGCTTTTAGTCACCGTGTTTTATCACAGCAATGGAAATCCTATGGAAGACAGAGGGGTTACCTAACGTTTTTAAAACTCCAAAGCTCACTCCAGTAGGCGTTGTCACTTATATTGCAGGAACACTCAGTAAGAATCTGGGCTTGTACTGAGTGTCACGTGTGGATTATCTCATTTGTCACCATCACAACATCACAACAAAGCTGCAAAATCGAGGTTCAGAGAAACCAAACCGTTTGCCCAAGCTAACACTGATATGGACGAGCAAACCCACATGGCAGGGACTTGAGATCGCCAAACTCTTTGCAGCCTTCCCAATGTATAATAGAGGCATGCTTACAGACACATGACTCAAATGTCTCATTAACTGTCCTCTGGCTTCTTTTGAATGCCCAGCTGCATAGCTAGCTATCACCAAGTTTTATCATCTATAAAAACTCCCATGGCTGTCTGGCTAGGAATAGGTATTTCTGAGTTTCACAGTTCTTCATGAAACAGATGGATTTAAAAAAAAGTCTGTGTGCGGCACTGGATTTTGAAATGCCAGCTTGAGCACCGGCAGAGAGGAAGATCACCCAAATCTAGGGTGAAAAATAAAAGCCTTTGGGAAACAGCGGCTCTGCTCGTTGGCGCCACCTATCAGTAAATGTTGGTAATTGCTTACAGAAAGAAAATGAAGTTCCCTAAGTACAACTTACTGGACATCTTGGGTGTCGAGTTTTGCTTGGTTATCTTTTTCTTTCCTACAAATCCTAAAGTAGAGGTGTCTTTATTTTAAGAATTAGAAACGTAGAGTTCATAAGTAGCTAGCCAAAGAATTTGACTCTAACCTGTGCTCTTGGAAGCTTTATTTTTACCACCAGTTCTTGGTAGCCTATGCCTTCTGCATCCTCTTGTATTTGGGATCACGGATGCTTCACACCTCATTGAAGACTGTGAGAAAGCATAGCAGCAGTGGGAGGTCCACAGGCTGGAGCTCTCCATCCCCACAGTGTTGCCCAACTCTTAGTGCAGGGCTTGTGGCTCAGGTAGCATCTCAGAAACTCACACAGATGGATGGAGAAATGACAGGTCCTCCTTATGATAAGAACCATTCCTTACTGACTAGATGCTGCCCCAGAGCACACTAGAGCACTCTGAATGAGGTTAGGAGCTCCCATGAGCTTTGTGGCATGTTAACTTACTGTAATGACTAATGCTATCTGTCAACTTGACAGCATTTAGAAACGCCTGGGAGATGGGCCTCTGGGCATGTGTGTCAGGATTATCTTGATTGAGATAATTAAGGTGGAAAGACACATTCACTTCAGATGGCATGGTTCCCAGACTGGGACCTCAGACTGCGTTAGCAGGAGGAAGGGGTTGAGCATCAGGGAGCATGCATTCATCACTCTCTGCCTCTTGGTTGTAGATATGATATGTGACCAACTGCTTCAAGCTCCTGTTGCTATGGCTTCTCTAGCGTGGTGGGATGAACTTTTGAACTGCAGGCTAGACTAAATCCAGTCTCTCTTAAGTAGATTTTCTCGTGTGTTCAATCATAGCATCAGGAAAAGCAACTAGGACATCTAGTTCACCCCCATTCCTCTTTTTCCGACATCACAGTAGCCACACAGAAGCCTCATAAAACCTCAGTGGCTTTGAAAATCAGCATCCTAGCAGCCCAAGGACAGCAGAGCATGTTTGCATCGCTACCCAAACTCTCACTGCAGAGGACTGACTGGTGCTTTTTGATTTATCTGGGGGCTCCCGGAAGATCTCTATGCCTAATTATTGTCTTTCAAACAAAAACTAGTCGTAATTCTAGTGTATAAATGGGTTTCATTATGCAATTTTTATATGTACATGTCATGTACTTTGCTCATGTTTATGTTTCCACCAGTTTGCCCCATCCCGTCTCCTCACTCCTGTTGGTTCTCTTCCTTTCCTAAATAGTAGCATTCCCTCTGCTTCTATGTTAAATAGATGGATGGATGGATGGATGGATGGATGGATGGATGGATGGATGGATAGATAGCTGGGTGGATAGATGAATGGATAGATAGATAGATAGACAGATGGGTGGGTGGGTGGATGCATAAATGGATGATGGATGGGTGGAAAGATAGATAGGCAGATACAGGTAGATAGATATGGGTGGGTAGATATGAGTAGATATAGTATATGCATATATGTGCATATAGGTAAATCCAGATTCCACATCAGAGAAAAAAAACATAATATTTGTCTTTCTCTCCTCCACATTCCTCTCTCTTGTTCTTCTTTCCCTCTTTCTCCTTCCTCATAGTTTTCTTTTTTTTACTATCATGTCATATGTGGATCTGGTGGGCATTGTCATGTCATATAGATTTCATACATAAGAGAAAAAGTACAATATTTGTTGAGTCTGCTTTATTCTACTTAATATCATGACCTCCAAATCTTTCATTTCTTTAAACAAATGGTGTGATTTTATTCTTCTTAACGAAACCCTACTGTGTGTATAGATAGCATTTTTTAATCCATTCAACCGTTAGTGGACATCTAGGCTGGTGCCATGGCTTTTCCACTGTGAATAGTGCAGCCACAAACCTGGCTGCACAAGCATTTCTGGAGATGCTGACTGGGGTATTACTCGGGAATGGTTCATGTGGTAGTCCTACTTTTAGGTGTTGGATGAAACTCCATACTGATTTTCATAGCAGCTGGTTGCACGTGTATGAAGAGTTATCTTTCTGCATATCCTCTCTGACCTTTGTTACTGTTTGTTTTCTTGATGATTGCTTCTCTGGCTAATGTGAAATAGGACTTCAATATAGTTTTGTGGGTTTTTCATTTTATAAATACATTTTATAGTTACATCATTTCTTCCCTTTTCTCCTTCCAACTCTTTCCATGTATTCACCTTTTCCTTCTCAAATTCATGGTGTGTGTGTGTGTGTGTGTGTGTGTGTGTGTGTGTGTGTGAGAGAGAGAGAGAGAGAGAGAGAGAGAGAGAAGAGAGAGAATACATACATAATTATGTAAATGAAACCCCATAAGTCCATTTATTGTTGCTTGTATGTATATGACTTCAGGGCTAGCCATCTGAAATTGAATAGCCAATCAAAAGGCTCATCCTTGGGCCTAACTAAGTCTTTAGTTGCCTGCAGGGATGAGACTGCTATTCCCTACCCCCTTGCACATTAGCATGTCTATTGGGGTTGCTATGATTCAGGTCTTTTTTAGGAAGCCATATCATTGAAGTATCGTGGGTGTAGCTTCTCTCTCATTTCTAGGAGACAATCTCCCTGTAGACTTTCTGTTCCTCTACTTCTTACACTCTTTCTGTCCCCTCTTCCTCCCTGTCCCCTGATCCTAAGATGCAGGGATTGCATTATAGATGTATGTGTTGGGTCTGGCACCCTCTGATAAGTGGATCTTTGCATTATGACCAGTTGTGGTTTTCTTAATGGTCTTCATTCACTGCAAAGATAATCTTCTTTAGTGAGGGGTGAGAGCTGTGCTTATCCGTGGGTGTGAGGCTAGGTTCTAGAATATGCTTAGGCGCCACGCTGGTCTAGTAAACTGGCGCTAGTAGGTTCTCCTCTAAGGTCCTTGACCTCCATGTGTAGCTTCACTTTGCATTTCCCTTACAGCAGAGGATACTAAACAGTTTTTCAAATATTTATTAGCAATTTGTAACACTTTCTAGAACTGTCTGTGTTCCATTCATTTTCCCACTTATTGATTGGATGATTCATTTGAAGTCTTTATAGATTCTATGTATTAGCCTATATTAGATGTTGTAGCCCATCCCATAGGCTGTCTCTTCACTCTGCTGCTTGTTTGTTTGTTTGTTTGTTTGTTTCTTTTTTTTTTGGCAAGCAGAGGACTTTTTTGGTTTTCAATTCTCGCTATTATTCTATGGGCTATTAGGAGATCCTTTCCAAAGAGTCCTTACTTACGCCCGTGTCTCTCGAAGCTGGAGCCTCACTTTATTTGATCTTATTTGGAGCTCCATTGATATCAAAAGTTTGGGGCATTTGTTGGAAACAATCATAAGCAATGTTTAATACTGAGGCTGCTTAAAGCAGAGGTCACATGTGGGAAAAAGAAGAAGCTGAGAAGACTTAAGAGGAAAAACTCAAGACTAAGATGCTCATGGGAGACTTTGAAAAGAACAAAACAAAACTACAGCATCTTTATAGAGCTCTAGAAGGCTGTACTTGTGTGCAGGACTGTGCCCAGCAGAGGCCTAAGAATGTCCCAACGTCTTACCTTGACCTCCAGGTGCCACGTTAGCAAGAAGTAAAGGCTAAAAAGGAAGAGTTGTAAACTCTCTGCCAGGATAGTGAAGGCACACTAAAAACCCCACAGAGAGAGCCTTGGCAAATTTAATGAGTTTTTAGTGTACTGGATTTGAGATCATTACTTAATCGTTAGATGACCACTAAACTGACTGAGCGGAGACATCTCAGAATTTGTTCAGAAACATTGCTATAGAAGCAAACAATGACTCAATAATAACAAACTCTCAAGAGGAGATCGCATCTGATTTCTGTGGTTGCCATATTGTAACATGTAAATCACCCGGTTTTCAACAACAACATCAACAACTTGTTAGGCATGGAAATCGAAAGAGTACAGCCTGTTTTCAGGGAATGAGTTTGAGGAAACTCAGACTCCAAGTCAGTTATTATCTCTATTCTCAAAGAAGGGAAATACTAAGAACAAGCCTGGCTGCATGAAGACTCTCAACACAAGGCCAGAAGTCAGAAGGAAGGATCAAATAGAAGTTGTAAAGTTGAAAAGAATGTAACTGATGGGCAGAGGAGCCTGCAGCACAGGAGAACTAGGGAATGCATTACACTTATGAAGTCTGGGGGAAAGAAAATAACTAATCAAGATAAACAGGGAGCATCAGAGACCTGTGAGGCATCACCAAGCACACAGCATGAATATATATGTGTATATACACATATAGATTCATATATATACACACACACACACATATATATATATGTGTGTGTGTGTGTGTGTGTGTGTGAATAATATATCTAAAAGGAGAGGGAAGAACAAAAGTGGCAAAAAGAAACTTTGAAGAAATACTAATGGAGGACTAAAGATGTATCTTAGTCATAGAGCATGTGATGACAAACATCTCAAATTTAATGATGAATAAAAAGAAAACCATACCCCAAGCCAGGTGCAGAGATACATGCCTATAATCCTAGCACTTAGGAGTTTGTGGCAGTAAAATGCTGTGTTTATGTCCACCCTTGAGCTACTGTGTTGCTTACTTTTCTCACTGTTGTAACAAAGTATCTAAAATTGCATTGATGTCTTTTCCTTGGAGTACTGGGGATTGAATTTAGGGCCTTGTACATACTATACAAGTCCTCTACTGCTGAATCATAACCCATCCTACCTCATAAAACTACTTAAAAGGAAGTTTGATCTATCTTGCCTGATGGCATGGGTCTCAGTGGCTCTGCTCACTGGTTGCCCCTTCAGCAGCCATTCCGTGTCTGTGGCATCTCTGTATCTTCACTGCTGCCTCATATCTTGCCCTATCAGGGGCTGTCTGCAGGGATCTTATCTCTGTCTGACCCCCATGTCTGTAAGCTAGAGGACAACCTGTCAGTTCTCTCATTCTACCACGTGGGGGCTAAGGATAGAACTCAGGACGTGAGACTTAGCAGCAAGCACTCTTGACCACTGAGTCATCCTAGCAGACACCAAATGATTTCGAAAGCCAAATATTAGTCCTGAATTCTCTGTTGATTACTAATAGTGGGAAAAGCTTAAGGATTGGCCTTCTGTCTACATTTGTAAAAACAAACAAACAAAACCAAAACAATAGTCCATAAAATCACTGTTTCTGTCAGGACCAGGAAACCACAGATGGTACAGACAGAAAGCAAACCAGGATGTTGACAACTGAATAACCATAACCCTGCAGTAATTTTTTTTTAAGAGAATACTTAGGAAAGGAGATGGGCTTCATTGGACCTGGAATGAACTGGTAAGGTTTGTTTAATATGAGGCAGTCAATCTACATGTTAGTTTCTTCATCAGTAGGAGAGGGATAACCATGTGTGTCATGTCTGCCATATGAAACTCTATGCAGATGCCAGGAGACAGGCTATGAAGGTGATTTGACACATTCAATGTCAGTATAGTTTTCTTTTATCCAGTCTCTGATAGACACAGCTATCACTAAGTAAGCATTTATTGAACTTAACTAAGTAAACTGGAATCTGAGATATTGGGGCGATAGCCACAGTGATGTCATGGTACAAAAATCCTTCCTGTGTTCATGTTAGCCGATGCCTTTTGACTAAGTATGGGAAACGTGGTGGGATTTCGGGGGTGGGATTAAATATGGATGATTCGCCAAGTAGGCAAAGAAGTTCAGAAGCTACAGAATACCACGTCTAAGAGGTCTGAAGTCCAGTGTGAGTTTGAGTCTCACTTTACTACACATGCACGCATGCGTGCATGTGTGTGTGTGTGTGCATGTATGTATGTGTGTGTGTGCACGTGTGTGTGCATGCATGCTCCTATTTGTGCCATGCATGCATGCATGCATATGTATGTACATGTGTCTATGTATGTGTGGACACGTGTAGGCTTAGATTTAAAGCCTACTTTTAGTAATGGTTTTCGAATGCTTCGACCTCGCTTCTAGCCCACTGTCCAAAGGTAGGAGAGAAAAGATGATAAATAGGACAAGGGGGTGTGGACCTGTTTAGAAGTAGTTTCTTGGAGGAGGGGGTTCCAATCTGTGTTTGTCAGGATACCAGCAGTCCACTTCAGTAATGTCAGGAGAGCAAAGAGGAATCAGCTGCAGTGATACTATCTAGCAGAAACAGCCAGGCCTCCTCTGAACTGGCACAAGTCAGCAGGAACGAACAGAATCAGCTGGGATGACAGGAGACGGTCTCTGCTGTGTCTCTCTCAATGAACTGAAAAATCAGCAAAGACGAAAATTCGAGACCAACAAAGTGTTGCAAAGCTAGCTATGTAAGCACAGCATCACTGTCCATTGAGTCCTATTTATACTCTCTCCAAACACCTCGTGTCCCCTCTGGGTCTTGCCTCAGCAAAACACCACTGAGTCTGTATCACCTGACATATCTAAAAATCTCCACTTCAGGCATGCGTGTATCTTAGCAATGCATCCAACACGCAAACCATCGTTTACTGTTAGCTTACCAATAATTCTCCCCTCCCGTCTTTCATTCCTTCCTCCCTTTGTTCTAACTCTGCATAGGCAGCAGCTAGACGCTTGTCATCCACCCCTCCTCATCCTCACAGAAGTGAGAATACCCTTGCAGAATAAGACGCTGTATTGACTGGTATTGTGTGTTAACTTGACACAAGCTGGAATTATCACAGAGAAAGGAGCTTCCCTTGAGAAAATGCCTCCACGAGATCCAGCTGTGGGGCATTTTCTTATTTAGTGATCAAGGGTGGGAGGGTCCAGCCCATTGTGGGTGGTGGCATCCCTGGGCTGGTAGTTCTGGGTTCTATAAGAAAGCAAGCTGAGCAAATCAGGGGAAGCAATTCAGTAAGCAGCGTCCCTCCATAGCTTCTGCATCAGCTCCTGCCTCCACGTTCCTGCCTTGTGTGAGTTCCTGTCCTGACTTCCTTTGGTGATGAACAACAATACGGAAGTGTAAGCTGAATAAACCCTTTCCTCCCCAACTTGCTTCTTGGTCATGATGTTTTGTGTAGGAATACAAACCCTGACTAAGATAGTCACCTTCTACGCTAGCTAGTGATCTCACATATAGAGCAGGTCAGCCATGATGGCCCTTGGAGATCGAGAGGCAGCTGTGATTAGAATCAATGATGAGAGGCGAGATTAGTGCCACAGATCAGATTCAAATCCCGAGGTTGCTCTAGCACCAGGAAATGGAGAGAACATAAAAGAAGGGTGGAGTAAGAGAGCATAGGAGGGGCTGTGACTGAGCAATGGTGCCTGTGACATCTGGGATGCAGGCACTCTGTCACAATCTGCTCCACCTTCCTTCCTCACAGACATCCTTTCCTCAGCATCCATGTGACTTTTGGGTCATTGTATTGTTTTTAAAATTGTGTCACATGGAGAAGCACCCGAGAATTTTTTTCCAACATTTAATTCCGTTTATAAAAGCCACCATGTTCTAGTATGTTAGAAGGCAACAGGGAGGCACAGTGGATGGAGAGTCAAGTTTCCTACTATTGTTTCAGTCAGAACAGAAGCTTCATTTCAAATTCTCTTAACTATTCCAGGTTTCTAAAGTTCAGACATATTGTGAGTGTCTCCTGTAACAGTGTTTGTACCAGTCTATAGCAACCTTTCCAGGGGCAGCCCTCAGCTTGGCCAGCCTTTTGTTCTGTCCTCTGCTCTAAGTAAGCCATGCCAAATGCCTCCTTCATTAAGTTTACCTCTCTCTGCTCCAGCGTATCTTGCTGTCTTTCTTTAATCATCTTTTGGCCACAGGTCAAAGCCTTCCTTCTCTGGGCCCACTTCAGTCAGACTGAAAGAAATAGGCCAAGGTGTTAGGCTGTTCAGAATCTCTTCAGTATACCGACTACCATTGGATACAAGAACACCAATGTAGTAAAGCCTATTTTTCCTTAAGGGAATTGTTGTCTTTCTCTAGCTCATGAAACCTTGAGAATAGTACTTGAGAATAGTAAGTACCTCACACACTGAGAAGATGTGGCTCCTTCATATGCTAACCTTCTAGTTTGGGAGCATTGCCCAGTGATTTGGGGAAAGGGTCATGATCTTCTATTTTTCTGTGTGTAAAATTGGAAGGTGATAGTTAGAAAATGACGTCAAGGTCAACCTTCTGTTGTCTATTTGGACTTCCCTCTGATTAGGCTCGTAATTTTGTGGCTGGGATGGCTTAGAAACCCTTGAGCCTTTCAATATTACACGTGGGGCTGGGTGCCCCCTTGTGGTAATCTTTAGCCATGCAGACGTTTCCAAGATGGCCACGGCAGTGGTGCTCAATTCTGAGCTCCGAGCTAGCCATTTTTCACAGTTCAGCTCATTCATTCTCATACAATTTAATAATAGGTGAGCTAGCTACGATTAGCTTAATAACTCATCCAGCTGCATAGACAGTGAGCGGCAGAAGAGGTGCTCAAATCCAGGCAGGTTAGGCTGGGGTTCACGCCTGTGACTTCTATGCTTATTTATATACAGGTCATATACCATGGCATATGATGAGTTTAGAGGCAGTATCTTTGGAATTACAGCACACAAAGGTTGGCAAAGTGTCCTCTAAGAAAAACAACAACTGAGCTAGACATAATTATTTATGCATCTAAAAAAGTGTTCAAGCAGTGGTTCTCAACCTGTGGATCACTACCCTTTTGGGGTCCTATATCAAATATTTACATTACAATTCATAACAGCAGCAAGTTACAGCTATGAAGAGGCAATTAAGTAATTTTATGGTTGCAAGTCACCACAACATGAGGAACTGACTGTACTAAAGGGTCACAGTATTGGGAAGGTTGAGAACCACTGCCATATATTATATAGTGAAGGTAGGACATTCATTCCAGATAATGTATAACATCTCACTAATAAGGGCATTCAAGTCACGATGTTCTGTACTACAAAACAGGTGAAGAGCAGCCTCTCCCCAGTCTGAAGCTGAGGACTCACCTATAGAGAGGCAGAGCCCATTTCCCACCGAATCCAAAGCCCCCATCTTCAGGAATCGTAGTCTTTA
Source organism: Grammomys surdaster (assembly GCF_004785775.1). Taxonomy (NCBI): domain Eukaryota; kingdom Metazoa; phylum Chordata; class Mammalia; order Rodentia; family Muridae; genus Grammomys; species Grammomys surdaster. The sequence continues at coordinate 6,878,602 of NW_021604658.1, read as the reverse complement.
TCCAGGAAGGTCAGGAATTTCCTTGAACAGCCACCAGCAATAGAAAAAGTTCATGAGCTGTATAGGGCTCAGAAACACTGTTAGGCTTTATCCACTAGGAACAGCCAAATGCAGGGTATGAGACAGGTATCAGACGTTCCTTGTTGCACTCACAGATTCAGCAACATGGAATGGAAACTTGATGGCACAAAGGGCTCAACTGAGTCAAGAAGAATACTAGAAAGCTAGACTAGGAAACCACAGCCATCCCTCACAGCTTGGAAAACCACATGCGTGTCTGAGGCGGCACCTTGGTAGGGGGGACCAGAGGGAGCCACCAAACAATCGTTTCTTGGTTATATATGGAAGAAAATTAGTGAGGCTCTCTGAATTATGATAATAGCCTCCATATCATATGGCCTAGTGTTATCAAACATACCAGCTTTGGCTAGTTAGTTTGGTTAAAAGTCAAAAAATTAAGGAGAAAAAAATCCAAGTGGCAGCTTTAAAGATGTCCCACTTCTAAAATAGGCTGCAGAATCACTTCAAACCAGTGACCAAGGGAACAACCACCCCTGGGAGACAAGGGCTCAGAGTTGCTACAGTGGATTATCAGATTTGTCCAGTTCACAAGAAATGATTGTGAGACATTCACAGAAAGAAACGTGGAAACATGACCTGTATGTACAAAACCAATGAGAAGCTGGCACCCAGAACTTGCTCAGGGAGGGCCTAGATGGTGCACTTAACAGACAAAAATTTCACAGTTGCTTTGATGTTCAAACCTGAAGGAAAACTTGCTCACAGAAGAGGGGGAGGTGTGAACATCGCACCGGGTACATAATGTCAGTAAAGAGACAGAAATCATTTCCCAAAGAAACAAGGAGAAAATCTGTAGCTGAAAAATCTAAGAACTAAAAAATGAATACTTCTGGGGTGAAGCTCCCTAGCAGAGAAGAGCTGGCAGAAGAAAGAATTAGTGGGTTGATAGACTGATTGAGAGAGATGAATTATGTAGTGCGATAGAAAGTTAATAAAGTCACTAGACTCTCGGTGGCAGGTAGGGCCATTAAGTACACCAGTGGGAGCAACAGAAGGTATGGAGAGAGAGAGACAGGGAGACACTGGAAGACATAATAGATGAAATGCCCAACATTTGATACAAAGCATCAATCTACACATGCCAGAGATCAGTCAACACCAAGACATGGGAATGCACAAAGACCTGTACTCAGGCACATCCTGCTCAAATGTCATAGAAATGAAGGAAAAGTCTGAACCGTGAAGGGAAAAACACTAAAGGTAAAATCCTCCGAGGAAGTAATGGAGGCTAGAATTTGGGAAGAAAACATACTTAGCACATTCAAAGTGTTACAAAGAAATACAAAGTATTACAAAGAAATGACCAAGAATACAAAGTGATACAATGATTTTGGAAAACCCACTTAGCAGATGCTCAAGAAGCTAAACTCAGTATATTGCCACATCACCCAGTAACTCCACTCCTATGAAAGCTCAAATTTAAGCTTACACAAAAATGTACACCCTGATGTTTACAGCATCATTGTCTATGTAGCTAAGAAGCAGAGACGCTGCAAATGTCCATCACTGGATGAATGAATAAACAACACACATATGGAAAAGTACTTGGCAACAAAAAGGAATGGAGTCCAGTCATGTTTGGATGCGTTCTGAGAACTGCATCCTGGGTGATTTCATCACTATATAAACATCATAGAGTGCGCTTAACCAAACCACATGGTACAGATGAAGTTGTTGTGTGGCCTCTTTATGCAGCCAAGAGATTCAACAATCATGAGATGTATATGGCTCATGCTGTCCTGGCAGGGCATATTCCTTTACATCAAATATTAAAAAAAAAAAAAAAACCTCACAGGAGTACACTCTAGAATCATGACAAAAGGATAGCACAAGTTCATAAACAGGAGCATGGTTGTTTATTATCAACTAAATATTATTGTATGACTGTTAATTGCATGGGCTGTGTTTGCATATATTTGGTAGCACAGTGGCTCTGAGTTCATCTGCATTATCACAGGACATACCAGTAACATGGTGTACCACTACAACTACAGCACTAGTTGGAAGGAATTATTCAATCCCATTGTAACCTTCTGGGAATACTGATTTACATGTAGTCTCTTGTCTGAAATGTCCTTATACATGATTCAGCTCTACTGAAGATACGTGATACAACATGTGTCAGGAGCCATAATAGGACAAGCTAATAATTAGCAGTTGATCATCCTGAAATGCTTACCTCAGATTATTATATAATCTGCAACAAGTGTGCCCCATTCAGCAAGGCTGTGGCAGACATATATTAGGAAAGATCCTGCTATTACTATGCTTTTCCTATTATTATTATTATTATTATCATCATCATCATTATTATTAAACATATGTAACAATCACTAAGCAATAGCACACCCCTTTGGAACAGATCTCTGCAGACCCATAAAGATGTACTGTCTTGTAGTGATGCTATATAGACAAATAGATGACTTCTTAAGTCTTAATGATGATCCTATAGGAATTCCTAAAATTATATCAATGATTATTTAGCTCTTTTTATATGGAACTGGTATTACGCCCCTTTCTGGTAGTCAAGGCTGCAATGAGAACTCTGCCAGTCTCCCGAGTGTCATCAGTTATTTTGGCCTTAGATAGTAACCAGACTCTCTCCTGCTCAGAGCACATTCCAAGGTGGTTGTAAAACAATTAACTAAAGGTCACTAAAAGGGAACTCACGATTTATTATAGGTGCTAGGAGAGAAGAGAAAATATCGCCTGGGTTTATTTATACAAACTTCACTAATTTCTTAGTTATAGTTTTAAACCTTCAGTGAACCTGTGGAGCTAAACAGGTGATGGATGTTTAGCCAGATAATTACTCCTAATGGATATGCATGTAAACATTATCTGTTGTAAACTTTTATTTTGATTTATGATTTGAATTTTGGTGTGAACTTGTGATGAACTTTGTAACATGTGACCATGTACTTTGTAAGATGTATAAGTACTGAGGACAAAGAGAAAAGAGTTAGTTAGATATAGAATAGAATTAGAATAGAAGATAGAATACAGATAGAATAGAGTTTTTCCCTTTTCCCAGATAGAAGTTTTCCTTTTTCTCTACTTAGGACCTTTCCGCTTTTCCCCTTAGATAGCTTTCATAGGAAACTTTTTACACTTAGCAATAATCTACAATAACTTCTTTAAGTGTCTTTTTTTTTCCTGCGACCTCAAACCAACAGACTTAAATTAGGCCTAGCAGTGCCTGCAGAGAGAGTACTAAAGCTATTTGCCTAATTCTCTGCTGTCCCTGGGCTGAGGTGTTAAGTGCCAGAAACTGCAGTTTCTGGACAGAGGATACCAGAGGGCAGGGCAGCTACAGTAGCCTAACCCTAGGTCTTACCCACTGTTGATGCTCTTCCCATCCCTCTCGGCTGTGTCAAGAAGAACCGACCGGTGGAGAAGAAAGAAGAAGCACCTTCTCCTCCCACCAAGCCGGGGTTGGCTCCCAGCAAACATGAATGAAAGAAACTATAAACAAACAAACAAACAAACAAAACCAATTATTCTGGGCAGTAGAATAGCTCAGTGGGTACAGGCTCCTGTTGATGATCCTGAAGACCTGAGTTCGATCCCCAGAACCCACTTGGTTGAAGAAGAGAACCAACTCTAGCAAGCTGTCCTTTGACCTTGGCAGTGCTCCTTGGCATGGGTGCCCCCCTACAACAAAATAAATGTAAAAAATATGTTAAATGAAAGGAATCCATTCATAAGAGGTTACAAAAGGAACAAATCAATTACAGAAAATATCCAGAATAGGTAACTCTATAGAGACTGGAAAGAGATTAGTGGTTGCCTAGGGGACAGTGCTGTAGGCTGGGGCAATGGATGCAAAAGGACATGGAGTTTGTTTTGAGAGAAACAAATGCCTTAGAGCTACATCGTGGTGGGGGAGTTGTACTGTGCTTGAGTCCCATCTCTATGAAGCTGAATTTTTAGGATGAATTAGACAGGCTTTTGGCCCTTGGGAAGTTTCCAAGAACAGTGTGCCTTCAGCAGTCTTTGTGAATTAGACTAGAAATCAAGGCAGAATCCAGCATGATTTCTCCAGGGGAAGTATTAAGCATTAGGAACTCCAGGCTCCTGATCAACTCTCAGAGCACAGTCCTCTCTTAATTGAGAGTGGATTGAACTGAATTGAAAGACATCCTTAGGGTCTGCATTGAGACCAGTTCAGAGAAAGAGGCTTTGGGGCAAAGAGGAGACTATTCAATTTGTGAGAAAAGAAAAAAGGAGAAAATAGAAGCAGAGGAAGAGAGAGGCTGGTCTGTTAGCTCCTGACAGATCAGCATAGACTATGGATAATTTCATGAGATGCAGATCAAAGACAAGCAGGTAGCTCAACTCACCGACTGAAGCAATTGCAACATCCAGTGTGTGTGTGTGTGTGTGTGTGTGTGTGTGTGTGTGTGTGTGCAGAGCTGGGTGGGAGTAAGGAAGCCAGTGAGTTTATAATGCCCAGATGTTGGGTAGGCAGCTGATGTGCTTCGAAGCTATCAGAGTGTGTGTACTTGTAGGAGACAAAGATCACAGAGCAGGTCCTAAATTCTTCACTCAGAGGGGAAGTGATCACTGAAGGAAGAGACAGGTGCCATAAGCCAGCCTGGAAGAAGTTGTGTTTGTAATGGCTGTGTGGTGTTCTTTCAGCTTGGTTTTAACAGGAATAACTGCCTGGAAGTAGCAGTGGGGTATAGAGGGGATACCACATAATCCTGAACTGTGAGAGAGTAACAGAATATTGATACCCTTGAGCTGCTTTTACAAAATACCATAAACCGGTGCCTTACAAACAACAGAAATGTAATCCTCAAAGATCTAGAGGTTGGGAAGTGCAAGTTCACGGTGCTGATGGATTATGCTCTTGGCTGAAGATCTGCTCCTCACAGATGGTGACTTCTCTCTGTGCCTGTGCTCAGGGCAAAGGACAATCTCCTTCCAATTCCGTTCTGTAGGCCTCAGAATTCCATTCATCTGGACGCTGCTGTTACAATGTAAAAAACTCCCAAAAATTCTTCCTCTCAATACTGTCATCATAGAAGCTAGGGGTTCAGCACATGAATGACAGGTCACAAACACTCAGGTCACAGCAGATGACACACTTATCTTGAATTTCATCAAAGGAAAGAGGTACAACAGATGCTCAAAGTATGTCTGGGAATGTTAGTTGGTTCTTGGGGACAAAGTGGTATGGACTGAAGGGAAGGCAAAAGTAAGAACTAGTTAGATGAGGGGAATATTATATAGATATTTATTTGTGTATGTGTATGTATGTATGTATGTATGTATGTACGTATGCAGTGTATGCAGTGTATGCAGTGTATGCATGTGAACATGCACATGGGTGCTTGTTGTGTGTAGAAATTACAGGTCAATATTCGATGTTTTGTTCTCAATCTCCACCTTATCTTTAGAGACAGGGTTTTCAGCAAGCCTAGAAATCATAGATTGGACTAATTCAGCTGGCAAGTGGGCTCTGGTGATCTGCTTGCTTTTGGCCCCTGGAGCTGGGGTTCCAAACATGTATTACTGGTTTTGCATGTGTGCCAAACTCGTGCTTGTACAGCAGGCCCTTTCCCAACAGAGCCATCTCTAAAACAGCAACAAAATACCTGGGTTTTTGGTACATAATTTAATATAAGGAAATTTGTTGCGGCCATACATTTATATGCATATAAAACAAACTACATCCTTTAATAAAACAGCTGCAGAGAATCCCAGTGGTATCTGATTTGGTTTTATTTTTAGCCTTTTTAAATGGCTTCCTTTGTTCTTTTAGATATGTTGGGTCCTCCTTGGTGGTTTGTGGCTTTGATTCTGTTCAGCTCAGCTGGAAAATAAACCATTAGGAAATGCATTTGGGCCTCTCTGTGTGCCCAGCAGCAACCCAAAAGGAATATGGATTTCATTAGCACACCAGGACGTGGGAGACGTGAGAAATATCTGGAAATGAAAACACGAATATCTAGGAGAGATGTCAGGCAAGCTTTACAAATTTAATTTCGCTTTTTCATCCAGACCTCACAGAAATCAAAGCTGCCAGACTAGATAAGGTAGGCTGCATGCTGAGGTGGAGCCTCAGATAAAGGCAGCAGGAGAGGGATCTTCTTCCTCGGGTGGGAAAGGGTTTTGTTTGGTGCAAAATAGCACATGAAACAAAGGAAGTACTGTGACTTCTGAAGACAATGAGAACAGGAGGTCATAGAGTAGTGGCTGTGGGTTGTGACCCTTCGGGCAAACGTGTCTCCAAGAATATTTACATTATGATTTATAATGGTAGCAAAATTGCAGTTATGGAGAAGCAACAAAAAAGTAATTTTAGGGGGGGGGTCATCACAACATGAGGAACTGTATTAAAGGGCTGAAGCATCAGGAAGGTTAAGACCCACTGCTGTAAAGAAACGTGGACCCACACAGAAGCTGTGCCTGTCCACCCGGGGCTGGCTGCCACGGGTGCAGTCAGAACCGGTTTAGTCATCACTGCTCTGAGAATAAGACTATAGGCCATGTGTGATAGCCTAGCTTAGTGTGTTTGTGTGTGTCTCTGCGTGGGTCATGTTTGTGGGTATTCACATGGGGGATACATGTGCACATGTGTGCAATTGCATGAGAGGCCTAAACTTGACATCCTTCTTCAATTTCCTCAATCACTCTCCATTTTAATCTATATAGGTGTGTGTGTGTGTGTGTGCGTGCGTAGTCTCTGTGTTGTATGTAGATATGTCATATGATATGTGCGTGTACTTGTGTCTGTGTGTGATCTCTTTCTCCCCCCCCCCTCTCTCTCTCTCTCTTTCCCTCCATCTCTCCCCCCTCTCTCTAGTGTGTATGTGTGTTAAATGCAAAAGAGTGTGACAGTCTGGCCCCCATATGGAGGCCAGAGCATGACTTTGGGTGTCATCTTCCATCACTCTCTGTCTTATTATTTTGAGACAAGCTCTGTCACTGAACCAGAATTTAACCTTCTCAGGTCGTCTGGCAGGTCAGCAGGCTCTCAGGATCTGCCCGTCTCCAGACCCTAACACTAGGGCTATAGCCGCATGTGGTCCTGAGTATTTGAACTCTGGCCTAATGCTTGAAAATCACATGTTCTTATCTACCGAGCCATCTCTTCAATCCCTCTCTATGTTATATTTTGACACAAAATCTCCCACTAGAACTATAGTTGACCAATTTGGCTAGACAAGATGGCCCATGAGCCCCAGGGATCCTACTGTCTCTGCCTCCTTAACACTGGGATTGCATACATGCACTGCCCTGCCTGGATTTTAATACAGGTCCTGAGGATGAAACTCAGATCCCTGTCCTTGTGCAACAAAAACTTTGCCAACTGAGCCACCCCCCTGGCCCTGGGCCCAGCTTTTGATCTGTTGAGCTGAGAGGGACCAAGCTTATCCTAAGATCCACTTACAAGGCCATTTATTGGAGCGTTATTTAAAGGTATCACTTTAGTAACTTAAATGAGATGATGTATCTATTCTTGCAAGAAGGAAGGCTGTTTGTTCCAGATCAGTTATCATATTTTTTATGATAACAATGAAGCAGTGTACTACGTTAATTGCTGTGATTTGCTTTCTCTGAATTCTAACATTATGATTCTTTAAAATGATAATTATTATTTTTTAACACTAACCATCCAGGAAAGAAACAATTTCATCTCTTCATCTTCAAACTGACCTTATAGCAATAATAACAATTATTCTTGAGGCGGTTCTGTTGGCCAGACACATTATCTCCGCTTTCCCAACATGCCTTTGTGACAGTTACAGGCCCTCAATTTATAGACTTGGAACATAGGAAGCCTCCGCTACATAACCGAGACTACTTTATTAGTGTTCAAAATCATAAAGGAAAATTTTGCTTAACCCACTTTGAGACGTTGACAGAGCATACGTCACCGTTGGTTGATTCCCAACAAGGACTTTGAATCCCTGCAAGATGATTAACACACCCTCCGTCACTGTGATCAAACACGAGCGGCATCCCATTAAAAACATCACGTAAAAAGCCATACCTAGTTTATTTTTCTTGAATGTTGAAGATCTTTAACAAACCTGAGATGTCATTTTATTTATCTGTATGCGTGGGGGCGGGATATGCGTGTATGTGAGTGTGCAGTTCCATATGACCACGTGGTTTCGTGAGAAGAGTGAGGAAAGATGCTGAGTGTTCTCCTCTACTGCTCGCTGCCTTATTCTCTTGAGACATTGAACACAAAGCTGGCTGGTTTTGGCATGGCTGGCTGACCAGCAAGCTCCCAGAATCCATCCGTCTTTATCCTCCAACACTGAAGTTGTAAGCAAACGTGGCTCCGCCCAGGCTGTTATGTGAACGCAGGGAATTGAACTCAGATCTTACATCATTACTTTGTATGGCAACCTCTATTACCCACTGAGCCATCTCCCCAGGCACAAATGAAGCTTCTTGAACTGTGAGAACCTGTCCTTTGATTCATTCTCTTCCTCTTTCCCACTGTCTCTCTGGGCAATTTCACTTCCATTAAAGTTGGCTGCAATCACCAATGATACCCTAGTGACCTCAGACTTGTTCATTATTCTTCGATCTCTTTTCAGAGTTTAAAACCATAGATATCCGACTGCCCATTAGACACATTCTCCCCAAGGTTCTCAAAGCAACCTAAGCTCCAGATACCTGGATCTCACTTCATCTCTTTCTGTCCCAAACTTCTGTGTCTGTAGTTTCCTAGGTGGCAAGAGCAGGGCCTTGGAACTCTTTAGACTTTTCCTTCTGCTTTTCTTGATATAGTCTATCGGTCACCAAGTCCTGTAAATGAGGGTCCCCAGAGTTTCCTGATGGCCACTAGCAGCAGCATTAGGACAGGACGGTCATCATAAATAAAAGTACTCAAGCCTCATGCTGATTCTCTAGATCAAAATCTCTGGGTACAGGACCCTGAGATTTATATTCTAATAAACACTCCAGGTGATTCTGGGGCATGCTCTGAATTTGCTTTCCTTTACATCTCTTTAAATATCCTGTCTCAGGGGCTGCTGTTTGGACATACGTTCACTGTTTCACATCAGAACTGCTACAGTTACTTCTCAATTAGTGTGTCATGAGCTCCCTGCCTCCTACAGGCACGTGAGGATGCATGGGCATGCACACGCGCGCACACACACACACACACACACACACACACACACTCACACAAACCTCAACAATTAGTATGTCCTTCTCCAGCTTTACATCTCTCCAGGTTATTGTCCCCAAATATCTAATCATGTCTTAATTCTACAGGAAACTAGTATTACCCTAGCATATAGATAGTTAGGACTATTCCTAAGACATATGATATGGTTAAGACATACAGTCTTAGGTGAGTACTGGGACACTTAAAACATAATGGGACATAAGTGAAATTGTCACAGGTAGGTGATGGCTGGAGACACCTCAAAGGCAGAGACTAGATGGAGAGGTCTACCCAGTTTTCCCAGTTTTTGCCTCCATCAGAGACAGGATTTAGAGATGAGACCAAGTAAGTCGAAGGCAGTTTATTTCTGAGTGAAATCAGATACCAGGAGAAAATGTGGGCTGATCAAGAGATTCAGGAAACCCAGAATCCTGGATAGCAGTGTATGATCAAACAGTGTATGATCATGAGTTAAGGTGTTGAATGCCTGGTCAGCACTCAACGTTTAGAATCAGATGGTCCTACCAAACAAGGTCTCAAGAGAGGTGTGGACCTAAAAGAAGAAAACAGGAGAGCCTCTGCCTGAAGAGGCTCACCTAAGTCTTCAGTCAGGTTGAAGGAACAGATTAAGCCATGCTTTCTGGAGAGGCACGTATCACCCTATGAGACCAGTTGCTCACCCTTCTCGGCTGTAAATTCCTTGACGGCATGACTTCTGTCTTCTGCTTTCCTGTTTCTCAATGGCCGAAGGTTCCACACCTGAAGCCCAATTTAACTTTATGAAGCTGTTGCTGAAAACCGAGTTGGAGACAGTTGTGTTCTGGCACACTTATGCTGTGCACCCCACACCCACCCCTGCTGTGCACCCCACATCCACCCCTTCTGTGTACCCCAAAACCACCCCTGCTGTGCACCCCACCTCCACCCCTGCTATGCGCCCCATACCCACCCCTGCTGTGTACCCCACAACCACCCCTGCTGTGCACCCCTCCTCCACCCTGTGTTGTGCACCCCATCTCCACCCCATGCTCTGCTCACCTGCCACAGCTCGGGATGCTTGCATATTTGCAAGCTCACTCTGAGAATATGAAAATACTGAGTCACTTATTAATTTTGAACCACGAAGCCCAAGCGTTGTGTGTGAAGGGAGCTGAAGTAATTTTAAATGGCGCCTAGGATTCACCTGGGTGTGCTCCACTTTCTTGAGTCCTTTCTTGATTAAACTGTTGGGGCAGTGTCACTGCCACAGTGGAAGTGAAGATAAACAGATGGTGTCAACCGGACTGCACAGGTAGAGAGCAGGAGGGATAGGCTGAGACGTGACCAGTGTGACACAAAATGATATGGAAGAGTCTCAGGTGACAGCAATCCCCTTCAGTTTCTTCTCCACACAGTCATCAGAACATCTCCATGGTTTAAAAGGTCAGTTGGCCAAGGAAAGAGCGCTCTGAGGCCAAAGTCAGAGCAGTTTAAGCAGCCCCAACAAATTAAGTGGCATGTTCCAGAAAATAAAGTAAAGCCCATTCCTGTATGTGGACAGAAACAAATGATGGGAAAAGCAAGTCCATGAAGGAGAAGAGCCAACTCCCTGGGGAAGAATTCCAAGTAACTTCATGTACGTATTCTGTATTCAAGGATGCCTGTGGGCTGAGCACTGTGATGTCCTTCCTAAGGGCTCAGTGTGGAAGGAGAAAGAAGAGTACTCACAGAGAAGCCATCTGGTAAACACTTCCTCAGCCAGGGATGACTGTCAACAACATCCATGATGAGTCACGGTAGAAGAATATCAGTGGGACTTTATAGTTTCAATCAAAAACCCAGAACCACTGACTAATCATGAGAAAAATGTCAGACAAATCCAAATGAATGTACCTTATACAGCACAGCCGACAAGCACTCTTCAAGACTCTCCCCCATACCACACCTGATACTTACACACACATATACCACACACACACACACACACACCATACATACTACACATATACACACACATACACACCCCCCCACACTCCACACCCCATACACCCTACACATGCACATACACCATACACACACACATACCACACAAACACACACATACCACACACATACACTTACCAGAAAGTCATACACATCTCACATGCACACACATATACACACAATACAACATAACTATATCTGCACCATACACACACATACAAACACACCACAGATTCACACATATACATATGCACCACACATACACACACCACACAGACCACACAGACCACACAGATCACACACACACACACACACATGCACAGCACACATATACACCACACACACATGCACACACCACACACACACAACCACCACCATCAGCAGCAACAAAACTGAAAAAATTATCCTAGCCAAGAAGAGCAAAAGAAGACACAAAGACTGAATGTAACGTGGCATCCTGGATGGGGCCCTGAGCATACAAAGGGAATCATGTAAAACATAAGGAAATATGAACAAGGCATAATCTCTATTACTAATAATTTATTGATTTTGGTGCAGTAACCATGACTAATACAATATCCTGCAGGCTAAGACATCAGTAATAGGGCAAGCTGCATATGGGGTTTGTGGGAAGTCTGTATTATCATCACATTTCTGTAAATCTAAAAAAAAAATGTATACCAAAAATAGAATAAAATTTAAAAACAAAGGTGAATCACAAAATGGAAAAACTCAACAATTTGCTAGCATTACACGGCTAGAGTCTTTATAAGAACAAACATACAAGCCATGTGTGTGGTATGGATGTGTATATACATTGCTATGGTTGGTTTTAATGTTAACTTACCACAGATTAGAAGTATCCTGATTTCCCTATTTGATGTGAGAAGACCCATTCAGATGTGAGCTCGGCAGAAGAAAGAGCATCTTGTCTTTTCTTCCCATGGCCTTCCCTCTTGCTACTGAGTTCATCTGTCCTCTTGAGGCTGCCATTGATTCCATTGCTGCAATCAGACCAGCATTTCCAAACTTCCTCTGTGGACCAGGGGCCACCAGGCTTCCAGGAAACCTCCTGGCTTCTGGCACCGTGCTGCAGCTGCGAAGGCCTCCCCAGCCTTATGGACTGAGTAACCACCAGTTTGTCAGCTCACCGTTCTATTGTCACATATACCTTTTATCCTGTTGGTTTTTCTAGAGAACTCTGACAAATACATGTATGCTTATGCATGTTCATCTGTGTGAGTATGGACATGTGCATATGGGGAGGCCAGAGGACAACTTGGTGGAGTGTTGGTCCTTGGCTTCCACCTCATTTGAGAAAGAGTCTGTTGTTGAACATGTCAGGATAGTGACCTCCAAATCTCTGGATTCTCTTGTCTCCATCTCCCATCTCTCTTTAGGAGAACTGATCTTAAAGACATAAGCTCTGCACCTGACCTTACAAGGGCTCTATGGATCTGAACTCAGATCATCTTGCTTGTATGACTAGCACTGAGTCTTGTTTCCAGGATGCTATCCAATTCTTTAACCTTCTGCTCCATGAGTCTTTTGGGTGTGCAATCAGCTTTGGTGGAACTAATGTGGCTCTGGGTCTTGAAACATATATGTGATCTCACAGTGCCTGGAGGATTCCAGAGACATTTCCAGTCATTTAGCTCCATTCCTCTAGGTCAGTAAGCACACAGGTCATTTTTTTCCAGGTATATCTAGAGCCTGAATATCAACAGCATCATCTCATTTATTTACAGAGTCCAGAAAAGTGTGGAAGGCACACCTTTTAGCTTTGCTTAAGTCCCATGCTGACTTAATCTTGCCAACCTAAACCTTTCTTATTCGATTTCTTCACCCATAAAGTGAAGACAAAATGCTCCCAAGAGTAGCACAAGGTTAAGGTTAAGTTATACAAAGTTTGTGAAGCCTTTCTGTGACCTTGAAAGGACTCGGCAATCTTATTTTGGAATGTCTTGGGGGGAGATGAGGACCTTCTTCAGTTTTTCTCCTTTTAAGCAGCCCTGTGACTTGTTCGCTCAGTTCAGTCTGTCAGACATCTGACAAGTGTCGCTGATACGCTAGGTACATTAAGAAGTGCCTCAGACAGTCAGATGGCATCCCTGGAAATATAAGAAGACAAACTTGGTCTTTTTAGATTCTTATGGCAAGAACGCTAAGTGGCTAGATGGGTAAAGTACCCGGGGAGGGAATAGTAGCTCAGGAGAGATCTAAATTAGCAACAGTGCCTGTGGCTGCTGGGGACTGAAAACCCAAATCAAAATGGCCTGAAGAAATTGTCCACGAAGCAAATGGAAAGACGTCAGTATCAGTGTGCTTCAAGGTTCAATAAGTCATTGTCTCAATCATAGCATCAAGGAACCAACTTGATGGCATTTTGTTATCTACACTGATGGTTTGCTTTATGTTTAACTTCCCCAGAGTGCTCCGATGGCTGTCAGTAGAAAGCATCCTTCCTTGGTCCCAGTGGATATAACCGATGGCTACCTCCAAAACTCAGGCCACAACCCTTGACTTTAACCACACTAAATATATTACTCTGTAGTCCAAGTCTTCTGTCTGACTCTAACTTTGGATTTTATCCATCTGAGATATTTATCATTTATTTTATTTATTATCAGTTTTATCTTTTCTTATTCCTAATGGTCTCTCCCTATGGACATAATATTCAAAGAGGTCTTGTGTTTTATCTTGATCATTGCTGGTCCTTAAGCCCCCTCATAAGGAGACTGTGTGTCTCTACATAGCCCACAGGAGTGAATTTGTACCTTTTATGAAGACTCTCTCTGCTCTTCATATGTCCATGCTGCTTCTTGTTTGGGTTCTCCCTGCTAACACAGGGTTCTGTCAATCAAGAATATTCCTGAATAAGAAAAAGTTAGGTGTCGTTTTGAGATGGTCTAGCTAAACTCAGTACTGGTTGGTATTGTCTGGGTATCAAAACCAAGACCTGTGAATGGAGAAGCCTGGGTAGAAGTGGGAAAAGAAGCTGGTTGGCAAGATTGTGTTTGAAGCTGAAGTAGAACAAGATGGGTAACAGGGTGTGTGGTGAAGTAGGCAGAAAACAAAACAAAGCAAAAGACCGGTGGTCATCAGCACCGAGCCGAGGCTGATCGAAAGTTTGCACTGGGGAATGCCTAATGTGTACGCTCTTGGGCACCTTTGCATGTTGAGGCTCCAAGAACTCTGAGTTCTAGGAGTATTATTAGTAATAGTCCTTCCAATTTTAAGTGCATTGTATAACTTACTGAGTGTGGTCTTCATTATCTATTCATCACGTGGCTGTCACAGCTTCTCTAAAGGTTTGTTAACCTGTAATTAAGACACAACAAGCCTCGGAGTGCCTTTTCCGACACTACCCAGGTCGGAGTGGGACAAGCTGGATGGAGACATTCTTCTTCAAGTCTCAAGTTCATTCTGTCTCAGGGTAGCTGGAAAATGGGAGAGTGTCTTGAGATAGTAATAGGTTCACAATCTCTCCAGGCTAGATTTTCTATTTAAACTTGAGTTGTTGCAAACTCCTGTATACACATGATGTTTTCTTATAACGCCAACTTTAAAACATTTTAAAAGACCAAAGTTGAGACATTTGGTCAGCTCCTGCAGAGTGCAACAAGGAGAGGTCAGCCCATGACAATAAGGGGATAAAAGGCTTGAGTTTTAGTGCTTTATGTGCTTTATGAATTGACTTTTGAAGGGAAAAGGAACATTTGGGAATAGAGAAATATATACAAAGGAAATCATATGCATGTTCAAGCAGCTACAAAAATAAAAAAAGAAAATGGCACAATGGAACAACTTATTCCCCTGGGGTTTTATGTTCTCCTGCCAGATCCTTTAATTATATCTCTATTCTTTTTACCTAAATTTAATTTTACCCCAGACTTCAATAAAGAACAGATGATGCCTCATAGAGGACTTGGTTAAATAGCCTTTCCTAAGTTATTGTACCTAAGCACAAGTCCTGGCCGGCTTTCCAACTTACTGTGTGATCATGGGCTATTAACCTCCTAGGAAGAGCTGCATCTCGGCTGTAACATAGGATTTAGGATGTTTACCAAGCAGTGCCCTCTAGAGAAACGAAGAGGAAGGAGCCAGAGTGACAGGCATGAAGGTCCTCAAAAACTTTCCAAAGAGAGATGTCTTAGTATGGGAGACACTATCATTCCTGTACCTCCCCTACGCCCTTGAGTTGTGGTTATTATAATTCAGCTTCCTGAATTAAATATGACAGGACCTTAATTGCCTGTGTGGCTGAAAAAAAAAACTGTAGATCTCCAGAGTTCCACATTCTTTCTGGTCCTCTTGTTGGTTTGGTTTGACACAACTTTCATCTCACGAGGTAGTATCAGTTTGCTCTGATGCATCATGAAAGAGAGTGCTCTTGAAGAATGCAACTAATTTTCCATATCTGTGCTGAATCACCTCAAAGACCAGATAGCCTTGAAGAGCATGACTCTTTCTATTTCAGCATTGTAATAATTAAAAACAGTAACAAGATTATTATAGTCTTAATTTTGCTACGCTCTGGCTGAGCTCTGGAAAATGGGAGAGGGGTTCTTCACAGATGGGGTGGTGTGAAAGTCTTACGTCTGCTGCAAGATATGCCCTCTTCTTTGCTGTCATTATTGAAGACTTCAGTATGTGCTAATGGCTTATGGGATAGCCTGGCCTCTAGATTCTTGTCTTCTCAGTACTCTGAATGGTCTTTCAATGAATGCTCCCTTTGAGATGATACCAGGTCTTCATTCATGTCTTCAATGTATTCATCCCCTTGTTTCAGAAACAAGCTCTCAGTGACTCCCACATGCAAGAACTTCTTGAAGACCAGGAGTCCAAAGATTTGAGACATTTCTTTACCTTGTAGTTTATTATGGAAATGAGAGGGTAAACCACTAGCTTGAAAGAGATACAAGAGCTAAATCCCAACAGGCAATATAGTAGCAGATCTTGTCTTGGGTTCACCCTGAAGGTGAAGTTGAACACTTCAGAGAACTGAAGTAGATTCCTACATGACAAAGAAGACTCTGGCAGGAAGAAAGACAGTAGATTTTTGGTGTGAAACTGAGGTGGTGGAGTAGGCAGCAGACAAACATGTCATAAGCCAATGAAGAGTGGATCAAGACCTTAGCCAGGGCAGTGTCTGCAGAGAAGGTGAGGACTAAGGAAGACATTTTAGCAGAGACTTGGGGACCATGATGGCACAGACAAGCTAGAGGGAGACAAATGTAACTCCCAGGTCTCTGAACCATGTGAGTGTGCAGATTCTTAGTGTTAGTTGACATAGGAAATATAGTAAGAAAATCCAGATTGATAGAAAAGACAATTCATTTATATTTGAAAATATTGACTTTGACATCAGTGTGGTGGGACACCTATGTAGAAATAGCTAGTAGATAAACAGTTGTGGGATCTGGAAGTCAAAGGCTGGCAACAAGGCTCCGGTCTTTTACTATAGATGTCAGTGAGATCACCAAGAGATAGTAAGTAGGGACGAAAAGGAGGATCATGGGAACAAGATTCCAGGGCTAGTAAGTAGAACAGGAGGAAGCAGTAGGAAGATTTACAACAAGAGGTCAGAAATGAACATGGGAAACAAAGGTCATCCTCCCTGGAAGAACAAGGACAAGGGGAGATGTAAGATGGTGTGTTTGGGGAGATGGCTCAGTGAGGCAAGTGCTTTATGCTGTTTAACTGTAATGACTGGGATTGGGAATCTCCAGCATTCCTATAAATGTTGCATGGTGACCCATTGTAATTCCAACACTCAAAAGGCAGAGACAGGGCATCCTCAGGGCAAGCTGGCTAGGCAGACTAACTCTTTCTGTGAACCCTGGGTTCAACTAAGATACTCTGACTCCATATATAAAGTAGAAAACAACCAAGGGAGATTCCTGACGTCAGCTTTTTTACACATAGCAACACATTTGTGTACACCATCAGACATGTAAACACATATGTGAACAGACATACATGCACACACACACACACATACTACAGAGAGATATGTGCAAAAATGTTAGAGCTACAACAGTATGTAGGTTTGGGTTTTTGTCTTGAGACAGGGTCTTACTATGTAGCCCTAGCTGGGCTAGAACTTGAAGACCAGGCTGCCCTTGAACTCACAAAGTGCCTCTGCATCCCAATTGCTGGGATTAAAGGCATACAGCATCATGCCCAGCGATTACATAGGTTTTCAGAGGGTATGTATAAGAAAGGCTCCAAATGGTGAGGTGGTGAGACGGTGGTCCAGTATGGCCCAAGCAACTGAAGTTGTGTAACAAAGCATCTATACAGGACCAGGGCTGCCTGGCATTAATATGACATACAAAGCTAGATCAACACACCTGCACTGCTCTGTCCTAATTCCTAGCCAAGGACAATTTCACAGCTGTCAGAGCACCTCTGATGAAAAACAAGAGGTGGGAACAGAACTTAGCACATATTGATTGTCAGGTCCTATGCAAGACACTTTATGTAAATAACTACGCCGCAGCTCTTGAAGCAGGTGACATAACCTTCTCTCCCCATCAAGAGGAAGCAATGAAGCCTCAGCATGCTAAGTCATCCACCCCTCTGTTTTCCCTTCTACAATTGCCTAAGCAATGCTTCACAGAGCCTTTGACTCTTACTGACTCAGGTATACTTAAAACAACAATGTCTGGATGTAGGATGTTTATCTCTGCCAGAAAGGCATCCAGAGAGGAATGCAGCCACAGCGGCCTGTAGCAGGGAGGTGCTACCCTCTACAGAGATTCTACCTTTCAAAGGAACAAAGGACAGGTAGGGTGGTGCGGGGAAGGGCAGAGTAAGGAGGAGGTATCAGTCTCCTTCAGATAGCATCTCAGGCAGCTTCCTCCTCCTGAGTGATGAATCCATCCACGGTCTTCCTCCACTTCCCCAAGAAATCACTCTTCAGGGCTCTTGGGAATATGCTGGCTCACCCTTATCTTTAGTATCGTCACTTTTAGGAAGTGGAAAGATGGCTCAGTCAGTGAAGGGCTTGCTGCACAAGTATGAGGATTTGAGTTCAGACACCCAGTACCTACATAAAAATCTGGGTGCAGGGGTATACAACTGTAACTCTGGCTTTGAGAGGTGGAGACGGGTGGATGACTCAGGTCACCATCTAGCCAGTCTGGCTGAATTGATGAGCAGTCTGTTCAGTGAGAGATACTGTCTCAAGAAAACGAAAATAAGAACAAGAACAAAAAGCAGAGGATGGCAGAGGAAGACATGTGACATCATTGACTTCCCACCTGTACACATGAATGCATACACACACATGCATACACATACCTACACATTCATGTACGTTAATTAACATGTACACATCCATACAATGCACACACAATTTTTTTTAAAAAGACTATAATTTTTGAACTAACATCTTCATAGTGTTAGTTCTGCTCTGTGAAACTGATGACAGTTTAGCAGGAACTGAGCTGAGACTAAGGGCTTTGTCCACAGATCTTCCACCCTTCTGGAGCCAGGTCTTCATTAGTATTTGGAGTAGAGATGCCGAGATAATTATAATACCTGAAGCATGGAAGACTCTACAAGAAATGTCACCAATAATAATTATTCCATGCATGTGCCTCTGGGCCTTCTGTGGCCCTGTGTAGCCTGTCATTCAGAGTCACTACTAAAGGAAAAATAACTCATGACATTTCTCAAGGATGGCAAGGCAGAGTTTACCCAGTGAGACTGTAAAGATGAACTCTGAAAGCTAGGACGTGGTGATTTATAGCCCAGAAGGGACGGTGGGGAATCTCTGGATAGAAAATTACTAAGAAGAAACACAGAGGGCAGGCAGATTCTCGCTGATGGCTGGGCGAGTAGGAGCAAGGAACTCAAGCCACTATCCACAGTGAGGAAGTTTATGAAAATGACCCAGGAGGTCAGGAACTGGTCAGGAAGAGCCTGACTCAGCCTGCTTCAAAGCCTTTGTCACTCCTCCGACCTCACTGCCTCCTCCACAGTACTCAAGTCAGAGTTTCTTCAGCCGAGGCTTTTGCACTTCCTGTGGCCTTTGCTTGGGGGCTTTCCCCAGTAGGCCTCAGGGTGGCCAGGGCCTTTTGCTCTCATACCCCCTTTTCCAGCTGGGCTTCCCTTATCTGTGGCTGTACTACTCCACCTAAGCATTTCCTGTGACTCCCTCCTGACCTATGCTTCCCCCAAGAACTCATCACCACCAGACACTCTGTGTTTCCGTTTCCTTCCGTCTCCAATGCCTATCCCATGAAGCAACATCTTGTCTGTCCTGCTTTCTGCCCTCATGCCGACACCTGGAAAAGAAGGCCACTCATAGGAAGGGCTCTCTTAGTTGAATGAATTTAATGACTGGATGAAGCCTCTTATAAACACCTTCAGACCTTGATTAAGCATGTCACTAGCAAAGCATAATGACAAATGACCCATGACCCATTTTACCATGCGCTCTCTCTCTCTCTCTCTCTCTCTCTCTCTCTCTCTCTCTCTCTCTC
>NW_021604658.1:6738857-6858912 GCF_004785775.1 Grammomys surdaster | reverse complement strand
TCTCTCTCTCTCTCTCTCTCTCTCTCTCTCTCTCTCTCTCTCTCTCTGTGTGTGTGTGTGTGTGTGTGTGTGTGTTACAATTTTAACACAGGCATTAACTCAGATGGACCATAAAATATTTTTTCTTTCATAACAGTTTTATGGAGGTCCATGATCAAAGTGGGTAGGTAGTTAAAAGGCAAAGGGATTCAGAAATAGCCAGACAAAAGAAATCCACTAGGCTGGAAAAGAATGCACACGCTTTCAGGATCACCGTCCTCGCTCTCAAAATAGATGAGTCCATACGTATGAGAAAAGTGAAGAATGGGTGACACTCATAGTGGGAGCTTACTCAGTATTAGCTGTTATTACTGCCTCCCCTTCCAGACATCCCTGCAGTGTTCATTCTTCCAAAAGTACCCCATGCTGCTCTTCAACCTGACCCTGCACACTCATGCTGACCCCCAGCAACCTCCACGCCTTCTTGTCCACATCTCCTTGCCAATGCCTCCGTCAAGGTTCAAGTCTCAGCGGAGATGGTGCATCTTCAGGGAAAACTGACTCCTTAAGGCAAGTTAATCACTCCCTCCTCTGACAATAACCCCCAGTATAAACACTGCATTGTAATTGCTCATTTGTTCTCCCATCCTCCCCAGGAGACTGGAGGAGCCCTGCAGCAAAGACTTACCTTATTTAGCACTGTATTCCCAGCCCAGCCACCACTACCAAGATGACACTTAGGACTGGTGTGGATAATAGAAAGACTATAGGCATTCCAGAAGCAAGGACAGCATCTCAGCCCTGGCCGGTGTTTCTCAGGCATCATCTCTTGCCAGAGGAAACCAACTCTACATCCAGAGCTCCTCACAGACAAAAGTGGAGCTCAAGTAGAGGTCAGGTCGAGTCATTGACTGGTGAAGGTTATTTATTTGTTTGAAGGCAGAATTCGTCTCGGGTTCCTTTAAGTGTGTGCTGTTTTGGTGTGCTCAAAAGTAGGAGCAGATTTTCAAACTGGCAGTTTGCACTCAGCTTAGTAGATAAACAAATGCGTGGCACAAAGGAAGGCTCCTACACTGAAAATCTAGGCAAGTCGGAATTTGTTTCTCTTTGCCTATATTGTTTTGTTTAATGGCTGCTCATGTGGCATCAACAAACAGATGGTCAAAGGCTCACGCAGTCACCCAGTACAGACTACAAAGTGAGGTAAGAAAGGTTGTAGCTGCAGAAGGGTGGATCCTGGCCTTTTGGTATTCTTCTAACATTCCAATGTCTTGACCAGAGTCTTTTGGTTTACAGTTGACACCCATTAAACATTTGTCTAGTGAAAGTGAAATACATCACTGAGAGAGAAATCAGTAAGACCATTACAGCACTACAGTTGGAAGGCGGTCCCTTGAGAAAACACTAGTCTATGAGGCCCCAAGAGGCAGGCACAAGTAACAACAGATTTTACTGAGGGCCTGATAAGTTACTAAGCATACAAACCCACCTGGACACAGATAACTCATTTAGCTCCCTCTGTGAATACACAGGCTCTTGCCTGGAGAAATGTTGAATATTTAAAGAGCAACTCATTTTCTTCTTAAAAAACCACACAAAAATCTTTAGAAGGCATAGACCATTAAAAAAAAAAAATTGCATGTGCACCCATATGCATGAGGGAGGCCATGGAGCCCAGAAGAGAATCCAGAAGAAGTAAAGATAAAGACATTTCTGAGGCATCAGACATGGATGCTAGGAACTGAACTCTGGTCCTCTCCAAGAGCAGCTTAACTGATAAGCCATCTCTCCAGGCCCCATGATTATTTTTACGAGTTAAAAAAAAAAAGCACAGATATTTTACAAAGTGCTCCTTAAGGCCCCTTCTGCATGGTAAATCTCCCCAGGTAGGCTCTAGCTATCTTGGCCATATGGCAAGGAAGCATTTGAATATTTTATCTAATGCCAACAATATCCCAGGATGTAATGTATTTCCCCCGCCTCATGACTGAACTCAGAGAAGCAGAGAAGCCCCTTTAACAGATAGGGACTGAAGTTCAATGTAGCTTGCCTAAGCTAACCCAGCCAATTTGTTCTGATTCTATGCTGCCCTGATATCTCATTCACCAAAGGTATTCAAGAAACACTAGCAGAGTCTTAAGAAAACCATATGCTTGTGATGGACATTGGGCCTGACCTTTTCCTTAGCTGAAATCAACTGGGTCTATCAAGAACGCTCTAGAACAGCAACCTCTCCTTGGAGATAGCGTGAGACTCCAAAGCCGAGTCCACCAAACTCCCTAACCTACTCAGACTATTCTGACTTAATGTCTTCTGGCTGCAGACAGATGAGAATAGCGTCACTCCCGTGCAAAGCAGCTAGGGTGTACGGTGGCATCATTTCTTGGAAAGCTACCACCGCTGATACACTGCAGGCATGTAGGTGGGAATGGCACGGAGTGTGAGAACATATTGGCACTGTCTATTTAAAACAGAAAGAACATTAGAAAGACAGGAAACCAGTAACCCCAGCCTTGTTCAACTAAAAACACTGCCCAGTTGCTCACGGGGAACTTCAGTTTGCTTCATCAGGAGGGGAAGTCGCTTTTGGGGGCTCAGAGTCATTGCCTAGCCAACTCCCTATCTAATCCGGTATACGATATGACAAGGGCTGTGACCCAAACACACACACACACACACACACACACACACACACACAATGGGGAGATAGAGAACAAACCATAGCCATGCCTCTAAAATATCTTCCTGTTGACAAGCCCATCGGTGAAATGTTGACCTAGAGGTTAAACTGATTCTAGGCTTCCTGGCTCCCGGGCATCACCACTTACTCTGGGCAAAAGACTTACGCTCTGTGTTTACTTCCTCCTGTGTAAAATGGGGAGAAGATAAACTATCTAATCATTTTTTAATTGACTGAATGGGATAAATAAGGTAAACCGGAGCAGTGCTTGACATATAATAAACACTGAGAAGCTGGAGAGATTGGTTCAGTGATAAGATCACTGGCCACTCTTTCAAAGGACTGAGGTTCTATTCCTGGCACAACTGTTCATAGTGGCCCACTGTCCAAAGTTCTGCTCATGGAGAATCTCAGACTCTTCTGGCCTCTCTCAGCACCATACAAATGTGGTACACAGATGTACATGCCCACTACACACTCATGCACATAAAATAAACATAGTTGCTTACTGCCTTTAAACCCAAATCATAAATATAAGCAGAGCTTTAGGTTTCTTGCATCACTATTTATAATAATAAAATATTGAAAAAGAAACCTAAAAATTCTAAAACTAGCAAATGTTTTACTTCTGGAAAAATGATAGAGCCACTGAAAATTCTGGCTCTGTTGCTCAGCATGCCTGAGATCTCTGCTTACAATCAATCCTAGCATGGTACCAGAAAGAGAAGATTATTTTGCCTTCTAAAATGATGTTAGGCGTCTAGTGTGTGTGTTTGTGTGTGTGTGTGTGTGTGTGTGTGTGTTGAACATATGCTACAACACACACATGGAGGTCAGAGGAGAATTTTGGGAAGCTGGGTTACTACTTGCATTATATAGGTCTTAGCAATGGAACTCAGGTGGCAGCAAATGCTGAGCTATCTTACAAGCTGAGAGCTATAGAATATTTTTAAACCCTGTATGGCAAGGAAGTGTGGAACATGCAGTACCATATAAACATTTTTAAAGGATTTGTTCTTATTACTATGTTTAATTCTATGTATATGTATCTATGTCTGTGGCCCATGAATAAAGGTGCCTGCAGAGGCCGAAGGCATTGAGTTCCCCTGGAGCTGGAGTTACAGGGCTCTGCAAAAGCCATATGTGCTCTTAAACACTGAGCCATCTCTCCAGCCCCTACAACTCTGATGTATGTGGTAGGCAGCTGCATAAAACAAAAGCCAAGTCCTATAAATATGGGGAAAGAAGACCGACTGGAAGTCTATCAAGGTGTATTCAAATGAGTAAACTCTGGGATTTCATTTTTTTTCTATCTTTATTTTTTTTCAAGAATTGTATACTTGCATGATGTAGGGATAAGAATATATAATATCAATAAGTATTTTAGAGTTACTGCTTTTTAGAATAATCTGCATTAAGGCTCCAGGGATGCAGAACCAAGCGCTGATTCTGTTCATTTTATTATTAAGTCAGAAAAGAAGGAAGGACCACAGGGAAATAAGGAAGGCAAGAATCATTTCCCAAGCTCGTAAACTGTTTATGAAGGCATCGATAAACAAGTGTTGCCTTTCTCTATTTAGGATAGTGTCTAACGTTTACACTCCAGTTCCCCAATTTCCTTGTGGCTTATACGAGCTTTCTGGAACTCAAAGTCAGGTTCCAACCAGTCCAGAGAAGCCTACCTCTCAGATCTAAATAATACCTTCCTCATCTCCTGGGAACTCTCTTTCACCCAACAAACTCTCACCTTGAGTTCAGCCCGATACAAGAAGCTGAGAACAGAGGTAGTTGAGACTAACTTCTCTTTGACAGACTTCTTTCTCAGGGAGAGAGACCGGGAGACAGAAAACATCATCCATATGTGACAGGCTATGGAGGGATGTCAAAGCTGGTGTGTTAAACAGGAAGATTTCTAACCATGCCAGGCACATGTGTCCATGGTGAAACGTGAGACACCTTTGTCCTTAGGCAGGTGGGAATGAGCCTGCTGCTGGGTAAGCAGAGTTTCAATAAACACAACTCACACTTAGCTGCAGCAGACACAAAAGCAGCAAGTGGGCACAGGCATTGGGTTGTGATGTCAAAGTCACCAGTAGCAGCAAGGTTGTCATGGCTTCGTTAAGAAAGGTAAGATCATACAGTGCCTTTGTGAGAAGAGTTCAGGCAGAGGCACTGAGTAGGAATCTACTGGCCTAGCAATGGAAATTCTGAAGCACAGTAGTCATGCGCAGGTCTTATTTTAGGAAAAGGATGTTGGAGGCAGGGTGGAGGCTGAGTTTGTTCAAAGAAGCTTCAGCATGGGCAGAGATGAGGATGAGAGAGAGGGTGGCTACAATGCTCTGAGGGTTTGCTAGAGCCTTGCAGGAAAGGGTGGCAAGAGAAACCAATGGTGGGTGGACTGGTGGTTGTTCATTTGAGAGACCCAGTCTTTAAAGACAGTGTTAATGGGGGACATTAAGGGGGGTATCACCAGGTGGGCAGGTACTCTAGAAATACGTGATAGACCCCTGGAGACACAGGACAGAATTCCTGGAAATAAGACTGCAAAGTTCCATGGAAGGGTTGTTTGGTCTGCTGAGGCTTTTTGCCATATTAAAATTGTTTTCTTTGCTCTGTCCATGCTTGGTGAATGTCCAGTTTAAGTTCTTTGATTCTGCTGGCTCAGGTCTAACGCAGTGTGGTTCATGGCAAAAGCAAGGCTGTGGAGGTGGGCAGACCTAGGTCCCTTCCTCAATTCAGAATGAAGCAGTCATCTCTCTTACTGTCCCAAAGACAGAGAGGGCTCAAAGGGAGTAGCTCAGGGGTGAAACACTTGTCCAGCATGTAGGTATGAAGTTCCATCCCCAGCATCAGAGAAAAGTGAAGAATGAGCTATATCTAACACTGAAGTTGTGGCTAGGGTTATAGTGTTAAGTATGCTTAGTCATTGGGCATACAGAAGCTTTTAATCTGAATCCCACAATGGATTACATAAGAGAAGCAAAAGTTCCCCTAGGTAAAGACATATCTCTATATCTATCTATCTATCTATCTATCTATCTATCTATCTATCTATCTATCTATCTACCTATCTATCTATCATTCAGGCCTTGAGAGGAAGAACATGGCACTGAAGATGTTATAATATACTGAAGAAGGCTGGGTAGTGGTGATGCATATCTTTAATTCCAGCACTCGGGAGGCAGAGGCAAGTGGATCTCGGTGAATGTGAAAAAAAAATATATATGTAAATATATGGATACATATGTACACACACACCCTGAAGAGTGAACAGTTTCAGGGGGTCTTAAAGGAAAGAGGCAGCTTCCTTATAAACCTGGAGAGGAGCTTCATTTACGACTGAAAATGAGGAGAGATCTAGAGAGTCAGAGAGAGGGACCGCTCAGGAGTGTACTGCCACAAAAGGGCTGATGGGAGACAAGCAGAAGAGCCTCTTCAGAGAGTAATCTTCAGAGCACCTCCTTCAACAAATCCCCAGTGAAGTCTCTAGACCAATCTTCGAACAAAGGAAAAGTGGACTTTCTGTAACCTTTAAGGGGAAGTTTTACATCAAGTGGCTTAGTTCAATAGCATACGTGACAAAGAGCTTGGAGGAGCCAGGTGCTGGCTGGGACCATAAATCGGGGGCTACACTTAGACCACAGCACAGAGAGTTGCTTCTTTATCCGAGAGAGCTGCAGGGAGGTATGAAGTGATGATCTCTTCAAACTGTGGGGCTTGGCCTTTTAAAAGTGACTACTGTCATTTGGTTACACACACACAGAGGCATGCACACACACACTATTAGATTCTATCTATCTATCTATCTATCTATCTATCTATCTATCTATCTATCTATCTGATAGAATCTCTCCCTAGTTAACTGGGCCTGGCCTCAAACTTACTGTGTAGCCCATGCTAGCCTCAAACTCACTGAAATCCTCCTGACTCAGTTTCCTATCTGAGCTGAGATTACATGTCACAACAATACTCCCTGCAACCAGAAAACTGGTAAGGTGTGGAATGAAGCCTGAGTTAGCTCTGGCAAGTCAGTATTTACAAGGCAGATTCGAAGGTTAAAAATGAAAGGACCAGTTTGTTTCCCTCTGCATTCTGATTTTTGGAAGACTACTACACAAATTACAAAAGTGTGATTCGCTCAAGCTCTCAAATACCCAGCATCACTCTCAGCCATATGCTCCAGACAATGGAGTCAACCCAAGTAACAACTTTATTCTAATCTACAGCACAAGTTCTTACATACATTTTAGTGGTTTTGACAGTGTTGCATATGAGCAGACTTTAAATGAATCCACAAAAAGTTAATATATTTAAAGTAAAATATATACAGTAAAATAACAGGCACCTAAATGTTCAGAATCATGCATACAGAGCAGCCTGGCTGGTGTTATCCTTGGGTACCCTTGACTACTGAAGAAATCCCCAGCAATCAGTTCTTCAGTTGTTCCTTTACAATTTATCAAAATCAGAGCCCAAACATACATATAGAATAAACTTCCTTTCAAACTTACAGCTGTACAGAATTTCAATTAATAAAGCATATCTTTAATCTGACAGTTCCATTGAGCAAGCCTATTTCTAGACAAACAGGTTATATTAACATCTGTTCTAAAGGCAAGGTGACTTCATTTCTCTTAAACACCAAGATAGATTAACCAATAAAGCAACTAATACATCAATCTTAATATAAGACATCGAGAGGAAACTAGAAATAATATATAAATATCACTCCACTGAGTCAGCATAAAACCCATAGACTACTGACATGAGCTTCTACCTGTCAATCAATGTTTTATTTATGGTGTGAAAAAAAAACATAGGATATTGAGAAATGCAGAGGAAAAGGCAGAAATGTGAGTTTGTGTGTCTAGTCCCACAAATAAAATCAATATCAAACTGATACAGTAAAATTAAGTGGCTCAACCACAAAGACTTGAACCCTTGGGCACCAGAGTGGCAATACAGTTCACCATAATTCAGAAAGCTCATGAGAAGTGTCTGGCAGATGGGCAACCCAACAATACTGTCATAATCCGGACAGGATCCTCCTCCACTGTGGAGAGAGACCCCAGAGAAAATGTGGCAAAGGCATACAGCAGAGTTATGTCTTCTGAAAAAGTTGATGGTGTCAAAACACTGTCTTACCCCTGGTGGCCCATACTAGGACAAGGACATCAGTCCAAAGCAGCACTGAATTCAGGGTCAGAGATTGGCAGAAAAGTTTGGAAAAAACTGCAGTTTTTCTAAAAAATTGGCAAGTTCTCCACACTTAATAAAACTGTCAGAAGAGGTATAATGTTTGTCTGTGGAATGTTGACCGCTTGCTGCAAAACTTCTCATGAATGAGGACCCACAGGGGTGCGCATCAATGGAATAGTTTCTTTTAAAAATTTACAAAAGAACTGAAGCCTCCTTTTAAAAAATAACCATGTTATGTCAAGATGAAACATGGTAAAAAAGTAGTGTTAAGTTTCCATGATTCTTTTACACAGTGAACGGGAAACGTGTGATAGAAACAACTTTTGTTTTTCTTAAAAAGGAAGTTGTATTATTGCACTGACTTTGACAACCTGACCTACTAATTTAGAAAAAATCATCGTAGTTAAAACCTGTAAAACAAAAATACAAAATTCTGGTTTGTAAACATCAGTTGGCCATGTCTCTCCCGAGTCCTTCATGATAGTGGAATGGAATGAAGAATTGATTCACTACCTTATCTGTTGCCTGTGGAGAGGAAAACTCCAAGGCACAGCTTTTACACTTTCACAGTAATTATATTAAAAAAAAAATTAAAAGAAGTCAGTGCAAGTTGCTCATTCTTCTTCTGTGTGCAACATTCAGCTCTTACCCCCACTCAAGTGCCTCACTTGTGATAATACTGATTTGAAAACCTAGCAGAGACTGGTCATAAATGCCGAATGAAGTCCGTGGGACTTCGGTACAGGTACTTCCAAATGGCGTAGTAGTGTACGGCAGCCGCTGTGGCCACAAACAGGTGCCAGATGGCATGGGCAAATGGAATGATGCCATCGCTCTTGAAGAACACAACTCCCAAGCAGTAAATCAAGCCCCCACAGGCAAGCTCTTGAAGTCCGTCAGTGTTATTCTGTCAACAGAGGCGGGGTGGGGTATGAAAAGGTTTGATGTTACTCTGATGTGACAAGGTAAGAGTTATTGTCCTTGCCCCCAAAGCTCCTGGTTTTCTGCACAGTTAAAAGCACGGTGTGAACAACACCCTTATCTGTAAACATAAAGCAATTGTAAAATGCCTCACCCACTTGACCTGGAATACCCTCTGGATCTGCAGGCATGGATCTGACCATTGGACACATTATAGGCTCCACGAGACAAAGTGGTAACTCTGATCATTTAACTGTGTGCCTAAGCAGATTGCAATCACGGTTAGCCGTGACGTGCCTTCGAAGGCTGCGTGACCCTCATTTCCCAGATTACCCTTTGGAAGCTTCCTTCCACATGTGGCAGGCCTAATATACTGATTTATATCTTGTATCTCAGCCAGGCTTGTCACATGCCTTTGACCTCTCTCCCACCATCTGTACTGATTGGTTGCCCCTCTCGGGGTGCACCCCCCCCCCCAATCTTTGCAGCATATATGAATTTAGGGCATCTTTACTGCTGACAAGGGACACATCACAGCCTTAGGGATTCCCTAATTTGGTCCGTACATCCTGGTGTTAAAACTAAGTCCTATATATTTTAAGTGAAAAACAAGACTTTTTAAAGGCTGTCTTGAGAGATTCAAAGACACAGACCCATCTATAAGAGTAAACTATAAAGAGACTTGAATGCATGAGATCAGGGAAGGAGGTGCCTGTAGGAGAAGCAGAAGCCAAGCCAGAGGGAGGCCAGCCCTTAGAAGGGAACAAGAATGCAGACAGCTGGGTGTTAATGCCAGCAGCCTTGGAGCAAGTCCATGTAGCCTGATGGTCCCAGTGGCCAAGTCAGGCAAAAGCAAGAGGAAATTCCAGCTCAGCCACCTGCTAGGAAGGAGCCCAGAGGCCTAGCCAAAAGCACTAAGAAGAGGGTGCTGAAGGCCGGTGGGAGGACACAGGGCCCGGTGTGATGATCAACCCTATTTCCAACATTCCTATGAACTTCAGGGTTTTGCAGGATTAAAAGTTTAGGAAGGAGGCAACTCGAAATGACCCATACCAGATTTTCTTTTCTTGGTAAGAAGAGACAGGTTCAGCTAGACATTAATTAAAATGTTAAAAAAAATCTAAAACCAAAAGCCTCAAGCCAATTCATCATACACTTGTATTGCTTCATACAGGTTACAGGGCTACCAACACCATTCATGCAACATTCTTGTATGTGCATTAGGAATACTGTTCCAGACGGACAAAGGTTGCCATAGATTCCTAGGGGGAGCAGGAGCTCCAAGTGGAAGTGTCACTCATGAAATAGCACCTCCTTATTTGGAGGGCAGAAAGCTAAGAGAGGTAGCTTGACAGAGTTATGTGGCTGGCCACTGCCTCACTGTCCTCAGAGTGATCTGGTTTCTGGCTTGGTTTTGATGGACTCCAATACTCTTTGTCCAAACAAGCTAGAGACCAAAACAAGTACACCAATCAGTTTTTAAACACAATCTATAAAGAGACAGTTCCTTAAAACACTTCTACCTCTTCAGACTTTCAGAGACAGGGACAGACTTAACTTTAAAGCAAGCCAAGTGTTTTCTTGTTACTCATGATGTTGCAGGTACCACCTGATAGACACCGTGAAGCATTCCTGTGTATTCACCCATGTTAATCTTCATGACCCTAACTTGGGTACCATTCATTATCAACAGAATTGACTAACAAGAAACGGAGAGGTTAGGTACTTTTCTCCAGGCCAGGGAGTTTCCTAGTATGAGAACTGGGACCTGAACTAGAGTGGTCTGATGCCTGAACTTTCATTTGGCACTGGGGAAATGGGCATTTTCAAAATGGGGTTGTGTGATGAATTTTGTGAGGTATACAGATGAGAATGAAAGGTGGGACAGAATGAGCTTGATTACATTGGTTACATCTGTTGTTTTATAAAAAAGAAAGGGAAGCCAGAGATATGTCTGGTAGAAGCACGATATGGTGCGGGGAAGGGGGTGCCTCTGTGGACCCATGCTGAAGCATCTCTTCCCTCTGAGGTACCAGCCACACAATGGGTATAGTATAGAACAGACTTTAGGGCATGGGGAGGGGAGTTGAAGGGTAAAGACAGAGAAAGGCAGAGAGAGGGGTAGGAAGAGAAGGAAGAGGAGAAAAAAGAGGGAAAGAAGGAAGAAGAGAAGGAGGACGAGGAGGAGGGGAGGAGGAGGGGTTGTGGAAGAAGAAGAAGAGGAGGAGGAAGAGGAGGAGGAGGAGGAGGAGGAGGAGGAAGAGGAGGAAGAGGAGGAAGAGGAGGAAGAGGAGGAAGAAGAGAACATCCATGCAAATGCTTCTGTAAAGTTCTTTGGCATCCCAGTCCCAATCTATCCTGGACCCCTCCAGCAGCCAAGACAAGCACTGTTCTCAACACTACCACCACATCCGGGACCACTGGCTC
Organism: Grammomys surdaster; assembly: GCF_004785775.1. Classification (NCBI taxonomy): domain Eukaryota; kingdom Metazoa; phylum Chordata; class Mammalia; order Rodentia; family Muridae; genus Grammomys; species Grammomys surdaster. The sequence continues at coordinate 6,847,706 of NW_021604658.1, read as the reverse complement.
TAGAACTTCAGACAAGAGGAATTATACTGCTTATTTTCTGAGAGTCACATAAATCCAAGTACATATTTTCAATTCTCTTTTCCTCTTGTTTGTTTGCTTGTTTTTGGTTTGTTGTTTTGCTTGGTAGTTCCTTCATTTAACATAGTTTATTAATTCTTGCTATTCTGGAAACTGCAATGAATGAGCCTGTTTTTTAACTTCATGAATCTTTTTTTTTTGCAATATATGTTTCCATTTCTTAAAGTAAACTACCAAGTTCCAGAATAAATGCACGCTTCATTTTATTAGAAACTACAAATTTAAGAGCTAAACTTTTGGAGGCAGGCCGTATCACTTTACACATTACAAGCCCTGCTGGGACTCATCCTACTGCAGGCCTCTAATCCTAACTGTTCTTTCGGGTATGTCTCAGCAGCTCGCTGGGGTTTTCATTTCCATTTTCTTGACCACTAATTATATCCATATGTTTTCAAAGGGTTATGGGTTTTCTTTTTCTTTGCAAGTTTTTGTCAAAACTTTGTACCCATCTTTACAGGGCTTTAGGATTGATTTGGAGGACCATGGATTGAGCATCTATTTAACAGATGGGTACTTTCAGGATACATGTCCTTTATCACAGACATAGCAAGTATTTCCTACAGGACTGTGACTGCCCGTCCATTTTCTTCACAGAAGCAAAAGCTTTAATTTTGAAACTTTCCTCCATTTACTTTTTCTTCTCTTATGGTCTTTGTTTCTGTGGCTCCAAAAACCTTTGCCTATCCAAAAAAATTGCGACAAGATGTTCCAGGTTTCCTGACGTTTGTGTTTCCAAGAAATCTTAAGCTTCTTGCTTCATTGCTAAGCCTATACTTCAAATGGAATTTCTGCATGACGTGAAATTGACATTCAAATGTTCTAAACCCTTTTCTTAAAAAACATTTCCCCTCTTCCATTGAGTTGTGTTTATATATAAATGCCACTGCTTCCTAAATAAACTATTTATTAGCATAAAATGTCTATAGACTCATTTCTTCCTGGACACATCCATTGACCAGTCCCAACAGAGACAGCACAGCCCTCTGTGAGCTCAAATCTTCTTCAGTCATCCTAGGTCCTCACAGAATTAGTGATCTGGACCATGGGTCAAAATCTGTATTCGTCATCCTTCTCCCAGTTGAAGAATCTGTCTGGGATGTTATACTGGTTTGGATTCTGGATAATGGTGTCTGTCACATGTTCCACCCCATCCTCCCTGAGTTCTCCGGTCCTCTTGGTGCCTGCTTTATTTAGCACTACACAAACACATCTCCCCACACCCTTAAATGCATTGATGGCTATTTTTTTGCATCCCACTGATGTTAGCATTGAGTACTCACAGTGTGCCTTAAGTTCTTAGGGATCTCTAGAGACAGGCCAGTGGTAAAAACAGGTATGATGTCACTATTTCTTTTAACATTGTAGCCAATTGTGCTGCTAAACTCATTCTTAATGTCTAGAACTTTTCTACAGATCCTGGCTTCTATCCAGTGATGAAACTGGTCTATAGATAAAAAGTCCGTTTCCTGTCCTTTTCCACTGACTTGCTTCAGTTTCTCTGATCTCTTACCGAATCCCTAGCACATCAGTTACATGTTGACTAGTAGTGAGGGCATGCATTATTGCTTTGTGATCAGTCTTTCACCAAAAAATACGGCATTTGCTGGTGGCATTTCCTTAATTGTCTTCTATCAGATCTGTGAAGTTTCTAAGCTTGTTGAGACTTTTAAAATGATGGTTGAATACTGAACCTTGTCAAAAGCTTTTCCTTCATCAGTTGAGAGATCCACTCTTTCTCTTTGATTCTCACAATGTGGCAAATTTCAATGACTGATTTCTAAATGATGGACCAATGGCTCCAGGAAAACCTAACCTGATTATGATTTTTTTTGAATCCTCATGAAATTCGATTTGCTGATACTCGTTGGAGTCTTTTCTGTTTCAAGAGTACTGGTTTGTAGTGTTCCTGCAACATGCATTTGATTCTCAGGGCAATCTTGGCTTTATAAAACAACCTAGGAGGTGTTTTTTTTTTCAAATCCAGTTTTGTTTGTTTGATTGACTGATTAATTTATTGCTCTCAGGTACCCCTGGCTGGTCTTGAACTCTTGATCTTCCTTCCTCTACCTCTGAGGCACTGGAAATTCAAACACAGCCCACCTCACCAAGTTCCTCCACTCTACTTGTGAAAGTCTATATAGAAGTATTATTATTATGATCCTAGGTATAAAATTTGCTATAATGTATGATTGGAATCTTTTCATAGAAACAGCTTTTGGTTTCATGGATTTTTCTCTAGTTGTTGAGTTTGTGTCTCCCCGCCCCTCTGTGTGTGTGTGTGTGTGTGTGTGTGTGTGTGTGTGTCTGTCTGTCTGTCTGTCTATTTAGCCTCCTACATGTCCAGTAAAGTCTCCATCACTAAGCCACACCCACAGCCCTCTAACTATGTCTATACTGTTAGTTATTGCAGGCTTTACTTACTCTTTCCATCTGAAGATAGATGCTTACATCATCATTTTAAAAACTTTCTTCTTTTTAATAATGTTACTCAGAGTTCTTAAAAAGAAATAGAAACATGGGAAGCCTGGAGTGGATGTGTATAACCACAGGCACAGGCATGTAGAGGATGCCAGTGCCGCAGACTCAAGAGATGGCAAAGCATTCCTCTGGTCCAAAAAGCAGTGTTTACCAACACCTGACCTACAGGAGTGTGCAAAAGCTAGCATCTGCAGCATCTTCTTTACCGATGACTGTACTCTGAGACTGTTCCCCTAGGAGACCTGATAGGGCTAGCTAACGCCTCCTTCTCATCATGCTTGTACAAGATAAACACCCTCAGGTTTTAGGTTGCATCATTGGTGTCCCTCTGTCAGAATAAACACACCTTATCTGATCCCAGATACGCTGTTCATGTGTTGTTCTTTCTTCATTCTCTTATCACCCTAGTCAGGGTTCCAGACTACCCTGTGCAAGACTAGGGACAGAGTCAGTAAGGTGGATGTGCCTGCAGCACAGGTGTGTGTGTGTGTGTGTGTGTGTGTGTGTGTGTGTGTAACTGACTTGTGTAATTACAGAGCAGCAAGCCTGAATCCTGCTGGAGGCTGTCAGACAGTGGTCCAGGTAACTTTCCTACTGCAGCTGGCACCAAAGGCAGGGGAGGATTCTTGCTAGGAAGGCCTCAGACCTTCGGGTCCTCAGGTGACTGGCTGAGGCCCACTCACACTACAGGGAATACACTCTGTGTCTACTGAGTTGAATGCTAATGTTACTGACGAAGCACCTTCTCAACCGTCAGGTTGTTCATGGACAGACATCTAGGTACCTCGGCCTAGTTAGGATGATTCATCAAAGCAACCTGCACACTCACAGAGGCATCTAAAGCACCGCACCTCTTTCCCAACACCGCTTGGGCTGAAGCCCATGAATTGTCCGGTTGCATATTCATTACCAATCAATTCAAAGACGCAAGAGTTTATAGAGATGTGTGATGTTTAATCTTTAAACACCTGGGATGTAGCTATCTTTTATTGTGGCACAGTTCTAATTCTTTAGTACCAAAGATTGCTTTACAGTTTAGTTATATTGTCTATTCTAATCGGAAGATTTTATATACTGACCTATTTCAAGGTGAGGCCTTACAGGAGGAAGCAGATTGGTGGGGGCACGCCTCTCAAGGGCCTAGCTTGTCCCTGGCTCCTTCTTACACATCTGTCTGTCTGCTATGAGGTACCCCACCCTGCTTCATGTGCTCCCTCCACAGTGTGCCTCCCCCATGCAAGAGCCCACAACCAATAGTCAAGTAACTACAGGCTAAAGCCTCCAACACTATAAGCCAGAATAAATCCTTCCACCCTTCCTTTTTTATGTTTTGTTGTTTGTTTTGTTTTGTTTGCTTTGTGAGCTTTTTTGTCACAGTGATTAAAAGCAACTAAGACACAGAGGCAGAGGAACTCTGTCCCTACAGTGACCCCTGGTCACACCTGAAGGCCAGAGACATTTGATGTCCGAGGTGGTTTTACCACTTGGGATAGTGGGAACTCCACTATTCCCCCGAATCCACTGAAGTCACTGTTTAGCTCCTCACCTTCAAATAGTTATTCTCAGGGAGGGCTTCCAGAATTCTGCCTTGCACAAATCCAGCTTGATGCTTGGCCAAGCATATTCCTTTGTAGATTCCTGGAGGTCTGCCTTAGTAGCTCTGTCCTCCCTAGGTCCCTGCCCCATCAACTGTCCCACGTCTGATTTCTAGGAAGACAGCTGCTCTCTGAGCTCTCTTTTAATTGCTATTTGGAAAGTCTACAGGAAAACAATGGGGGAGGCAGTAGAACCCAAAGCTCAGCTTTTGGTTTCTCTTCCTTCAAGCATCAGGACTAGGTACAGAGTCAGTAAGATGGATGTACATGTCTGCCTGCAGCACAGGTGTGTGTGTGTGTGTGTGTGTGTGTGTGTGTGTGTGTGTGTAACTGACTTGTATAATTACAGAGCAGCAAACCTGAATCCTGCAGGAGTCTGTCAGACAGTGGTCCAGGTAACTTTCCTACTGCAGCTGGCACCAAAGGCAGGGGAGGATCCTTGCTAGGAAGGCCTCAGTCCTGTCCTGCACTATCTGTGCTCGATGCTGCAAAAGCCAGCGACTTTAATTCATAATCGCGTTCTATAGCTCTTTGTGGCAGAAGGGTGAAGTCTGAGACCCACGACTCAGCTCCAGAGCTCAGCGTTCACGCTTACATAACCCCTTTGATCTGGACTCTGTCTAGATCCCCAGATTATTATCTGCTCTCCAAAGACGATGGTGCCCTCCCCAGGCATGCTGTATTCTCTGTTGGTAACACCTGCCTCACTCTGATAGCTTCCTGATTTCTACTTATCTTTCTGAATCAGTGTGCCTATCAACTTATTTTAGTACTTCAACCTCATGTTCCCATAGCAACCTGAGTTGTTTATCCCCCTCCCCCCACCCCCCAGCCCCTGCCATCAGGGACATTATAAAACTGTATTACAGTCTCCAATTGAACAGAAACGGTGTCTGCCTGTTGGACCTCAAGTTCTGTGGCAGCAATGTGTGAATTACCCGGCTTCATTTTCATAAACATTAGTCACTGGCTATTGTAGCACCTAGGAAAAGGCCGATTACAAATTCAGGCTAGTAAAATACTGGATAAACCTGCTTTTATGACAGCCAGAGGGAATTGACTTGAAACTCTGCTCTAATAATTAGTAACCAATCCACATAGACTTGGCTATTAAGGCTCTGGCTGTCCTGAACTGCCCTCTAAGGATGCAATAGCCGTGGCCCACTTTTCTCACTTCAGTCACACGTCTGCCTCTCTCTTCTCATTCTTCTTTGCTGCCAAGTGAAACATATACATCTATGTATATGCATACATAGACATTGACATATGTATTTATCTGTGCAGTGGTGCTAGGTAATTATTAAAACCACCATCAAACTCATATCTCAAGGGAATCTCATTTTTGACATTTTCACAAGCAATGTTTCCTGAAAACTCAGAACCAACTTTTAGCTCCAAGGGGCACTCTTCTGAGGAGGGCAGGACCTGGGGAGAGGGAGGGGAGGTGAACCCTGGGGAGTTGGACACTGGGTGTGGGAGGCAGGCACTGGGGAGTGTTAGGTGGGCCCTGGAAAGTGGGACGGGAGGCAGGCACTGGGAAGAGGGAGGCGGGCCCCAGAGAGTTGGAGGCAGGCCCTAGGGAGTGGAATTACATTCTCACACTGTATGCAGAAATTCAGTAATGAAATCTCAGGTACACTCTTGACCCTGGACAACTGAGAATAAAGAAATGAGTTAAACTACACAAGCTGCAGTTCTCTAATTAGTACAGTGGCTAATGGCCAGTGCTGAACACAAGACACTGGAGAAATAAGCCAGGGGCCAGCAGAGCTGGACGGGACTGTAATGTATAGTTGTGACTCAACGTGACAAGTGTACACGGACTTCTACATGATAATTTCACTGGAAAGGGAACTTAAAACATACTGTATATAAGAGTCCACTAAAGATAATGTAATTTTTTTTTTTTTACCGAAGTTCCCAAGTTATTCTCAAGCAAAGTTAAAAGTAAAATAACAGATTTTTTTTAAAGCCACTTTCTTTTCTTAGAAGGAGACTACTTCAAAGCAAATGAAAAAAAATATGAAGGAAAAGAAATTGAAAAATACGGAGCAGGAAGCTGGCGCAAGTGCTGGGCTTTTCCTTCTGACCTCAGACTTACAGCTTTCCTTCCCCAGCTGGGTAGGGACCATATGGTGGTCCCACCACAGCCTTCAATGCTCCCTCTAACTCTTAAGATTTTATGTCAGTAATTCATGTTCTTTTCGCCATAACAGACCTCCAAATAGTCTCTTCCAGAGATTGAGGCTTAAGCAGCCTCATTAATTACCCTGAAACAGCCACTTCTAGTCTTTTAGATGAGTCTCTGAAAGACGAGAGATGAGGTAGGGGTGGGGGGAAGACTAGACCCATCATCCAAAACAGTACAGAACAAACCCGATGGATACACAGCTTTGCCAAGCCTTGAGGGTAGCTAGAGTGACAGGCTGTATTATCTATGTATGTTTCTCTCCCAAGTCTATAGTTAATGGACATATCATAGCTCCAAAAGGGAACATTGGGCATCTATTATGACGTCAGAGTATTAATTCTAAAGCCACATCTCACCATTGATGTCACCACCAAGGCTGGAGAAAATCCCATCGTGAGATAGAAGAAAAGTTCAACCACTTTATATCTGCAGGGACACAAATGGTTAGACACACACCTGGGGACCGCTTAGACCATGCACATGCTAGCTTCCTTTTTATTTTGAAAGAGAAATATGAGCTTTTAAACTACTCGAAGGAGATGCATTCCCAGTAGACCACTGAGCCTCTCCCTAACATACTAAACTGAATAACAATGACGTGAAGTTTCTACTAGGATGAAAAGGGCAGAAATTGACCCAAGCTGCCTAGAACAGGTCTGCAGTCAAAGCTAGTTGTAATCTAGCCCAGTACACTATTTTTCCCTTGCCCACCTTCTCTGGTTGGCCCATCACCAGTTCCATCCAGAGTTAAAAGGACCTTGAAAGGTATTGAGTAAGGGGAAAAGCTGTATCCAGCGCTACCTTCTTTCCTCAAACACTCTCCAGATTTCTATCTAGGTGAGTACTGTGCTGTTACACTTAACATCGGTTACCCCCCCCCATCTCCATGGAAACTGAAAGAGAGCTAGTTTCCACTTAAGATGTCTGTGAAACAAACAGGGCTAGCTTGCCTCTGGAAAAAAAAAAAGGTTCCTACGGCTCTAAAATGTCCCCAACTTCATCAGGACACATTTATGCCTTCCCACCCCAGCATGTCCAGCAACAGTGAATTTCAAATGGCATTAAAGATTTACTAAAAAGCGATACATTTTCTTTTTATGTATTTCTACTATTGTGAAGCAGCAGCACAAAGGAACCTGCACTGTACCACAGGGATAATTTACGTGGTTAATTGTTAAACTATCGAACGGAAGTGATCTTTATCTTACTTTTCATGGTAGAGAAATACATAAATGGTTCCTCCAGCTGCCATGAGCCAGATAAACCAACGCATATGAGATGCCAGGGGTCCAAGTTCACGGAGATTTAACCTATAAATGCAAATGACAATAAAAGGTGTAAATGACAGGAATCTGGAACCCATGCTCGCCTAGTAACAGCAAACAGTAAGGTGACAGAAAGACATGGCCTTCAACATAGCAAGGAGGCTTTTGGAAGTCTGGGTGAAACTAATCATGCAAGGAAAAGACTATTGGTCGAATTTTAGTATTCAGAATTCCATATGATTTAAAAATAGCACCAGCTAAAAACAGACATGTCAGTATGCCTGTCAAGCCCGACTTTCCCTAACAGGGTCACACTGAAATAAAGGCTACTGGCAGTTTTATTTCTGACTACACATTTGGGATGCTGACAAAGCTTATTGAGAACCCAGAATAAAATCCTGAACCAGGATCACATACCAACAGCGGACACCTAATATACATATCTCCTTTAGCAACCTCTCTGCCAAGACAGAACATGAGAACTCCTTCAGCAAGTGCTATGGGATGTGTTTGTCACAGTTCAACATACCACAACGTCATGTGCCCTGGTATATTAAAAACAAATATGAAAAAGAAATGTTCAGTTTGGCTATAACTATAAAACTAATATTCTCAAAAGGAAAATTTATAACTATAGACATATCTAAACCTCCATAGGAACAGACTGCCTACTCTGTGTGTGATTCTTGAGTTCATACTTAATAGCTTTTCTTTTTTTTTTACATATTTACCCACTTTAAATTGCTTCACAAAAGCTTTTAAGCATGCTTGCTCGTATCTGAATCAGACCTATAATTTAGTGAGAGGTACTAGAGAGGCCTTGGACATTTTTTATTCAAACAGATAATTACATTTCTTCTGAGTGACTGAGCCTGCGTGAGCCAGATTCTAGAGGCCTGCTGTTTCTATCGAATACAGCATGGATGGCCCAATGGAAAGTTCTGAGTATTTAAAACGGGGCCAGGTCTAGAGGAAAAACTATAGTTTCTCTAATGTTGGCTTTTAAAGTAATGAGAGGCTGTATGTGATCTATGTCAGGAGGGCAGTAAAATGAAGGAAACTGCACAGGAGATTAAATATTTTAAGTGGTTGACTAGTTGGGCTAGTTAGCAGAAGGAATGAGAATGTGTGGACAGACAGTAGCTACTGGGCTACTATTGAGCAGTCAGAAACAAACAGTAGACATTTCTAAAGGGCGCCTGCTTGTCTTCCTATGTGTTTCCAGTTATTTCCATTCACCAAATTCAATCTTCATGGAGTCCGAAAAGCAGCAGAGGTATATGGGAAGAAGATGAGGGGGAAAGGGAGCCTGCTAGCTACACCCAAGTCCACAGCACCTCCTCTGAAATCATTGCATGCCAGACAGTCCTTCCAAGTAGTGAGTAATGTAACCAGGTAAATCAAACTGGTGGGCAGGTATGCACTGTGGGAGGGGCAGAGTGCATGCAGGGATGACTGTGGGGAGGGGTGGAGAGGAAGGGAGGAAAGGAGTGAGGACCTCTATCGTAAAGATGCTTTTCTAGGGTACCAGGATGCTATCTTACCATGGGGCGTAGGAAGCAGCAATGAAGAAGTAGATGACCATCCGATCACACATGTGGAAACAATGCTCCACTGTTCTGTTGGGGGGAAGTGAAGAGGGCAAGGGTTAAACGTTCAGACAGGAAGTATGGGCTACCTACAAGGCTACAATGCCTGCTTTATTTACCCAGGTCACTCACAGCTCGCCCTTCAAAGCTGCAGCTCTTTTTAATGACAGGAAGCCAAAGGAAAAGCTTTGTATTTTTAGGTCATATACATAACTGGACATCAGATGAGGGAGCCCCACAACAATCAGGTGATATGAGTCCTTTCTGATGTTCTCTTTTTCTTTTGGAAGATGCAATTCTCTGAGGGCAGACCACTGCCTGGTTCCTATCACAGTACATGGCTCAGTCCTGGTCCTGAGCTACCACGTCCTGAAAAATCTTTTCCTTGCTTTAAACTCATTTTTTTCACCATTTTATATTCATACATAACACATTTTGTCATAGTCACCCATCTGCAATCTCTTACCGGCCCCTACTTTCCCCCCAACCTGGCACTACAGTGGTGCTCAACCTTCCTAATACTAAGATCCTTTAATACAGTTGTTCTTCATATTGTGGTGACCCCCCCAACCACAAAATTATTTTCTGCTACTGGTATGAATCATAATGTAAATATCTGATATGCAACCCATGTAAGAGGATTGTGCAAACCCCTAAGGGGTTGCAACCCAGAGGTTGAGGACTACTGTTCTACCAGGGCTCCATCCCATTTTGAAGACTTTTGTTTGCTGAGTTCACATTCTTGTTTGTTTTTTTCCCCCACATCTTTATGCAAGCTTTCGCTTAAAACACGCCAGGGTAGACAGTAAGTGGTAATAAGGAGAAATCAGTAGTTCAGGGCCAGCAATAGCGTTCATAAATATGGCTTATTTGCTATGAAAGGGCAAAATCCAACCTGCTGAGTTTGACTTACAACATGCATGCTAAAGAGCCTGTGTTTTTACTGAGGTCATTTAAAATTATAAATGCAGGCGGCTGGAGAGATGGGTCAGTAGTTAAAGCGTGCTTAGTGCTCTTCCAAGGACCTGTATTTGCTTCCCAGCACCCATGTCAGGCAGCTTGCACCCATGGGTAACACCCATGAAGCTTCAGAGAATCTGATGCCCTCTTCTGGTCTACACATACACACACACACACACACACACACACACACACACACAGAGAGAGAGAGAGAGAGAGAGAGAGAGAGAGAGAGAGAGAGAGAGAGAGAGAGAGAGAGAGAGAGGTGTACATTCACACAGATGCACATACACACATATAAATAATAGTTGAAAACAAGAATGAATAAATAAATAAATAAATAAATAAATAAATAAATAAATAAATAAATAAAGGTGTAAATACAGAGGCCTTTAAGTGATGTAGCTGAGGCTAGGCCTGAGCCCCTGATCCTCTTGCCTCCATGTCTCACATGTTGGGATTACAGGCAGATGCCATCTGCCCAGCTCTACAGTGTTGTTCTGAATCTAGTTCTGGTTTCCAAGGTATGGATGCTACCATTTTGTGGGGCATGGGCCCTTGATGTTGCCTCACTATCACATATGCTGTTGGCCAAGCGGACTGACAGAGGCATGAGAGCAAATAAGTAAAAATCAGATCTGTGTGGGAGCTACAGTTTAGTCCGTCATCACTTAGTTAAAGGTCTAAAGAAGCAAATATCCAATCAAACCACCACGTCTAGGAATCACCTGGGAATAAAGGCAGCCACAGACCCATGGGAGCAAGATTCTACTTTCAAGGAACTGGGGAAACAGGAGGAAGAAAGTGAAGAATTTAATTTCTTGTTTTGAACCCCTGAGATAATTTTGATTCCTTGCAAGGTTAGAGGGCTTTCTAACTCTGCTTTCTAGACACTGTTTGGGCAGATAGTCAAACCTGGAATCTTACTGGTGATCTGCCACCAGTTTGTCCTTGTGGCACAGGCCTGTGGTCCCAGCTTCCGAAGCCAAGATGATATTAATTACCTGGGAGATACAATGGGTTCATATCCTAAGCCAGACTTGTTCTCAAAATAAAAAGTAGAAAGAGGTCTGGGGATGTAGCTCAGTGGCAGAACACTTGCCTGGAATAATATGAAATCCTAGAGGTAATTCCCAATACCACTTTCTCATAAAATGAGAATATTCCACAAGCCACCTTCTCTGGTCACACTATGTCATAAAAGGGGGACCAACTTGAACACAAAAGACATTAAATGTGGTGATGTCAGCTATGTTCTCAAGACACTGCCCAGCACACAGTCAGAAATTGGGACTTCCCTTCTCTTTCCTAATTCTGCCTTTGTTAGGTATTTGAAAAATGGTGTGATTTGGGCTGGCCCTAGGCCTCCCTGCACATATGTAGCAGATGTGCAGCTTTGTCTTTGTGTGGGTCCTGAACAAGTGGAGCAGGGGCTATCCCAAAAGCTGTTGCCTGTCTGTGGTATGTTCAGCTGGGCTGCCTTGTCTGATCTCAGTGGGAGAGGAAGCGCCTAGCCTCGGAGAGACTTAAAGTGCAAGCGTGGGGTGGGGGGATACCCAGAGAGGGAGCCTACCCACTCAGAGGGGAAAAGGGAGGAGAGACAGGGGAAGAACTGTGGGAGGGGGTGACAGGAGCGGGGCAGTGAGTGGGATGAAAAGTGAATAAATACAAAAGATTAAATTAAACTTAAAAAAAAATGGTTTGAAGGCTGAGCAAGGGAAAAAAAATCTACTCGTGGCCTGTGATTCTAGCAATACTCTTTCATGGTTCAAGAGAATCTTGTTTCTATTAAACCTTCATCTCCAGCCACTGCCAGGGAGGCCCGGAATCCCGAAGTAAGCATCTACAACTCTTTATTGATTCAGAAATCTAGACATCAGAGCCAAGTACACTAAGACAACCACAACTGTCAGGCTCTGCCAGGAAGATAATGAAGTGCCCTCCTCCCAGACTCGCCTCTGGGTCCAGCGACTGTGTGTCCTGGGAAGCCAGCACAGGTGCTTTGGTGAATCTCCTGTGCGTGTGTCTCAATGCTGTGGTTTTATTTTAATCCCAGGGAACTGTCACCTTATAGGAAAGGGTGGCAGAATACAAGCTTCAGGCCGTACTGTAAAGGACACAGTGAAATATGGGGACAAGAAGAACCCTCTCCCAAAGCCTGCCTCCCCACTAGTGACAATGTTTTCTTGGCTTCTTTGTTTTGTTGAGATAGAGTCTCACTCCACGGTTAACTGGAACTTACTCTGTAATCTAAGGTGGCCTCAAACACATGACAATCCTGGTGTCTCAGGCTCCCAAGTACTGGAATTATAAGTATGAGTGTCATCATGCCTGGGACTTCATTTTGACAATTTATGAAACCAAAAGATCTTTCCTTACGCCTTTGATTAGAAGCGCAGTCTCGGTTATACAGCGGATGCTGGCCCCACACTTCCAACCCTTCCAATTCTGTTTCCCCCATGCTAGAACTACAGGTATGCGCTACCATGGCCAGCTCAAAGTTCATGCCCCTCTATCAGTGGTCCCCTGCTCCAAGGCTTCCAGGGTTTTTGAGAATTGTTTTCCTCTCTAGGGGTTAATCTATTTAATTATTTAAGGTTTTATTTGATAAGCACCCATTTCCACATAAACGATGCTTCGTCTTCCAGCCTCATTCTGACAAATATAGACACATTTACATCCTTATGACCAGGCCAAGGAGTTTGATATCATTTAGAAAGTACTTCATAGTTAATCTTCTCTGGGATGAATCTCACGATCACCTCGTCCGACATTTTATATTTTTCATATTATTTTCATATTTATCATCTTATTCACCACAATGCATCACAATAACCTCATGAGGCAGCATAGTAGTCCTTTCATAACGAGGAAACTGGGATTCTTTGTATGAAGTGGAATTGCTCAAAGTTAAACACAGGAGGACTGGGCTGCAAAGTTCAATGTACTTCCTCAAGAAGTCACAGCTATGGCTCTCTTTCTCATCGGGTCCCTGGTGAACAAGACAGAACTGGAAATCTCTCAGGATTGTAGCTGCAAAACCCAAAGGCCAGTTAGGGTACTGCTTTCTTAGATGCAAACAAGGCAGTTGGGTCTTCAAATCTCTATCCAACCCAAAGAGTATATCTTGAATTAAGGGGTAGCTCAAGGCCGATGGAGGAGGTAAAGGCCTTCTTCTTCATCCCACCGAAACCTCAATAGCCTGGGACCTGAAGAAACTGCTTAGTCAACTAAGATGATCCGCAGAGGAAGTGCCCAGCCTGCCCACTGGCCCTGCCCACTCGCCCTGCCCGCTGGCCCTGCCCACTGTACCTTAAGTGGCTCTTCTTCCATGATACTATGTGAAACACTGTGGAGACAATGAAGAGGGCGCAAAGGCCCATCCCGTAGATCCATGCTGTTATCTTTTCCCAGCAGTCGTCAGACAGCCGATGGAGGAGGGCACTGCCCACAATGGCTGGAACAATGAGGAACTGGAAGGAATGCAAAGAGAAATGAGCAAGCACCCTGGTGTCTGTGGGATAGAGACTTTTTGCTAAGAAACAAAACAAAACAAAATACAGAGGTTTGCCAATTGTGAAAAAGCACATTTTAAGCAAGCATTTGTTTTTCTTGGATAATCAAAATGAGGGGTGGCAGAAGTTAGCTGCTGCCCTGGAAGCAGGTGTCCCTGGTTCGGAGAACTGGGCCAGCCAATGGCTGCACAAACAAGCAGAGAGACAACATTGCCCAACCATTGCAAAACAGTTGTTCTTTATTCTAATATTAAATAAGAGTATATGCCATTCTCCTCTGTAACCTGATATATAGGAGGTATTTGAAATGTCCAAACATCAAGCCTATGCCAGCATTCCCAGAGAATGGTTGGTCCTGGTTTCCACGCATCCTATCCTGTCTGCAATCCACTATATAAGAGAAGGATACATGAGGGAATACGCTCATATTACAGTGTATAAATCACCACATCCCTCCAAGTCAATTATAGAATTAGTTTGTCCTGGTTTTTCCTTTGAACTTGTTCGTTTTACCTATTTGGGAGAGCCCGCAGAACAAAGGGGTTTGGGGATTTCATTATTTTAAATAGTACATGTCAAATAATCCATCTCGGAAGCTCAAAGTTTGAGAAAAATACAATCTTAGAATTCTGATTGCCGCCTCCTCCCTTCCTCCTGGTTCTTTCTTTTCCAACCACTAAGCAGGCAAGCATCCTGAGCTCTGGATCCCTCTCTCTACCTCCTAACTGATGGGATTACAGCACCATGCCCCCATGGTTGGCTTCTGTGTTATATTTTATACCATAGACCCAGATTTCAACATCAGGTGTCAGTTTTCAGTGGCCTAGAACAAGACAAGAGCAGTAACTATAATAACATTCTTTTCATAAAGAAAAACTTACTTGTTCAAAAAAAAAAATGGAGAGATTCCATCCAGTTCACTCCTGTCCTGGGAAAGCATCTGCTCTGTTTATCTTGTTTCTGGTTGTGTTGTGTTTTGAGACAGGCTGGCACTATCCTCACTCGCCTTCAAATTTAGGGCATGCACCACCACACCTGATAATACTTTCTCTTTAAAGACACGGCGGTGATTAGATATACTTTCTGTCTTTAGAAATCTCATAAGTCTCTAATACTCCCAAATATGCATTTATTTATCTAATAAGATCACACACTCTCTCTAAAACACTACCACAGAGATATGTATCAGCTTTTACTTCATTTCAATTTAAACACTGTTCTGTAACTTGTGACATGTTGAGAAGAGTTCAGGAGTGTTCAGGCACATCCTACACAAATGTTCTCTCTGAAAGTCGGCTGTGTACCTGCACAGGAAAACCATCATGCTGGCCCAACCTCATCTATAATTTAAGCCTTGCCTAATCCTCACCACTATAGGAGCAAATTCATCCTCTCCCCTACTTCTGGTTTTCAGAATATCTCAGGCACTGTTTCTCTCCAGATGTCTC
Source organism: Grammomys surdaster (assembly GCF_004785775.1). Classification (NCBI taxonomy): domain Eukaryota; kingdom Metazoa; phylum Chordata; class Mammalia; order Rodentia; family Muridae; genus Grammomys; species Grammomys surdaster. The sequence goes on along the minus strand of NW_021604658.1, from coordinate 6,832,587 downwards.
ACAAAATGAAACTCTCAGGGAGAATAAAAAGCCAACAAAACAAAACGAGAAAACAACAAAGATAAAGGAAATATGTAATGACATAAGAAAATGCAAGGGCCACTGTGTGGGTGAGAAGATTTAGCCTCCCTGTCTCAGAGAATCCTTTGATAAAACAAAACAAGAAGAAGCCCTCCTTTTCCAACACACCACGACTTGACCTAGTCGAATAAGTCCAATGGCTGTCTTGAAAAAGCAGTATCCTTCATTCAAGGCCCCACAGTATCCATAAGCAAGCTTCTCTGCTGCCCCCTGACTAGAGTGCTTACTTCCTACTACTCTTCTGAAAGTCCAGGCGATTGTGAGCCACAGGTTCGAGTGTCCAAGAGCTGTCTCCACGCTTACGTTTTCAGATTCTGAAAACCAACACTGACCCTTCAGGTACTTCAGGTCACCAGGCTTAGTACTTCCAACAACTTGTGCTGAAGTTACTGGAGAAGCCATTCATCCCACCCAAGCCGCGTGGGAAAGACGGAAAGACGGCAGCAGAAAAGGTATACTCACTGCGTGTGTGTAGCAATTGGCAGCATGTTCGTAGCAAGTTGGTTTGTAGCGGCCATTGGCTGGGGCCCGATGGTTCATGAAACTGTGGAAACAGAAAAGCCACTACGTGAGGCACACTCTAATCTGACCTGCGGGAAGCCTGCAGGGGTCACTCAGTCCCTTCTACAAGAAAAAGCTGCTGTTATCAACAAGAAAACGGAGCCATTTCAAGAAGTGTCAACTTGGCCGGCAGCAGTGAATCTAAAGCAAATATCTCGTTTATTTGATGAAACAGCCTTTGAGTTTGCTCAACAGATAAACTTCTGCCAAGTAAAAGCAAACAGAAACCACATCACATTCAGCAGTACCCTTCAAATTAAAGGGGTGCTACAGACCAAGTTTTAAATCTTAGAAGAAAGGATTTCTGCTTCTCCCACCCGAATTTTGTTACTATCATTAAACAAAAAGGTGCAGACTGCATTTGCAAGGTATCTGCTTTCTCACTCAGAACACGTAAAGCTTTATGTATGCAGATCTGTACAGCCTGCAGCCCACAGCAGAGGGCCTGTCCAACTAGTTTTCTTGTATTATGTTACCTGTCCTGGCACTAGGCAGCATATTCGATACCTGGCTACCTCGAGGCCACCAGGAGGCACGTTTTCACCTCCGTTCTTCCTGAGTAAAAAAGAGTTTGCTTCAGACACCACACCCAGCATCAGCACTTACACTGTGGCTCTAAAATACACACATCCACACAGCCTGGCACATTGGCACGGATGCTCATGGACCAGGCTTCCCTTCCAGCTAACCTTCCCAGAATCAGCAGAAGGATGAAAAGTGTGCATAGCACAAGGCTGCGGTTCCATTCAAGCAAGGGGGTGAAAACAACCCTGTCTAAACCTGAACTATGTTCACGCAGGGATCATTCTGATGTGTTGGTTCACACACATGGGGTGGGAGGTGGGGGGAGTTGCTCTGAACTAAAGAGCAAAGCAGCAAGCACAGAGAAACAACTGGGTAAAAGCCTTGATGGCTTTGAGATCCCAGAGCTCCACCTGCCAACATGTTCAGTACCAATAAATAAATAAATAAATAAATACAAAAATAAAAAAAAACAATAACAAACCACTGCCCCTCCCCCCCTTTTAATTCTAGATAGTCCGAAGGTAGTTTGTGTTTGCTTGCCAGTATCCAATCTGACCAATCACATTCTCCATTCACATGATGGGAAACGGTACCAGACTGACTCAAAAGCGGAGTTGAATCACCAAAATCAACAAGAACAAAATGGCTAAACTATATAGCCAAGCCATTTTAAACACCTTTAAAATAATACAAAGGACTAATATTCTCCCCCGTTGGGAGGAACCTGGTAACTGCAGATCAAATAATTAAAGACACAACAGACAGTTCCTGACAAGTCCATACACAGTGCAGGTTGGACATGGGGACCATGGAGACATTTCATCTGCTCTAGTTGTTCAGCTAGAGCCTAAATAAGCAAGCTGAGTGTAGATACTGGCCGGCTTGGAGAAGAAAGAACCCACCCAGTAGCTTCGGCAGGTATCCAGCTATCCTCGCATACAGATATGCAAGTCCAAACTTCGGCTCTTCTCCCCTGGAGACCCCCTAAATTCTATCACTCATTTCCTATGGGATGAGAGTGCTGCCATACTGCTCCTATTAGTAAAAAGAACAATAATTACACCCTGGGGAGGAATGCTTTCCTCCTGCTCCAAGTAACTGAGGATCCGCCACATCCTCACGCTGACAGGTAGGCAACAACTGAGCTCCCTGCGTGGCTCATACCCTACTAGGAATTTCAAAGGGTGGAGAACGAGCTTCCAACATGGCTGAGGTTGGATGAGATGGGAAGCACTCCATATAGGGTGAAGTGGGAGCTGCCTACCCACCACCAGGCTGCAGACTAAAATAGCAACTTCTATCTCAAGCAGCCCCAGTCTAAAAATAGTCAGACCATTACACAGCATGGAGGGGAATGGGGAGGGGGGGCAGACTTTCACATTTTCTCCTGCAAGCAAAGAAGCTGGATGACCATGTCTGCTAGTCTCTGCCCTGCAGAAATAATTCAGGTTAAAAATAAAGTGGAATGGAAGGAAGATGGCTTAGTGGGTAAAGTCCTTGCTATGCAAGCACGAGGACCAGTTCAAGCTCCAGTATGAATGGTTCAAAAGAAGGAGGAGGAGGAGGAATAAGAGGAGGAGGAGGAGGAGGAGGAGGAGGAGGAGGAGGAGGAGAAGATGGAGGAGGAGGAGGAGGAAAAGAAGGAGGAGGAGGAGGAAAAGAAGGAGGAGGAGGAGGAAAAGGAAGAAGAGGAGAAGGAGGAGGAAGAAGAGAAGGAAGAAGAGGAGGAGGATGTAGAGAAGGAGGAGAAGAAAGAAGAGGAGGAGGAGAAGGAGGAGAAGGAGAAGGAGAAGGAAGAGAAGGAAAAGGAGGAGGAGGAAGAGGAGGAGGAGGAGGGGGAGGAGGAAAAAGGAGGAGGAGGAAAAAGGAGGAGGAAGAGGAGGAGAAGGAGAAGGAGGAAGAGGAGGAGGAGGAGGAGAGGGAGAGGGAGAGGGAGAGGGAGAGGGAGAGGAAGAGGAAGAAGAAGAAGAAGAAGAAGAAGAAGAAGAAGAAGAAGAAGAAGAAGAAGAAGAAGAAGAAGACGACTATGCTTCTTGGTAAGCTCCACTCAGTGAGATGCTCAGTCTCGAAAAATATGGGGAGGTTTGAAGAAGACACCTGTTATTAACATCTACCGGCATGCATATAATACACACATACCCCTGAACACATACACACATATCTGTGCATACAGTTGGTGAGGAGAGGAGACTCTATAGAGAAAGATACTCCTCTCTTGTGGCCTATGTACCCTGTCCTGGTGGATGGGTAAGCTGGATACTATCAACAAAGGTAAAAGCTACTATCCTGGGAGCATTTTACTGTCTGGAAGCTCAGGGAGAAAGACAGTACAGTTGTCCTGCTGGGAAATAAGAACACAAGTTTTCAATTTCTCTCAATCTGTCAAGCTGCCATCATGCCTCCTCCGCCTCTTCCAGTTTCTGAAGAAATCATTCCTGAGACCAAAATGGAAAAGCAGATGCAAAATGCAAATAAACTCCCACACCCGGAGCCTAGGCTCTCCTACCCACCTCCCAAAGGAATGAGAAAAGCTTATGTATGTATGAGAGGGGAAAAGGTCCCCATTTATGGAAATCCTCTCTGTTGAACAAGAAGCAACTTAATGGCTACTCAGTGCCCTGGGCAGAGTGGTTGTCATATGTGGGTCTCCAACCCTTTGAGACTGTGACATGATAATGTCATCTACACATATTTTAGGACTCACTCACAGCTATCCTGAAACATAGGTGGGCCATGGATTGGAGAGACACACCTACAGGGGCTCTGGCCTAGGTCTGAGTGTGGCAAGACAGTGAAGCAGGGCTTACTCACTTGGTTTTGCAATATTCTCCCTTGCCTCTGGCTTTTGGGTTATTCTTATGTGTTCTTTACCCCCTCAGAACTCCAAAACTATGGAGGGAAAGAACAGTTAGGCACTGACCTTTATACACTAGTACACTGTATCTAGACCAAAGAACTGAGTTCTCAGAGAGCAGGCCTGCAACTCTTTCAGCAGAGCTCAGAGGTGTAAGACCAAACCACACAGGTTAAGTCTCCTGGGTTCCCAACTCTCCAAGTTCAAATAATGACAGCATTACTTTCAAAGTATATTCCAACTCAGCTCATTGCTACACTTCTCAGTGCCCAACTGAAATCAAGACCAGCACGCAACCTCTCCAACCTGTGAAGCTGAAGCTTCATGACTGGCCTTGCTACCTGTCCCTATGGAGACTCTTCTTCATAGAGCATCCAAAACTGTCTATTGAAAACAGATCGGATCATGTACCTCTCAAACTATTTCTTAGCTTCCCAAAATGCTTAAGGTAGCACTTTGATGCATCCCTGACCCACAAGCCTCCAGCTGCTCCCCACAGTCAAGGTACAATCTTCCTGCCCATCTGTGCTCACGAACCTCTTTCTCACAGTTCCTTTGACCCAGGAAGGTCTAACCCACCCGAGGGGACTGACTCTTCATTTCTCCCTAGAATATTCAACTTGCTTCTCTTCTTTCAAGCTAACACATCATCTACTAAGACTTCCTACCCAAGTAGAGTCCTTACCATAACTAGTAAGAATTTGGTTCCTAAACTTAAAAAAAAAATCCATCTTTCCATGTTGTAGATTGATTTTAATGCTACCTGTGTTAATTCGGCTCCCAAAATTACATGGAAACCTGCACCTCCTCATATAAGATGCTGGGGGTGGGGGGTGGGGTCTGTGCTTCTAGTTGGCTTTGATTGGTAAATAAAGTTGTCAGTGGCCAATGGCTGAGCAGAGAGACAGAGGCGGGACTTTAGGTTACTGGACAAGGAACATAGGGGAGACCGCCATGCCAGGGAAGTAGAAGGATCAGGCTCGAGAGCTGCTGAAGAGAAAGCAGGCAATCATGTAAGAGCTGGGGAAGAGTGGTCCCAAGCCCTCTCCACAATGGGTCTAGAGCAGCAAAGATGGAATATAGATTTTAGTAAGTAATAACTCAGGAGTATTGGAGGGGAGGCATTAGCAACATGGAAGTTTGGGAGAAGCCCAGCAATTGAGCTGATTAAGGCATATTAAACATAAGGCTGCGTGTGTGCCTTTCATTCAAGAACACACAACACTGAAGTGGTAGCAAGGAACTCACCCTGTCGCTGCTGGAGATTAGAGCGGATTAATCAACGACCCCCACCTTCCCACCCTGTAATGTGAGTCTAAGAAGGTGGTCTTTACTATTTTATTTCCACTGTTAAGCATAGTGCTCATCTTTTGCTGAGGTTTAATTAATAATTCTTAAATGAGTGGATGAAAATCTCTCTGTACCCTCCCATGTACAGAGACGGTCAATTTATCTTTACTGGAGATTGCACGGGTTCCATACAGAAGAGCAACAGGCGGCCCTTGGAGCCAAAGGAGCCCTGGATCTTAGGAACAGAAAACTCAAAGGCCAAGAGGATGGTTATCCTCAGGGCCGCTTCAACATTACTGAATGCTGTAGCTTCAGCTGACCCCTCTGCACAGCACCCTGCCACCATGCCAGCTCCCTGTGAGGACCGAGCGAGAATGGCGTTTGTTCAGGCAGTCAGTCAAGGACGACACTCTCAGTGATTACTAAAGGTAGAAGGAAGAGAGAAGCCTACTTCATTCTATGGGTCAACACTCTAAGAACCGGTCCAAAGAGACAGCAGTCTTTCTAGATGCTTCAAATTCTGAAAGAGATGCTTTTCTGTGCACTCAATTTAAAATCTAATCAGTAGGGCAGTCACAGCTAGGGCTGAGGAAGAAAATTGCTTTTCCAGTTGAGAAACAGAAAGGGTTAACAACTCAGCTAGCAGCCGCAGAGATATGAAACTGGACTCCAAGGTCTGCCTCTTCCTACCTGTAGCTCTCTGGGCAAGGACTTTGTTACTTTCTAAACTTATCTGCTCTTCAGCAACTTGTAAGTTGAAAAATATGCAAGTACCCAGCCAGTAGCTGGCACAAACAGGCAGTAACTGAATGGTAACAGTTATTATCACCTCTCAGAGAGGTTGGAAAAAGGAAAGAGTGTGTGTGTATGTGTGTGTGTGTGTGCGTGTGTGTGTGTAGGCAACTGCTTAGTGTCTTCAGATTGAGAGAGATAAAGGAAGGTAGAAAATATGCATCCTAAGGTTTTTTGTTTGCCTGTTTGTGTGTGTGTGTGTGTGTGTGTGTGTGTGTGTATCTTTAACTGTTCCCTTACAGTCTTCCACATATAAATGACAGAATGGCAGGAGTCTGGAAGATGAATCAAAGCCACAGTAGTCACTGAGGTTCCACTTTGAGTGGCTCCGCAAGGTGTTCTTTTATTTAGGCAGAGCGATAAACCATTGACTAATGAACTGTTCCTCAACTGAGTAGCAGTGTATATCTATCAGGGAAAAGAACATATTAATTCAGAGACAGTGTGTGCCTCCCTATGATCTGCCCACAGGTAACTCTGGTCAAACACACCAAAATGTGTAATGGATACAAAAAGGAGGGGAAGACTATTTTCAACATTGTAATGTGTGAACCATAAAACTCAGGACTTTCCTGATACTACTTTGTATTTGCAGGCTTGTTTTCAAGTTCAAACTCATGCTTAGAAAAGCCTCCCAGACTAGGCGAAAACAGAGAAAGAGGTAATGAAGGGATTACATCAATCAAATCAAAGGAGCCTCGGGGATCACCAAGAAAGACACAACTAACATTTGTGGAGCATAATAATATATACCTACTCAAAAATTACATCCTGTGACACCCTGAAAGATAATCCCTGTGTATTCTAAATTTTGAAATGGTTAAGACTCCAAAATAGGATGAAAGTGAATTCTGTCCATCAAAAAAGATTGCTCAATCAGCTGAAGTAGTTTTTATTTTTCCATTTTAGAGCTGTCTGAATGTTGGTACAACAAACAAAAACAGACATTTTCCTTCTTTTTATAGAATTCAAAGGGATAGACTGGAAACCCAAACTCTTCGTCAAATAGGGAAGGGGTAATTTTGCAGAATATAGCTACTGTTCTCTGAAAGCAGGAAGCCCACAGACATGCAAAGGAAAGAATGAAACAAACAACCCACACGCACAGGGCATGAGGTCCACACATGTTACAGACTCTCTTAAATCCATGAGGTTCTAAACAAGAAAGGCCAAGGTTCCTTTCTGCCTTTGACATAGATACGTAGCTCTCCCCCAAGGATAGACCAGACTTTCAGCCACCAAGCAATACGCAATATTCAGAAAGCAATCTAAATCTTCAAGCTAATCTCCGCCACCCCTTACTGATAGCAAAGACCACACTCATCCAGTGCATGTTGTATTGGCTCTTTTACCCTTTGACTGGAAGAAATGAGATAAGCACTAACAAGGGGAAAGAAGAGAAAGGAAAACTAAGGGGTGCGTTTACATTTTAAAATAAAAAGAAAGACCACTTCAAACTCAATAGCCTACTGGGAAGATTTCACGCATTTCTGCCTTTGAATTCTCTGGTACATCACACTAAGCTAGCCTGTTGGTGGTGAAGGGCTGAAAATGGGTATGGCTGCCAGGCTCAGACAAAGGGATGGAGAGTTACCAGAAACCCGACGGGTGAACTTTCACCCACTTAGAAACATTAAAGCCCAGAGCTTTCTTTGGGAACAATAGGTCTGCAACCTTCATCATTCCTTCCACTCAGGTATCCACCCGGAAAGAAGGGCCATCGTGTCCCTTCAGGCGACCCTACCACCTCTTCACTGTAGAGCAGGCAACCCACCTTCCGGTGGAGCCTCCTCCGTTTTTTCACCCCATTTCCTAAAACCAGGTTTCTCAAAGGCACGTCTCTCCAACTGAATGCTAACTTGCCTCTGCCAAAAAAAACAAAAACCAAAAAACCCCAAAAAACCCAAGTAGCACACCGTTGGGTCCTTAACCTGAGAACCCCCCCAGCCCCGGACACCATCGGGCAAAGCTGGACACAGGGAAGCGTGCCTCAGTTTCCCTGTCTCTTGGGCCAGCCACCGACAAAACACCCCAAAAGGCTCAGGCCAGACTCTCTACCCCGCTGTAAGACAAACATCGCCACAGGGTGCTGTAGCACCCCCAAGAGACCTCACGTTGGGGCTGGTTTGTACAAGGGTGGAGGCCCTGAGTGGAGTCGCGGGGAGGGGGCTCTGAAGCTGGAGGAGTCTGCTAGGATCTAGCAGCAGCCTTGTCAGGATGAGGATCGCAAGGGCCAAGCTGGGTTTGCAAGCGGATGAAGCAGACCCGGGGTCCCAGGGCACAGATCCCAAGCTCCCCGGAGGAAGGGGATCACAGGACTGGGAGTCTTTCCCGGAGCCGGTCCATGTCAGGGCTCGGGATCCCCAGGGACAGAGCACGCGCCCGGCAGAGCTCTCACCGCTGGAATCGATTCCTGAACCGCATTGATCCTCCGCTCCACCGCGGGGGCCGGGAGCTCCGTCTCTTCTGCACCGGCGGCAGGGCGCGCCGGCCTCATGGGCTTGAGCTGCTCCCGAGGCCGCCGGCGTGCCAGGCGGGAGCCACGCAACTGGGCAGGGCCGGAGTGGGCCACGCCGGGGGTCGGTCAGCACAGGGCCCGGGCCAGAGCAGGCGCCTGGGGGCGGGAGGGAGGCCGCTTAAACGGCCCGGGCGCCTCCCGCCTCCCGCCTCCCTGGCTCCTCCGCCCCCGGGTGCCTGCGCCCCGCCCCGGAGCCCGGCTCCGCCCCTGCTCGCTCCTCTCGCTGCGTGCGCCTGTAGCCACCCTGCGCGTCACCGCGCCCAGTGGCCAATCAGTGTCCGGAGCGGCGCACGGCTCCGCTGCCATTCATTTTCCTTGAAGCTCGGGAGGCGGGGCGGGACCTCCGAGCTGGGGGCGTGGTTAGGCGAAAGGGGAAGGGCGCTGGGAAGGCGGTGCTCTGCATTAAAGCTTCGAGCGTGTGAGCTGTACCAGAGAGGAAGAAACGACGGTGTATAGGAGATGGCCCACGATCTTAAAAGCAGCTGTGCCGGAAGTGGCAGGGAGCGAGGACCTATCTCTGCCTTCTAATCTTGGCCCCAGGTCGTTTATTCAGCCTTCATTCATTTCTGCATCCTTCCTTTCATTTATTTCTTCACCATTTATGCTTCTGTAAAGACAGATTATTAACATGTCTGTCCTATAAAGAAGAGATTGGAGTTTCTCCAGGGGGATTCTTCTGGAGAGATCTTTTTATATCATCCATTTTCTTTTCTTTTTTTCTAACCCAAGAAATTTCCAAGGCAAGAATAGACTTGAATCGGCCCCTTTTGCCAAACCTTTATAAAGCTAAAAGGACTTGCCAGAAGAGCAGACCATAGGGCAGAAAAAGGATAAAAGGTACTGAATGCACTCAGAGAAATACTCGAAAGGGAGAAGTAATTGACATGTGCAGACCTGACAGGACCACTCCTGAAATCTAGGTGCGCTCACCTCCAGGAAGCCTGTCCACACCCACCCCTCACTCCTCAAACGTCATCTTGAGGGACTTAGGGTCAACTTCATAGGAATATTTACTCTACTTGAAATGAATGAAATGTGTCAGGAGACTGGGAAGTGGTTTCATCCACAATTCTAGTCTCTTTAAGTGCCCAGGGGTTCTTTCCACAACAATTGCTTTGATCTTGGCAGGAATCCTTAGGATCAAAATCATGTTACTCATTTCACAGGAATGAAGGCCAAGGCTTTGAAAGGTGACACTATTTACAATAGCCAAGTTATTGTATTAGCCTAGGTGCCTACCAAAGGATGTAGAAAAAAAATGTGGTATGTGTGTGTATAGAGACAGCATGGAAAATTAGTCAGCCATAAGGAAAAAGTGAAGATGCAGTAGTGATCTTTCCATTCCAAAGATGCACATTTGGTTTAAAAGGACAATCATCTTTAATAGAGGAGGACTGGGTCGTTCTTCAGTCACAGGTACAAATAACTACGTTTCTTGGAAAGGACTTCCACACAGGCTCAGGAGGAACAAAATCATGTCCTCAGCAGGGAAATGGATGGAACTAAGTATCATCAGATGAAGTGATATGATGAGTCTGGATATTTATTTAAAAATAAACCAGACCCAGAAATACAAATATTAAATGTTTTCTCTCATATGCTAAATGTAGAGAAAGGAAAAAAAGTCATCAGTGTAAAAGGGGATCAGGAGGATTTAAAAAGGGGATGAAACTGTTCAAAGTATGCAATAGGCATGTGTTCTATTTTCATGTCTGTTGCTGTGCTAAAATATCCTTACAAAAGAAAGCAACTATGGGAGAAGAAAGGAGTTTATTTGGCTTACAGTTCCAAGTTATAGGCAGCAGTATGGGGGAATCCAGATAAGAACTTCAAACAGCTGGCCACATCACATCCACAGTCAAGAGGAGGGCAATACATGAATGCATACATCTTCACTTACTTGTTTGCTTTTGCTGGGCTCGGGTTCTCTTTTCATACAGTTCAGGGTCCCCTGCCTAGGGAATGGTGCTGCCCAAAGTGGGCTGGGTCTTCCCATGTCAAGTAACTTCATTGAGACAATCCTCCACAAGCTAACCCAAAACAATCAGTTTCTTATTAAGAATCTCTTCCCAGATGATTCTAGGCTGTGTCAAGTTGAAAAGACTAGCCGTCATGGCATGTGTGAAAATGTCACAGCGAAACCTATTGTTTTGTACAATGAGCATGTGCTGAGTGAAAAAGAAACTTGCCTGATGCAAAACAGATTCCTATATAGCTTCCTCTAACAGGAAGCCCCAGATACCCTTCAGTATGTCAACTGCCTCTCTGTAAGTTTTAAAATAGCACAATTCTTAAAGCATGAACTTGACTCCTTTTGCACTCACAGTAAAGCCCGACAATAAGCATAGCTGGGAAAATCTACCAACTGACTACATGACACTCCCCTTCTCAATGATCAGTGGTTCAAGGAATGGTAACAAAGGAAGTAACTAAAAAAAAAAAGATAGTTGAGAATTAACCACGTGAAATGATGACCTAAGGGATAGGAACAAGGAACCATAATCACAACAAATGTACCACTTCCTTAGAGAGGCTATATGTGAGAGGGCATGAGAAGTCTCTGTACTTTCCTTTTGCTCTTGCTCTGAACCTCAAGCTGTTCAAATGATTTGCTTTTTTTTAAGAGAGAGAGAGGGAGAGAGAGAGAGAGAGAGAGAGAGAGAGAGAGAGAGAGAGAGAGAATGCTGATGCATACTTCAATGTGAACAGAACTTTATGTGAAATGAAAGAAACCAATCACAAAGAAAGGGTCACGTATTATATAGCTGTAGAGCCAGCCAGCCTAGGTTCAGTGGGACACCCCATTTCAAAAGGTAAGGTGATATAGGGAGACACCTGACATTCTCTGGCCTTCATACAGATGTGTCCACATGAACACATGCACCTACTTGTATGCATACCTACATAATCATGTACAGGCAACATCTACACGGGAAATAAGATGCCCCTTCAAATCCTTTTAATGAGGAGAAATCCCAAGTGCACTTCCAGAAAGGAAGTCCTGGCTTCAGTTTAGAAACTGAGATTGCAATGGTGGGGGCACAAGAGAATGGAAAGGTTTTGTTTTGTGTTTGTTTCTTTTGGTTATTGGTTGTGCGTTTTGTTTGTTCTGCATTAACAGAACGTAACATTCTTCTTAGGTTTGGGAACATAGAGCTTGCTATAAAACTGCAGACACATTCGCAAAAAAACAACCTGTTCCTTACAGGAAGGGATTTGTCACTGCGTAGACACCAGATGCTGAAGCAGCTTTTGGGAGAACACCTGCTCTGCTGACTGAGGTACACAGGCTCCCCAGACAGGATGCTGATGAGACTAGCAAGCACCTGGGCCCTGTTTCCCTGACAGTGATGGACCAGTCAGAACAGAATAGACTCACTCAAACTTTGACTTGAGATGCCCTGGGAGGATTAAATGAACTTTTCACTCAGATGTGTTACTGGGTTTTGATGTATCCCTACAAATGACAGAGGAAGGCAACTGTGGGAACTGAAGCCTCCCAACCTTTCCCCTTTCTTTGGAGGAGGAACGCTGCCTTCTCCTGTTCTTCTTCCCACATTCCCTAAACTGGGAAGATCTTTTGTCTCTGGATGCTCAGTCCATAGGCTCTCCTGAAGTAAGCAACTGGAGAAAACAATGGGAAATAAAATAATCATGGTCTGGACAAAGGGGAGGGAGGTACACAAATACTAATTGTTATTGTCAACTTGACTGGATTTATAGTCACTGAGCAGGCACATCTCTGTTGTGTCTTTGGTGAAACTTCTGGGAAGGTTTAACAAAGAAAGACCCTCTCTGAATGTGCCTGGAACCATCCTGTGTGCAGGATCCCAGGTTGAATAAGAAGTGGGGGATGAGAAAGAAAGTTGAGCATCAATGTTCATTTCTCTGTTTAGGACGGTTGACAGTATGACAGCCACTTCTTAGTCCTGTCTTCATTCATTCCTCTTCGTGATGGACTGTATCCTTCAAACCATGAGCTAAAGAAAACCTTCCTCCCATAGCCTTTTAGTTATTTGCTTGTAGTAATGAAAATCAGTAACTAATATGGGTACACAGTCTATATTGATCTTTCTGGTGAGGATGAGTAAAAGAAAAAGTAAAAGTCTATAATCCAGAGGATGGATGTTGTTTAAGGTGTTTTAAGAGTTAGAGAGTGATTCAGCAAGTACAAGGGTTTCTAGACACATAGCAAAGGAGAATGACTAGAGCAGAAAAAAAAAGATTGTGAGAAGTTTTCCTAAGATTATTTCCCCCAAAAAATAAAATTTAGAGGCCTATTTAAAAAATAGTATCACTGACTGTTAGTATTTGAAAATGTTTCCCTTAGAGACTGGATCACATGGAACAACTGGGTAAAGTCGCTACCCAGATTAACTTTTTTGACAATGACTTTTGCATGCCTTGTTTCATTTTTTCCCCTTAAAACCTTCCTGCCAAAGCCAGGCAAAGTGTCATGAGCCTGCGTGCCTGTATTATCAGTTACTCAGAGGCTGAAGCAGGAAGATCGTTTGTTTAAACCAAGAAGTTAGACATCAACGTAGGCAACATAGTAAGACCTCATCCCCACAAAACAACAATGATCCTGCAAGAATATTTTGTGTCTATTTTACAAATGAAGAAGTGAAAGCATCAAGGGGACTTGGTGTGTTGGTTAGATGTGTAAACATCAGTGAAAGGTTAAGAGTGCAGGCTTTCTGGTCCCAAGTCCCTTGTTTGTTCCTTTAACCTTCATCACGGTGTATGTGCTATGCTTCCCTGCATGAACCAGTGTTCCACTCTCAACAGAAAGTCAGTATGTGACATTGTACTGGCTGCAGTGTTTGCCTTCCCCAACTCAACTGCACTGGATCCATGTAGGCTACTCCGACAGTCTCATGATGTTCTTTCTGAATATAGAAAGTTTGGGAGAGATGAGGCTCTCCTTTCAGGGGAAGGCATGGCAGGGACAGATTTTGTTAAGCAAAGAAATGCTGCTCAAACAAAGCAGAAGTTAATGGCAGTGTCTGTCTCCATGTGGTTCTAAAGCCACAAGAATATACCCAAGACTTTCACACTGGTTTGTATAAAACCATTGCCTGAGCTTTTTTTTTTAATTCCAGCTGAAAGAACAAAAAATAATTTTTTGAATAAAAATAAATTTTTTAAAAATTGGGTATCTTTGGATTTGGATGCTATATCCATTTAAACTCAACACTTCTTGCTTTTATAGATAAGGGATTAGGGAGTCAGTAGGGCCAAAGTCAACCACAAAGAAATGAGCTTGAGACAAACGTCATATCTTTGTGTGTCTTGGGTAGTCTTGCTGCTGCTGGCAAAGACAAAACATAACTTATCTTGACAAGAGAAAAGTTGAGCTTGATGGTGTAATTGCCTGAGAGTATTTCTCCATGTTCACACATCACAGGAGCTGCTCTGCGACCCTAGCCTCCTGAGAGCATTCAGACACCGCTCACATCACCCTTTGTACTTCCTGTTTAGCCGGACCTTCTTGGACAGCCCACAGAAGCTTCCCGATACACTTCCATGTCCTTTGGCTGTGTATCTATATGTGCAACCAACTGTAGAATGGAAAGACGTTTTAAAGAACAATTCCAGAAAATTCCAGAGAGTAAAACCTTGAATTTATTATGCAGCAACTAGTACACTGAATCTTCGTACATGAAGTGATTTGACCTGCAGGCATTGCATTGGGATTTAGATGTAAGTTAGAGTATACGAAGTACACAAAACAATGTGCCCAAATTATATGCAAACTGCATGTAAGTATGTGTGAATATATATATGTGCATATATGTATATGTGTATGTATATATGTACGTATGTATGTATGTATGCATGTACCTAACATATACAACAATATTGGAGGAAGAGACTATTGTTAAACCCTTTCCTAATGGTTAGGACTATTCCTAAGAGCTAGAAATGCCATTCTCCTTGTGAACCCATCATAAAATTCTGTTGCATAAATATTAAAGATTACTGATTCCCTTCAGTTTCATTTAGCATGCTTCCCATGCACACATCAAGTCTTAAACCACTATCCCAAGTCTCCCTCTTAGCTGAATATAGAATTATAGAGTCTTCTATGTATGTATGTATGTATGTATGTATGTATGTATGTATATATGTATGTATGTGTATCCTGGGATTTTGGTATCCTTGTAGGTCCCGGGACCAAATCCCATGAATACCAAGGAACAAACACAAACCTAAATGATCCTTTAAAATCATAGCTAAGTGGTACTAATTGTTACTAGTTTTTATGAAATTTATGAAAAGGGAAATATTTATCCTGCCATACATGTTCTCCATGAGCACTTTCTGCACACAGTCTAATAAGTACACTGGTGCTAGGTGGGAAGTTTGGTGAGATAATTCATGGAGGAAATAAACATCCAGCATGAAATAACAGCTCAGTGTGTGATGCTCTAGTGGAAAATTGCTTAGGATGTTCTAAAGCCAATGGGACAGGGTGGGGAAACTTTGAACAGCAGGCGACAAGGAGATTTAGCAAATTAGTCAAGAGAGGAAGGAGAAGGAGACCAAGTCAATCCCCAGGGGAAGAACAAGGACTGCACAATGGCCTTATATGTTTGAAACAATTCCGCATGACGCAAGCTAGAAACCTTTGTAGAGAAGGATCCCGGATGGTAGAGACAGTGGGTGTATAGGCGCCATAGTAAAGAAAGGATGGATGTGTTAAAATAATGTTTGGGGTTCATATTGAAAAAACATGTAGCACCCAGGTGACATGATCATATAGGAAGATGTATGGGAAACATCTGGGAGGGGCACAGTTGAGAGTCTTGGTGATTGACAGTAACTCCAGCCAGTAGACTGCAGTATGAGGATTGGAATGGTCTAAATCTGTGCTGTCAACCTTGGCTATTGAGTGCCTTCGAAGTACTCTAAGGAATGTGATGTTTGCTGTATCTGAATTTTAATACATTTAGTTTAAATAGTTGTACGTGGCATCCACATTGCACAGTGAACACAGATCTATGTCCTTATCCTCGTTATATGAATAGAAACTCCACTTTTTAGCTGAACACATGACTGCCCAGAATAAAGATCGTGTTTTTCAGCTTATCCGGCAGCAACTGTGGTTATGTGGCTGAGTTCTAGACAGTTCCATGGGAACTACAGTGCAATTTCTGGGTCATGTCTTTAAAGTCAGGGCCTCTGCTTGTTTATTGTCCTCCATAGGTCGGGTCGTGCACATGGTAGATGGACAGGGTGACTCTGGTGTGACGGAACAGCACGACAGATGAGCCTAAGTTTGATTACGTGGGCACAGCTGCCACATGAGTTCATGATGTTAATTAAATTTCCATCTCACTCGCATTGCTTTCATTTGGAGCTTCTCTTACATTTACTCTATCCTGGCAAATGCTGTACGGGAAACTGACAAACCGATTACAATAGTCCAGGCAAAGTGCAATAAGGCTGAGAACTAGAGCGATATCCTGGAAGCAGAATAAAGGGGAATAATCACAGTAAGATAGAAGAGTTCGTGTGTGTGTGTGTGTGTGAAGTGGTGTGTGTGTATGTATGTTTGTATACATATGTGTGTGTGTTGGTATGTGTGTATGAGTATGTATGTGTTGGCATGTGTGTATGTGTTGATTTGTGTGTGTGCATGAGTTGGTATGTATGTATATGTGTGTGTATGTTTGTATATGTATATGTGTGTTGGTATATGTGTATGTATGTGTATGTGTTGGCATGTGTGTATGTGTTGGTGTGCATGTGTGTGTGTGTTGGTGTGTGTATATGTATGCATATGTTTATATATGTATGTGTGTGTTGGTGTGTATGTATATATGTGTGTTTATGTTTTTATATATATGTGTGTGTTGGTGTGTGTGAATGTGTATGTGTTGGCATGTGTGTATATGCATGTATATGTTTGTGTAAGTATGTGTGTGTATGTGTGTATATGTGTGTTAGTGTGCAAGTATGTGAGACCAGAGAGTTATTCCTCAGGTTGCCTCTACCTTATATTTGAAGATAGGATCTCTGTCTTTTCCTGGAACTCCTTGGTTGGGTGAGGCTGACTGGATAGTGAATTCTTCAGTACCTCTGTCTCCACGGCCCTAGTCCTGAGAACAAGTGCATACCACCGCACTCAGCTTTTCTCATGAGTTCTGGGGAATAAACTCACGTCCTCATGTACTCTTCTACCAGAGTCAATTCCCCAGACCACCTCCATCTTCTTTTGAGACTCATTCTGTGGTTCAACCTGGCCTCAGATTCACAGTGATTGAGTTGTAGCCTCTCAAGTGCTGGGATTGCTAGTGTGAGCCATCATACTTAGCTGAAAGCATTCTATAGACAAAGCCTAAGTCTATAAAACTGCTTCAAAGACAAGGACTGACAATACCGCTCATGGTTGCTTTTGTGTGCATTGTGCCTAAATTATCTTTTAATCCTATTTAGAAATGGAAATTTAGTGAATGGAGAGAAACGAAACACACATACACACACACACACACACACACACACACACACACACACATCACCACCACCAAACCCAGAACACAGAACACATGTTCTTCCTTAGATCCAGCTCAGATGTGCTGCAAGGTAGTTATCATTGAGTATTTGTCATACGCTGACCTATTCATAAACTGGGAAATCATTTTATTTCTGACTAGTCCATGGGAGCTCAAAGAGAATGATAACATAAAAATTCTATGATAGTTTAAATATGCGTGTCTTGTGCCTATAAATCATCAGTTCTGTGCCAACAAAAACCATTAATAATGACAACTTTTAAGAGATTTCTTAGTGAACAAGTAAGATCGATTTTTAAACTATGGAAACCTTTGCTTGCCAATGATTCGCTAAGTCATTAATATTTTAGGCAAATTAAACCCAGTTTTCTATACTTCTTTATTATAAAAGTGTTCATAAAAATCTCTTTTATTGTTCTGAATTTTGTCATAAAAAAATGCCTGGCTAGTAAGGCTAGTTATCTTAGTAAGAAACTCAAAAACAAAACCAAGAAAACCAGAAAGCAGTAGTTTAAGGCATAGCCAGTGCCAACCTCTGGGTTCCACATTTGTAGTACACACACACATACACACACACACACACACACACACACATACACACATGCATATGTAAATTTTTTTCAGTACATGTATTTGACTAAGTGAGACCTTACCGTACATTGAGTAACTAAGTAACTGGCTTTTCTTTTTAAAGACAGGGTCTTCTCCCTGTCTCAGAATTGTCTCAAATTTCTGACTCAGGAGATCTTCCAGCTTCAGCCTCTCGAGTAGCCACAACTGCAGGTGTGCTGCTCTAAGGCATGAACGATGCAAGTGGACATGTTAGGAACTTGTGAGGGTCAGAGATGCACATAAGAGCTGCTCTCTAGAGCTACGTATAGCGGTGCATGCCTGTGAGCCCAGAACGTTGGAAGGAGAAACAAGAGGGACAGGAATTTAAGCCAGTCTTGACTGCATGATGACTAGGAAAGATAAGACTTCATCTCAAAACCACCACCAATACCATCACAACAACAAAAAACAAACAGTAAACAAACAAACTCATGCAGTAGTGGTACTAATGTTGGGAGTAGCCAACCTATTTCTAATCAGATTTGAAGCTCAATCCACGGAATCCATCCCTGATACTATAAGCTTGATCCTAAAGCCACGAGGGAGGAGATCATGGGCTCTAGTAGGGAGTTGAAGAATACTGGTCAGCTAAGTTGACATAATAATAAATCATCTTCTGAATATTTATGCCTATATAGACAGACAATGCTATGCTCAGCCTTAACCAGACAAACCTCTCTCCTCAGCTAACAGCAGTAAACAGGATCATGGTTGTACAAGGTGATCAGAATGCATGACAAATGATTGCTCAGACCTCAGCTATGTATTTATACTTTGTTCTCTAATGTAAAAGCCAGAAGATAGGGAGAATGGCTACAAAATTCCATCTTCTGGGCAGATCCATCATTGTGATCACAAACTCACAGCAACTGTGGATGCCTACACTGGGTCTACATAAGAATAGGCTCATTAATAGCCAGGAATGGATGGAGAAAGGACTGGGGGGCTACACACACACACACACACACACACACACACACACACACACTCATTACCCATCTGTTTGCTACTGATAGATTCAGGGAGAGAGGGAGCTATTGTCTCTAGTTGTTTTCTTACTGCTGACCCCAACAGATTCCAGTAGTTTATCTCAGTCCAATGGTCACACAGATGGCCTTGGTTAAACTGAATGGATCACAAATACAACCAAAGCTATGAAGAATAGGTTGAGGGGAGAGTAATCGACACATTATATACATTTCGAAATTGTCAACAAACAAAATTTAACTTAAAAAAATTTTTTTAGAAAAGACTTATCTAAACCTAAATCTCTCACTAAGATTTGACCAGATCTAAGATGAATTCCAGCGGCCTAATGTGGTATTGCTAGATCAATCCAGCCCCACTTTGAGTTGAAAGCAGTTAGAAAACTTGACTGTCTGTCGTCAAGAGCTGACCATGTAAGCCTCTGACTTCTTTTACTTGGAGCAGTATAAAAAGGGGGCTCAAAGTGGGGAGTTCTTCCCCAGGCCCTTTGAGGTTTATATGACTTCCTGTCACTCAGGGACATCTTTCTCAAGTGTCTGAAAACTTTTCTTTAGCAAAGGAATCACTAGGAAGGATGTGGCCCAGGACTCAGGGGAAGGTAGCATAGTGACTTCCCAAACCGCCAGTTTGCAGAGGCAGCTGACCTAAGCACATTTGCATGTGTCAGCCCTCTGTGACTTTTCACATCCATGGCTCTACCGGAACTCAGTGTGTTCCTATTGCCTATTCCCTCCTTCTCCTTTTAAAACAACAGTCACTGAAATTAGAACTGAAGTCGTTCTCTTATCCTCAGCAGCTACCAACAAGAATCTCTTCTCCTGTATAACTAACATCCAGCTTTAGTTATCCGTGATGGAGGCAGGGGCCAGGTCATCCACTGACTGCATAATTCTTACTTTGAAGATGAAGAAATTGATCCAGCAAGAGATTAAATACCTTACCTAACAGCACTCTCTCAGTTCATTAGCGTCTGAGTCATAGAATTGCAAAATTGCTGAGTTGCAAAACACCCTTAGGCTTCTTCAGCCTTGAGGGGTCTGAGGGCTGAAGAATTTAAATGCTGTCTATCTGCTAGAAAAATTAAAACTCGACCCCCTGGTAAAGTTGTCACATTCAAATAAAGATACAGGATACCCCAGGTAATTCGAATTTCCGTGAACACCATTTTTGTTTAGTATAAGAAGTCTGTCTCGACCCCTCGTGCAATATTACTTGCTAATTAATTTGTTCTCTGAAATGGAATTTTAACTCAGCATCCTGTACTTGATATTTCAATCTGACCTCAGGGCAACCGTTTCCCAGGCTCCTTTGCACTCTACAACTTTATGTGGGGTGCTTTATCTATCTCATAACTTGTTTGTGTGCGGTTCTGGTCATGTGCTCTTGAGAGGAAGATTGGGATCAGTGAGTTTTGCAATTCTGTCACGGCCTAAAACCATTTCAAAGTCGGAAACAACCTCAGGTAGTATTTATAAGACGGGCATGGTTCATTTACAAATAAATCCACTACAAAACTCAATTAAATGTGACCCTTTTGTATCTGTATACTTAACTATATTAGGAAAGTATAAAGTTGGCCCAACCCTCACCCTGGTAGCTATCTGTTATGTTACCCTGTAGCCAACTCAATTTCTCTTCCAACCATCTGTTAAATGTTGAGTGTGTGGGGTGGGATACAGAAAGAAGGAAACCAGGTAGGTCCAAATGGGCAGGACAGTAAGATTTGGACAAACAAAAACCCAGCAAGAATAAGGACCAGTACAATAAACAACCTGGAAAGAACGCTGAAGATAATCAGCAAACAGAGCTGTGGAAAATAGACTGTCTCACTGATAAAGAGCTGGGTGTCCACAGAGCTGATAGAGAACAAAGGGATGCAGGCATTTTCTGGCAATACTGGTGACTTTGGAACCAGAGCCACAGGGGTGAAATGAAACCCAGAAAGATAAAATTACCGTCTCTTCTACCCAGCGAGAAACACGGGTTCTACCACAGAAGCTCTAAGTAATGCTATACCAAAAAACAAAACCCAACAACAACAAAAAAGAATCCAAAAACCAAAAACAAAACAGAAAGAGAGAAGGGGGGGAGGGAGAGAGGGGAGAGAGAAAGAAAGGGGAAAGGTTCACATTTGGTGTCTTAGCTTAGCTGCAGCCTCAACTCTTTGCTGTAGACACCTCAAATGTTATTAGCTATTCCCCCCTCCCTGCCTCAGTCGTTTTATAAGTGAACCTGTGGAAGGTCCCAACATATTAAGGAACAGACATCCCTGTGAACAGGGTAAAAGGTCAATAAAGCCAAATCTGAATAAAGGATCTTTCCAGTGTGTGACAGTCTGCAGAATCTAGCCTGAGGAGTGGACTGTGTAGTGTGTTTTTGTTGCCATGATAAAGCACTGGCCAAAAGGTTATTTGGCTTACTCATTTAGATCATGGTCTGTGACGAAGGGAAGCTAAGGCAGGGTCTGAAGCAGGCAGGAACTTGTGGGTGGGAACTGAACCGGAGTCCACAGAGGAATGCTTGTTGCTTACTGGCTAGTTCAACTAGCCTTTTTTTTTTTTCAGTACAACCCCAGGACCATCTGCCTAGGGTTACTTCTCCCCCCCGGGGGGGCCCGGAGGTGCCCCCCCCCCCCCCGCGAGTGAGCTGGGCCACTCCAACATCAGTCATTAATCAGGAAAACACCCCTAGCGACTTGCCTATAGGCAATTTGATGTAGGCTTTTTTTTTTCACTGAAGTTTTTTTTTCTCATTCGACTCTAGCTTGTGTCCAGTTGACAAGGACAAAAGAGGACATGGACTGTGTGGTGTGGGTGATTTCTGAGTCCACACAGGTTTTCACTAAGTATGCATATGGTTCTTCTCCTTGCAAGAAGCCCCACCATGTAAATGATACAAAGGTCAACCTGTGTTCACACATACTAAGGCCGGGAAACAGTATTGCCAAACCCAAACCCTGGGGCGTGAGGGTTAGGGAGTGGGGGGTGGGGTGGGGAGATTCCCCAGCTGATGAGACTTCCAGCTCTTTGTTGTTTTTTTTTTTTTTTTCCTGCTACTTGATATTTTATGTATCGTTCTCCCTGGTACTTCCAATGTTTTCTCACCAGACTGTGACGTGTGCAACCTTTAAGACAGCGCCCTGATAGAATCGGCTGCAGGAAGTTTCCCCTTCCCTGTCCTTCCTGGAGATTCACATTCAGTAATAGAGATGCTATCGAATTCAGAGTAGCGGTAGTATAGATGGAGGGGCCGAGTGTGTCACCTGGCTGATCGATTTCTCTATGTTCCAGCTTCCTCATCTGTGAAATGGCTCAACTGTAGCTTCGTAGAACCAACAAGAACTTATCCTCTTGCCATCGTGGATTTGGTAGTTGACTTAGTGAACTAGCAGTACATAGACTAGCATCAGAAAATGTGTGCAAATTGTATGTACAATGATGTCCCTTGAAGGTGAAGACCCAGCAACCCAGCGAGGCTTAGAAGCATTTATACCCTCATCAGGAAATACAGAGAGTGGGAGAAGTGGGGAGATGTACTCAATTCAGAGGGAGAAATAAAATCATTTTGAGGGAGCTCAATGGGCTTGCAGAATAGAAAATAGATTGAAATCCAGGTCATCTGGGCTCTGAAATGATGTCAACCCAAGTTTCTTCCTTTCAGCCACCCACTCCTCTTCCAGAGGCTCTGGCCTGTAGTTAAACAGGGAAATTTAAACCAAGCCTCACTCTTGAGTCTCACGGGACAAAATGGTAAGAGACACGGGGTGCTGGAGAGGGGCAGTCAAATCCTGAAATTTATTAAAATACTCAACATGCTGGTGCTGTTTTCTTATATTTCGTGTTCTTGTTTTCTGGCCTTTTAGTAGCTTCAACCACCCAGGAAAACTTGAGAAGTGAAGATAATACCCTGAAATGTTGAGTACCCTGCCTGGTGTGTAGTGCGTGCTTAATGGGCACAGTTGCTCTCAGTGTTGTTCTTGTTGTTATAGCAACTCTGGGGGCTGTGCTTCTGGCTGAGGATTCCCAGGTTTCTGTTGGAAATTTGCAGTGGAGGGGCGGGGGCGGGGTTCTATTGGCAGAGTTTATCTGGTCTTGCTAGGCCACGAGTAACTGGCTTCCTGTAAATGGACTGTCCTGATCCCATTTAGGCTAAGCTGGAGATGTGGTGGAATAAACATAAGTCACCCACCATCTTTATCATTGAAGGCTGAGAGGAGATAAGGCTATAGAAGGGAGCAATGAAGGGCTAGCAACTGAAAATTGATAAATACTAAGTGTGCATTAGCATTTACTCTCACATGTGAAGCATCTCATTTTAATAAGTACTTACAGTATCTAGGAAGCTGCCATTTGCTCCATCTTGCCACATTCAGACTAGATAGGGAACTTCCAAATCTCTATTCCAATTACTTGCTTCCCTGTATCCTCAAGATTCCCATGCCAACCCAGGCTTATCAACTTCGTACAGTGTGTGAGGTACCTGTCACATAACCGTGTATTGGGAAGGTGGGATGATGAGACCCAGTCAGAAGACAAGATATAAAGATAAGGAACAATTCCTATCTTTCAAGGCACTACAGACCTAGGGGCAGAGGTCCCAAAACAACTCTATAAACAAGAGGGGTGTGTGAAAAATGCAATAACATAGGTATAAAGCAGTAAGGGGCCAGTAAAAGGTGGAGACAGCTTTCTGTCAATGTTGTTGGAAGAAAGTCTTCACCATAAAACCTGGATGGTGAAGGTTTTGAAAGACATTGACCATCAAAGATGAGTAAAAATTTTCACTTATATATTGAATAAATACAATAAAGTATTCAGAATTTTGAAAGAATGGTGTCTAGTAGGACTACAGCAGGTAACCTTCTTTGGTGTAAGTACATGCTGTTCACTTAATAAAGAAGAACATATGTATGTATAATATGTATATGTATGTATATACTATATGTAATATATACAAACATAATAGAGAACATATATGTGTATAAGCACATATATAAGATGTTATATATATGTTTAATATATATTATATATAAGTACATGTCTATTTTTTTCTTCTAGCAATTCAAATGTAGAGCCTTTGCACGCTAAGCAAGTGCTATCATATCGAGCTACACCTCTAGCCCCTCATGAAGGACTTTGATAGCAAAGTAGTAGGTTAGTCACTAGTTTCATAAAGGTAGTCTAAGAAGCAATAGAATGTGTTACTATGGTTTTCACCTTATGGCCCTGTTGTATTGGCCACTGTGTTGTAAGAATGTGTCCATGCAAATGCAACTTTCTCCCAGCTACAGGACACTAGAAAGTCTGTCGCAAGCACAGCTAAAACCTCTTTTTTCCTGCCCCCCTACTATTCTAAATACTTACATGCATTGTGTTCTCTTAGTAACCATTGGGGGCATGATTATTCTTATTTTCCCAAGGCTGGCACTTTGCCTAAGTCACCTATCTAAGGTCACTACTTGCAATGCAGTAAAACTAATAATGTCTAAACCCATTGCTGCGTCATTATACTGCAGTAAGATTCATTTGCAACACCACTTCATGGCAGTTCTCCTCATAGTGATTCTGGGCTTCAGGAATATGGTTTATTGTACATTTTGCAGGAGATGGCGTATTTGACAATCACAATGCCATGGGCTGGACAGACACCTAGTTCTTATATCCTACTGACCCATGGTCTATCTCAGGATGTGGGAGATTAAAAAAAAAATCAGCCCTGATCTAGAGAGATGGGAGATATTCACCTCAATAAAACTTCAGGGAGCAATTCTCTGAAGGATTCAATGCCCTGAATAATTTATGCAATGATTCATTCCCTTCTTATAAAAGGATTTTTACTTTCAAACGGAAGCTCAGATGTTTTCCTAGAATCCAGCATCTTAAGATTGGAAAACCTTAGACTGTTGTCTAATACAGCATGACTGGTCCGTATTCTACCACACCAAAATGGCTATATTTGTATTGTCATGGCCACAACACCTGCCAGAAACAACATAAAGGAAGAAAGATTCTTGCTTAAAAGACTCATGCTTTTAAAGGTTCCCATTTCTTTGCTGCAGGGGAGCCAGGGCAGGGCAGAGCTCAGAGGATGGTACAGTGTGACATGCACAGGTGGCAGAGGCAGTATCTTCAGATCATCATGGACCAGGACTATGGGGCAAACACAGGAAATACACAAGGATAACCTATTCCCAAAGGTTCCCCCAGGAACCTGCTTCTTCCAGTGACGCTCCATCTCCTAGTAGGTCCATGCTCCGTGTTCCCAGTATGGTGCCACCATTTGAGAAACAAGAGTTCAACACATAAACCTATGAGAGGTATTTCAGACTCAAAATCACAGCACAATACCATCTGTCTCACCAATCATTAGTCTTTTTGTTTCACTTCTGCTGTCTCGGTGGTAACATTCTCATGAGGGATATAATAGTTCTGCATCCGAGATGAGAGTTTGCAGGTTGCCTGTAGTTCGTGGAGCGCTTATCTATCACCCTTCTTTTTTCTTCCACTCAAAGTGAATTCATATTGAAAGTTATTAAGAGTGACAGCTGAACACACACAAGACATTCACAAGAGGAGGAAAATGCTAGCTCTGAGAAGGGCAAGTGGAGATGAAGGCCCACCCCTAACCAAGAAGCTATTTGTAATCAATACCCACTGGTAATGGGAAAACCAGTTTTCTAAACTGGAGTGTAGCTGGGTGTATTGATCACACTCCAAGGCAAGCCCCACTGGTGTCCAGGATCAACACAAAATGGACTCCATGTTTGTTTGTTGTTTGTGTGCATGGATGAGGTTTTGTTTGTTTTGTTTTGATATGAGAGGGGAGAGAGGAGAGAGAGAGAGAGAGAGAGAGAGAGAGAGAGAGAGAGAGAGTTTGGAGAGAGAGAGCTTGGAGGGGAGAATATGAGAGGAGTTGGGGGAAGGGAAAGAATATGATCAAAATATGTGAAAATATTTTAAATAAAAAAATTTTAAAGAGACCATAATAAAAATAAAGTAGTCAGAAAAAAGGGACAGCTGTTATGTAAACAACCTTGATTATATGTCAAGTATATTTTTGTAATCATGTACTTGCAAAACTTGGCCCTTTAATTATTATTACCCCAAATACTAATAATAATACTCTCTGGCTATTCTTGATGCATATGGGACTTTTTAACGCAAAGTGCTGATTTCAACCATGATAGAGATCCCCACACTGGTATTTCCCTGTATCTGATGTCAGCCCAGGACAGTGTGCAGTTCTCACTGTCAGCAAATTCTTCTTTTTATTCAGTTAAAAATGTTTCTAACTGCAGCTGGCCCTCCATAGCACTGGGAAGCCTGTTTGTGCCCCACTCTGTGTCTTCCCCTAGTATTCATAGAACTGCCTTTAAATGCCTTTAACATCTCTCTTGATGTCTTTCACTTTACTTTTGTGACTCATGTGCAGCAGCCAACCCCCTCCTTGCTGAGAAAGTTCTATGGCTGGTAATCTTTCTACATAAAAGAGTTGGCATGAATACTCCTAATTCTAGCTTGTACCTATAACAGTTAATCTTTACTGTCAACTTGACAAGATTTGAAATAATCTCTGGGGTATATCTCTGATAATATTTGTGAGGTGTTTTTCTTGGAGATGTCTAACTGAAGGAGGAAGACACACCTTGAATGTGGAACAATAATACAGACAGGTATTCACAAGGAGAAAGATGAAATCCATCTGCACGTTCATCTCTCACTCCTTTGTCTCTGGATACTCAGTCTCCTGACACTCCTGCTATCATGTTTCCTCCAGTATAATGGATCTTCAAACATATAAAGTTCAAAACTTTAGAACTCTTAAGTTGGTTTTCACTGGGTAATTAGTCACAGAAATGTGAAAAGGAACTAAGAGAGAAAGCTAGTGCCAGGAGTGAGGTAATTTCTGGATCCGATGGCTTACAAATCTTTGGAACTGGTTTATAGGAGGAATGGGGAAGAATTTGGATCTGTGGGCTGGATAAACATTAGAGTGCTACAAACATAGCTCAATGGATCATTATGGGGGGAGTTTGCTAGGTAAAGGTAGGACATTAGGAAAAGCGCCTTGAAGGCAAGACCACACCCTTCATGGGCCACCGAATCTACTATAACTGTAGTGGTAGGAGTGGCTATTCCTAGAGATAGTAACAGAATATCATCCATGTATTACGTCTATGCATGAATGATAAACTGAAGGGGGTCACAGATGCTTGCAGCAATATTCCAGAAAGCCATCAAAGCAAGGTGATGTGGTGTTGAATTTCCCACAAGGAAGTCCTAAGAACCATTGCAAGAAGCTGGGAAGGTGAAGCCCAGGTGGCAAGGGAAACTCCAGGAGTTGGAGATGCCAGGACAATGGGATGTTCACTCAAGATAGTCATAGTTGAGCTAGTCCGAGAGAAAGGTTATGTGCAATGCAGGCAATTTGACTAAATTTGGAATCATCTGGAAGACACACCCCTGGGCATATAGGTGAGGATGTTTCCAGAGAGCATTAACTGAAGGAAAACAACTCAATGTGAGTGTAGATGGTCAATTCTATAGACTAGTATCTCAGACTGAACAAAAGGTCTTTAGTTAGAATCTTGCCCAGAGAATTTTTTATGCATAGACCTTGCAAAATACGTATTATTGAATGCTTTAGCTACCCACATAGCTTAGTTAAATTTGTAAATTTAGGCATTTTTCTTTTTAGTAGTGATACCCAACCAAGAAAGCATCTCTGGATTTCCTCTAGGGCACAGCAAAAGGAGGGGACACAAACTATGCCTTTTGCCATATGATCTTTTTCTACCCACCCACCAGGGTCATCTGTCAGAGTGAGCCTGTTGTTTTTAAGTTTCTAATATCATTAATTCTGGGTATATTCTCAGAGGAACAGATGGGTTGGCACAAGTCTGCCCTTTGAGTCATGTTCAGACACAAGCAGATGCCTTATGTCGTTCAAATGATGTTGCAGAATTCTTTGACTAATGCAATCTTGTGGAGTCTTTACTGGAAAAACAGGATGACATAAATCAGGAAGACGAGCTCCAGTGCATAGCAACCAAGACTTTCTCTGGTTATTCTCCTCTAAGATAAGAAACTTGCCTTTCTTCTAACTTCTCTATGCCCTCTAAGTCAGTGACTGCATCTTTTAAAGGCTGTATATCCTTATATTAATGAACCACTGGCCTCCTATCAGCTTGCCCTAGGGAGGGAATGGAGCTGGCTGTCCTATGCAGCACACCTTTGCCAGACAGCTGGCAGAGCCCTATTCCAAGCTTTCCTTTGTAGTCACAGAGCAAAAATGCCCACTAGCTCTTGCTGATCTTGATCTGTGACCTTGTCTCAAAGGATGCTATGCAGCATTGCTTCTCAAACTCAAAGGCATTAGAAATTACTTGAGAACATTGTTAAGTTGCAGAATCTGGTTGTTTGTTTTGAGCACAGGGTCTGAGATTTGGCCTCTGTAGCACAGTTCAAATGATATTGATGATCTGTGGACCATACCATTAAAACTGGTCTAGGATAGGAGTTGGCAACGTGGGGCTGATGGCCCAGTGCAGTCTGCAGTGTTCTCTGTAGCTTGAGTCTAATTGGAAGACATAACACTCACTCATCTAATGCATTGTCTGTGTCTTGCTACAGCTGCAAAATTGTATGGTTAAGGCACGGACTACGTGGCCTGCTGGTCTTAAAAATTTTTCCTGTTTGTCTCATTATAAGAAAAGCTCTCAGTGCTCATCTTTCAAGAATGGTCCAGTCAGCCAACACTAGCATCTCAGGAAGGTCTTGTTAGAAATATTCATTCCCAGTGTTCACCTGAGACATGCTTGTAGGTAGGGCTGGAAAAGGCCATGCTTGGGTGACACCGAATCATCGTACAACGATGAACAAAGCCACATTGTGTACTGTTGAAGCAATGAGGCATTCATGGGAAGAGCATGTGTCTGCCATGAATGTATGTACCTTTTAAAAGAGATCATTCACACCTCTAGGTGGAAGCCTGAGTCTCCCAGAGGCACCCTGAATCCTCCATGCCTGTCTTCCCTGCCATTCAAAATCAGGATAGAAGATGGTACGAGATGAGCCCCAGAGAATTTGTTTGCAGAGTGCTTCATAGGAAATGCTCTCAAATTGATGGTCTTGGAAAGGAAGGAATAAGGAGATGGAGGAGGAAAGAGAAGAGAAGAGAAGAGAAGAGAGGAGAGGAGAGGAGAGGAGAGGAGAGGAGCGGAGGGGCGGGGAGAGGAGAGGAGAGGAGAGGAGAGGAGAGGAGAGGAGAGGAGAAGAGAAGAGAAGAGAAAAGAGAGGTTGCCACAGTCTCAGGGGAACTCCTAGCTTGTTCTATGGAAAATTGAGAAGCTAAAACATCCTTTGTGACTTCTACAGACAGGGTGAGGGGGCCAGGTTGTAATAATTCTTGCTCCCTCTACCCCTACAGCTTACCCTCAGGAGGGGTGGACCGAATGGAACTGTTTCTTCTGGCAGCATTCCCAGCAGCCAAGGAACCAAATCCCCTTCATCCCAGAAGTGGGATCTAGGAGCACCTTACAGATGCCATTTTTGTTCACAACCTCTTCCCCTTCTTGGACTCTCCATCTGGCACCAAGCAATATGGTTTTTATTTCATCCTTGCAATAGTCTCATAAAGTTAGAACTGTGAGCTCAGCTTTTGAAGATGGCGAGACAGAATGGAAGGTTTAGTAAGCCAGTGATCAGGTGGAGAGTTCAGCGTAGGTTTGCTGACTCTAAAGGTCCCCATTTTCCATTGCGTCAGTATTTCCCAATGTACATTCCTCAGAACAGATGTTGATTGTGTTACATAAGAGAATGGGGGAAAAAATCTTGTGCAGTCTAGTAAGTTTTCAGAAATCCTGCTGTAAACATAGACCAGATTCCTTTGACTGACTTTCTCTGTGCCTTTAGCACGCTAAGCCACAGTGAGAGGAGGGAATATGTGTCCCCAATCTCATTTCAAAGTGGAATTGTTGGGGCTGGGAATTTCTCAGTGCTCAGGGCACTGGCTGCTCTTCCAGAGGACCTGAGCTCAAGTCCCAGCATCCCACATGGTGGCTCACAACCATCTGTAACTCCACTTCCAGGGGATCACATGTCCTCTTCTGGTCTTCATAGGTACCTGGCATGCAAGTGATGTAGACATACATGCAGGCAGAATATTCATACACATATATTAATAAAAATGAATAGTTTTTAAGTAGCATATGACAGTTTAGGACATGATATAAACTCTAATCTGGTGTGTGTGTGTGTGTGTGTGTGTGTGTGTGTATAAATGGCTCAGCCAGTGAGAGCTAAAGGGCTTATCTTACTGGGTTTGATTCTCAGCTTCCACATGGGGACTCAAAACCATCTGAACCTGGACATGCAATGCTTTCTTCTGGTCTCCACAGGCAGTACATGTACATGGTGCATGCATAGGCATATATGCAGACAATTCACTAATACATACAAAGATAAATAAACAAGTGAACCTTTTTAAAAAATCTTCAGCTCTTAACCTGTCCCCTTTGGAAATCTTTCCAGTGGGAGATAAGAGAATTTTCTCTTAAACTTTGGCCACAGTAGCAGTTCTCAGCAGCTCCTCTGCCGTCTCTTTGCCAAGTGGGGAATTTTCACAGGGCTTTCTTACACAGAGAATGGAATGTAGAGTTTACACTCTGTTGCCTTTTGTCCTGATTTAGAAATCCTGGGGCAGGATGTCCTGAAGGAAGATGGGGGTGTGGTCTGCCTCAGAGCAAAGCCAGTATGACACTGTTCAGCAAGGCAAGGACTGTCTTCTACATGTCCATTCGAGCTGGCCAGGGATGGGTCCCCATGTCCCAGAGCTGCTGTTCTGGTGGCAAGGACTCAGCACCCACTATCCACAACACCACCCTGGCTAACACATACAATCCTGGAGGGCTTGGATGTAAAACTAAGTATTGAAATTTTCATATATCATATATCCTCAAAAGCAACAATACTATGTCAGTTAAAATAAATAAATAAAAAAGGTTAGTGTTGAAACAAACGTTCAAGTTAAAATGGCAAAGTCTGGAACACTTAGGAAGAGTACTAAGGGCTCCTGTTGCTGGTCTAACGGAGACAGCCAATTCACCTGATGAGAGGAAGAGGAAGAATGAGACTCTGGGAGAAAGCCAGAATCAATGGGTTTTGACTGGCTGCCATGATGAAATACACTCTACCCCTACGAACATAGACAAGATTGTTGTCATGCTACATATTCTCACTTCCAGAGCAGCTAATTGTAGCAGGCTCAATTGAGTCTCTACAGTGCCTCCTCTTATCCAGTCTGCCCCAGAGACAAAGAGGTAAAATATGAGGTTGCTGAGAAAAACCACAGCTATAACCAGATAGCTGCATTGAGAATGAACTCACCTTAAACAGTAAGGGGAAAAGGACTATGGTCAAAACTACAAGCTGGTCACATGAAAGAGAGCATTAAAGGCTAGCAGACCCCACCAAGGTCAGAGACCAGCAGTATTCACAAGGTCAGCAAAGAGCGAGGCCAGTCAGAGCTAATGTTGAGCACAGCAGATGAGCCAAGGTCAAATGGGGGCGGGGTAGATTGAAACTTCAAGACCGGACTACTCCCCTAATTGGGTGAGTAACACCTGAACAGCAAGTGATTATCTCCTGGGTTAGTGTTGGTCCAGAAGAACATGCAAAGAGCATGCTCACCTTAGTTGTCTTGGCCTGCAGTGTGCTGAATTAATCCATCTCAATAGATGTTACTTGGGTCTTTGTCCAGATGTTACTTCGGCCTTAAGTCTTAGAAAAAACCACAGAGCCATAGTTCCCTGAGTTCTTTCCTCTCTTGGCCCCTTCTATGTGGAAGTGACTCCATCCTTTCCTGGGACCCTCTTATCGGAGTCCCGATTGCTTTCTGGAGCTCTGCCTTTTGTAAAAGGGCTTTAACTACTTCTCCTTCTAGTCTTTTCTCTATAACAAAAACTCCTTCTTCAACTTGCCCATTATCATTGGTGAAACTCATTCATTCTTGAGTATATGAGACAAAGACACAGAGATGCCAGGACCCTGGTTCCTGAGTTCAGCCTACCAGAGAGTGAGAAATCCTGTTTACACTTAAGAACCCTGTTTTCCCTGTTCCATTATTTTAAAACTGACAGTCTGTTCTCTCTCTCTCTCTCTCTCTCTCTCTCTCTCTCTCTCTCTCTCTCTCCCTCTCCCTCTCCCTCTCCCTCTCCCTCTCCCTCTCTCTCTCTCTCTCTGTGTGTGTGTGTCTGTGTGTGTGAATGTAAAAAGACTATGCTTGTGTGCACACACACATGGATGTATGTGTTCGTGTGCGTGGGTGCTAGCATGGAAATCAGAGCCAATTCTCACCTGTTGGTCTTCTCCTTATCCCTTCTTTGAGACAAGGTCTCCTGTTCACCACAACACATGGCAGGCTATTATTTGGGAGACCTCGTGTTTCTATCTTTCATCTGACTATAGAAGTGCTGGGATTGCAGATACCTAGTAATATATCTAGCTGTAGGCGGATTCTGGGGGTCTGAGCTCAGGTCTTTATGCTCTTTACTCACTGGGCCATCTCCCCAACCCTAGGAAATATATTTAGTAATTTATATTTCTCTATAAAATAAATGTGAAACTCAGCAACAGTACAAAGATGTAAAGTCACTCAAGCAAGCAAGCAAACAAGCAAGCAAGCAGACATGTTTCCTTTGTGAGAACATGCCAAGGAGCTATTGCCGAAAACAGGCAAAGGTAGTCAACCAGATGAGAATTCAGTCACTGGTGTGCAGCCCTCATTCCTCAACTCAGGGAGGTTTTACACAGACAGAGCAGTCTGTCTTAGGGCAAACCTCCACCTGAAATACAACATAATCCTAAACCCGCAAGGGATTTGGAGAGCTCAATCCAGCAGTTTGCTTTCCATGATTTAGTCAGAGAATTAGAATCTGATAATTCTCAACACTGGAGTCATCAGCCTTCATGACTATGACTTTAAGGGGAAAACATGCTGCTCGGTCCAATTTTTGAGGCAAACTAGATTTTAGCTGGATTCTTGTGCCACCCTTACCAACCTTGCTAACCTGTTGGGTACCTTAAGGTATGTGGTGAATTTCATAAGCCTAGAGTAACATGGCACTCAGGATGTAAAGAAAGAGATCCAGGCATGCTTGCTGATCATTATGGACTAGCTTTTGAACCCCCCCCCACACACACACAGTTGTCATCTGCCTTACACATTCGAGAATCCACACATATTGTTTAAATCTTGAATCTCCTGCTTGGGGTCACAGGAGAATCTTTGTACCTGGACACTTAGACCTTAGATAAACAGAGCTCTAAGCCAAAAGCAGACGATGGAGCGATAGAGCCATAACACAACATGAGGCAGATTATTAAGCTACTGGTAAGAAACTTTCATTAAAATTTTCACAATTGAACAAAGTTAGTCCTGAATCTGAGGTGCAGGTTACAGTAAGTCTAAGTTAGAAAGATCCTTTTTATTTGCGTGGTCCACATTGCCTCTTCGCTTCACAAGAGAAGGGCCAAGAGTCTAGCTTCACTCGCCCACCATATAGATACACCTGAGAGATTCAGTCTCAAGAAAAAAATGTGGATGATTGGATGATGCCTTAGGATCAACACCTGGAGTTATCCTCTGCCTTACACATGTGAGAATTCACACAGAAGAACCTACACACACACACACACACACAGACACGCATGCACGCACACATGCACACATACACACAGAAAGACATACAGATGGGGGAGGAGAGAGACAGGGAGAGGGAGGGAGAGGGACTCAGGGAAGAAAACACATGCAGCTTTGCCTTAGAGCAGTTCACAGCAACAGTAGAATAATCATCATGCTGAAATTGAATGACAGTTTCCTCTTCCTGGTGTCAAGACAGAGTGCCTCGTCCCCTAAATTAGAACTTAACAATATTCTGGCAGGATTGAGGTCATTTTGTGACATGACTTTCTCTGATGTGGAGGGTTAGCAATTGCAGTAGCCATGACTGTGAATATTTAAGAGCTGAAACAGAGAACGCTCCAGTTCTGAGGGCTAGGAGCTCACTGTACCCACAAACCAAGAATTCAGGTGGGATTTCTCATTTGATCCTTGCACTACAGGTCTGAGTTTTAAAATATTCCGTGTGAGTGACATTTTCTATCCCAGGCCTGACAAACGCTAGCTTTGAAATGACCTCCTGTTGTCTCACTGGGAAATGTGAATGGTTGATTGAATATTTTGAATGGCAATACAAAATGGCCAGGAATGAACGCTTGAAGAACTGTGTGACCAAGGGCAAGCTTTACAGCTTCCTCATTGAGAAAGTGCGATGAGCATGCATGTTCATCTCAGAGTTCTTGTGGAGATTAAATGAACACTGCCTGGGATATACCATTGCTTCCTTATACATTACCATCGTTAGTACCAGAGAAAGGGACACTGTTTAATTTTCCTTAAGTATCAAAATACAGTACCAATGTCTTTGTACATGATGGTGGTGGCTGATGAGGAGAGACCTCAAATAAAATTTTAGATCATTGGTTGTCACTAGAGATTTCAAGTTATTCAGTATCTAATCTAGCAGAGCCTAAACTTGTTTGGTTTGGGTTTCAAATTTTAAACTTTAATTCAGTTCCAGACCCCTCAGATAGTGATATTGGCCAAGTACTGTTTGTCCTAAAGACCTAGGAATGGAAGACCATGATAATGACCCTGAAGTTATAGTCTAGTGATGAGGATGAGAAGGACCAAGAGATAGGATAGTGTAATAGGAGGTTAATGTGATCAAAATATACAATGTGCACACTTATAAACATGTAAAATAGGATATATATATATATATATGGAACCCATTATTATGTATATTTAATACATGCTAATACAAACTTCTTTAAAATTTTTCTTTTGATTCTTGTGAAGTTTGCATCTGGCACCCCAATTCCGTTCATCAACCTGTCCCTCCATATCCACCCTCCACCCTTGCAACCTTCCCTGTAAGGAAAACAAAATGAATTTCACTAAGGAAGCTGTGGGGGGTCCCACAGTAGGGCCCTTAGCAGATAGGCCAGTGATGAGAAGCAGCTTTACTTATAAATGTTCATTGCAGTGGGTCATTGGTCTGTTTCCAGGCCTCTGGCTTCTGCTACAGCATCAATACTGGATCCTTGATGGGACTCCTCTCGGATATCTTCTTGTAGCCCTGAGTCATGGAGGTTCTGCAGCCGGGCCCCTTTCCATGCTCCAGCAGTTCATAGATGGTGCAGCTGTTGGGGTGGGTCAACTCAAAGCTCTGGAACTGAGCCTTGATGGTAACTGAGTTGGTCAGCCTGCAAGTTCTCCTACATCCATGTCATCAGGGCCAGCTCTCCCACTCTAATACCCTCGGGGAAGGCTCATCTACAATCCCTTCACCCGGGTCAGCTCTACTGTGCTGTCCAGCTGAGGTGCAGGCCTGCTCTTCCAGAGTTCTGCAGCCAGTGAAGGGTGGGGTCAGGTCCCTAGTGACTCCCACATCCTCTGGCCAGTTCTCTCACTCTGCCCAGGAAGGGGTAGGGCCAGCTCACCAAAGCTCATACCCTTTGTGCCAGCTCACCCAAACCCATGCCATCTAGGACAGCTCTATAAAGCTCCCAGGTGAGGTGCGGGTCACCTGAGTGCTGCAGACAGCAGAGGCGGTGCCATCTCTGCTTAGCCCTGCAATGGCCTCAGGTAGCATCCCAGGCCAGGGCAGACTGCATGGCTTTTGGCAGTAACACGGCCCACAGGCATTGACACAGACCACTATAGCTGTAGGGCGGTGGACCCAGACACGGCGCTCAGCCTTTGCGGAGCAGCGTGGGTCTGGACTTCACTTTGGCCTAAGGTAGCACAGGCTACTCACTTGGCGCTGCTCCTCACTACCAGTTCCACCTCTCTTAATAGTGCGCTTTCTCTCCTGTCTCTCCACATACATGCTCGTCAGAGTGCGGCTCACATGTGTGGCCACAATGGCATCTCCTTTTGAAAGGTAGAATGGTTAAATGTGCAATCCAAAGATTCCAAAGGAAATAAATCCTGGCCAAAGTTAAAGACAGCTTCCTCTTCTACCTCTCCACCACCTACCTGCTTGCTTCCAGCCACGCCCAGCCCAGCCAGGGAAAGGGGAGGCCAGAGGTATTGTCTTGGCACTTCGGGCTGCCTAGTAGAAGCTTTTTAAAAAGCTCACGGTGAAAACAGTGATACAGCTTACTGACATGGAAAGTTCCATGGTCTTGGCTAAAAACAACCACTGCACTTAACATCTGCTAATGCTGCTTTTGCAGGCATTAGGAGCCATATTCATTTTTTTATTTAGTTCCTTATTTTTAAAGTTCAGAGGTGAAGCCAGGGGACAAAGTAGCAGATGAGGACACCAGCAGAAGAGAGTCCTGAGGATGTGGTCAGATAACACTCAGTGAGTCACGGGTTAGTTTTCCTCCCTCTGAAAAACAACCCCGGGTCAGGAAATTGGCTGGGGGACGACACAGAGCTACGTTTGACTCACTGTAGTTTCTGTCAGGTGCACAGGATGTTATTATTGATGATGAGTCTCCCCAATATAATCAACTATTTATTTATTTATTTGATGTATGTCTGTGTGAGTACGTGCACGTGAACATTATTTGTCTACCTAGAGTGTTCTCCATCTTCTTTCTTGAAGCTCAGTCTTGTTGAACCTGGAACACCCCCAACACCACCCAGTTCCTCAGTTCCTCTAAGTTAGGTGCCCAGTTGAACCCAGGGTCTTCTTCCTCTGCCTTCCCAGATGCATGCTTCTATGCCTGGCTTTAAAACAAACAAACAAACAAACAAACAAACAAAAAACCAAAAACTCCCAAAACCATGGGTGCTGCAGATCAAATTCAGCTGCTCATGGTTTTACAGCAAATGTTTTATAACCAATATAAAACCATTACCTCATCTCCCCCATAACAAGTGTAAGATAGATAGGGTCAAACTCAGGCTCCCTCTCCTAATGGTTACATGCTTCTTGAAGTAAATATCACAGTTCCCATAACCACTCATTTGATTCTCATAAAATATACGTAACAACAAAGCTACGAGTTTAGCCATTTTCAAATGTACTGATGTGACATCATATACCATGTCCAAGGTCAATTTTCAGGGCAGGTTCAGAATTCTGAGGGATACTCTACCCATGTCATGAGTACTCCCATTTCCCTGTCCTTCAGCTAAAGCTGTTTATGTTAATTTCCCATCTGGAACAGTCACATGAACATGGTTGTCTAGTATCTATGCTTGGCGTCTGGTTTACTTCGCTGACTCGAATGTCAGCAGAGTCATGGGTATTGTGGCATGTGGCAATACTGCTAAGTATTATCTGTGTATGTACACATCACATCTTGTCTATACATTCATCTGACAATGGATACTTGGGTTGTTTTCACCTCTTAACTGTATAGGGTTTAAGAGCGAGGGGGCCATTCCAAGCCCAAGGACGATCTAAGACGACAGACATTTGTGATCATCCAAGACTGACCTGGGACAGTGGTTCTAAGCTTGTTTTCTCACCATAAAAAAATTAGAGATGTGGCTTTTCACTGGAATAAGCAAAATTGGATCATATTTTGTTAAAAAATTGTCACAGCAAATCAGTCCAGGGAGATGTCCCAGCAGGTTAGAGGTTATTCCCAAGGATGTTGCCTGGGTTTGGCTTCCCTGACCTACATGGTGGAAGGGAAACAATCAACTCCAACAAATTGCCCTCTGACCTGTACGCATGTACAAACACACACCACACACACACACACACACACACACACACACACTCAACATACTCTTAAGAAAAGATTTGAAAAATAATTATTACTGAAAAGGGAGAAGTTGAGAAAACTTGAGAAATGAAGTAAAATTGAGAACCTCTTGAGAGCTGGGAGTGGCTAAGACAGACTCATGAAGAAAAGTTTCGCTGAAACAAACACAGGTGAAAGGGTGTTCTGCTAAAGCAAGCACATCAGAGGACATGTGATGAAAGATTCACCAACAACATGCATATATTGGTTTGCCTAACACTGAGTAGCTGAGCTCCATTTGTCTGGACTCTATGGAGGGAAATGCACCAAAAAATTTCTGGTGATATACTATGGCTTCTTGAGTTTCCTCAGAAGCGGGCTGATTGACAGAGTCATGTCAGCTGAGATAAGATGTGCTGAGACAAGACCCATGGAGGACATGAGATGTTTGGAGGAAGTATAAATAGGACTCGACTGAAAGTGAAGACGGCTGAGGTTGGCTTTCTGGTAGAACTAGCTATACAACGCTTGTTGGTCTCACATCATTGCTGATCTTCCCTTTGCTGAGAGAGGCACAGTCAAGAACTATTCTTGGAGTCCCTCCTGGTCTTTCCTGCTAACTCGTGCCAAGGCTGAGTCCTGGCTGTCTCCACTAGGTCATGCCACAGCTGCTGGTTCGTGTTTCCTATCCAGAGTCTACTGAACTAGACTGCTGGTATATCCGTAAAGTGTTTGCAAGTGGATGGAGCTGCTACTAACTGACCTGTAAACTGCCAATTTCCAGACAACACAGATGAGAATTACTCCAAAGAACCATTTCTAAACAGATCCACTTCCCCCATATCCTTCTTTTGTACTTCCTCTGGTGGGTGATGGGTTAGAAGGGAGGTTAAAGTGTTCAAGAACCATCATTGAAAATAGGACTTAAAAAGATTAAAGTTACACTGTGCCTTGCCTCTTCTTGGCTATCTCCTATACAGTTTAGCTTGGTTAACTCATATACAGCCACAGGACCTCTTATTCATCTTCTTTAGTGTCTCAGCAAGATTTGAACTCTCGTAGTT
Organism: Grammomys surdaster; assembly: GCF_004785775.1. Lineage (NCBI taxonomy): Eukaryota > Metazoa > Chordata > Mammalia > Rodentia > Muridae > Grammomys > Grammomys surdaster. The sequence goes on along the minus strand of NW_021604658.1, from coordinate 6,794,011 downwards.
GAACACCTTGCATGTATTCAGCCTTTTGGTAATACTGAATCCTCATGAGTCTGTGAATAGATATTATAATCCCCCTTTAAAGGTGTCTAGGCAAGAGATAGCCCTCTGTAGGTGTCTGCTGAGACACTGTGACTTTTAATCTCCTTTCAACTTTAGCCTCTTCTTTCACTGGAATGTGAATGAACACCTCGTAGTTTTCATGATGGGCCCAGTTCCTTTACTATCTAGAGAGAGCTACCTTTTGCCTCCATACCTTTAAAGGAGGATTATGACGTTTATTTCACAGAGTTAGGAGGATATGATAATTACAGAAAAGCTGCAAATATACAAGGTGCTCGACTATAAAAGTTCAAATATTGCTTTGAAGGCTTCAGGAAGGGAATGCGATTATGAAGGCAAGATAATTCTTTTCCTCCTCCATGTTTCTTTTGATTTCTTTGTTATGATCTCCGAAGTGCATACCATACCACTGGAAGGAAAATTTTCTGTAGATCAGTAGGAGAGTTTGGGGATCAGGGTAGAAGATAGAAACAGATATCCAGTTTCCATATGTTGCTGGGTCAAAGAATCTTTGTTAGCCGAAAGATCTACTTTTTCCAAAACAGCAATAGAGCTTAGAGCAAAGATAGAGATCTTTGAAACTTGATTCTCTTGGTTGCAAAAGCCTCAAGTGTTCAGATCTGGGCCACTGGGACTGGAAAATGAAGATTCTTATCGCCTTTAAATCTCTTTCTTCTTTCCAGGACAGATGCCTCCTTCCAAATTCAGTAGGGCAGAGCAAAAGGCTGTATTTTCCCCCCATAACTTAAAAGAAGTATCTCAAAGGCTCTTAAGAACAAAGAGTCTTTTTAAATCTTTAACTCTTCCTGGGGAAGCTAAGTAGTACAGGGCTTCCAGAAACATCTTCTGAGCCCTTCTCTTTGGGAAAAGAATGCAGAGCCAGCTGGAGGAAACTGCCTAGCCAGGGTCATAAAAACTAAAAAAAAGAAGGTTAGTGTGGAGTAGGAACTGAACACTTTGCCTCTAGCTGGGAGTCTTTTGTTGCTTTTTAAGCCAGCTGGTGTCCAGCTGACTTTCCAACCTGAATTGTAAGGAAAACAACTGAGATACCCTTATTAAAAGGATTTCTAAAAGTTTCCATTGGGAGCCTCCTCACTACAAAGTTCTAAACTGGGTGCCACCAAGGAAAGGGGAAGGGAACAAAATCAGACAGAACTAGGGACCCTGGAAAGAAGAAAAAAGAAAATTGAAAGTAGTCTGAGGGGTTACTTGGTACATGTGGCCTCTGTCATCTCCAAGATACAGCTGTATCCCAGCACCCAGGAAATGTCAGTGTTACTCTGTGTAGTGGCCGATTGAGGAACATGATGCTTTGAGTAGCAAGTGACAGGATTTAAGGAAGACTTGATGATGGGAACTGATCGTAGATGATCCAGATGGACTCTGATGCAATCCCAAGGGTCATAGCAGAGAGACAGGAGAGGCTTAGGAGAGAACAGGATGGGGGACCGGTATGCTCAGAGAGGTTACAAGTGAATTGAGGTGGCCACAAGATAAGGCACCTCTAGAGCTATCAGAACTGGGAAGAAACAAGAGCCTTTGGAGAGAATGTGACTCCATCAGATCTGTCTGCACAGATGTCAGGATGGACAGCTAGGTCGAGTTAGAGCCCCAACTCCTTCCTCTTTTCTCTGTCAGAAGAGTTCCTAGAAACTGATGTCATCCATGCAGCTGTTGCCAGATGGAGAAGGTTACTTTCTAAGGAATCTGGCATTGAGCATTTAGTGAATATTTTTGTAACAGTCCTATTGAATAAGATGGTCTTGCAGAGTTTCTCAACCTGTGGGTCGAAACCCCCTTTGGGGATTGGATGACCCTTGCACAGGGATAACCTAAGACTGTCAAATACAGATATTTACATTTTGATTCATTACAGTAGCAAAATTACAGTTATGAATTAGCAACAAAAATAATTTTATGTTTGGAGAGGCGTCACCCAACATGAGGAACTGTGTTAAAGGGTTGTAGCATTCAGAAGTCTGGAAGCCACTGGTTCAGGAGTTAGGGAGATAGCTCAGACATTAAGAGCTTGTATTGCTCTTTCAGAGAATCCAACTTTGATTCCTAGCACTCATGTTAGGTACTTAATGAAAACCTGTAATGGCAGCTCCAGAAAATCTGATGACTTCTGGATTCCTTCGCTATTGCACTCATATGTATGAACTGGACCCGCACATAGAAACTTCACACACACACACACACACACACACACACACACACACACACACACGGTTTATAGAGATCCTCAGAAGAAAGGGAGAAAAGATTGGGATGTTAATGGAGCTTACTTTTCATGGACTGAAATCTCTGAAATTGAGTCAAAAGAAATATCTCATCTTTTCAAATTTGACTTTTTTTTTCAAATATCTCTTACTGTGATGGAAAACTGACTAACAAGGATTGAATCTCAAAGTTTCATAATCTGCTGTGTGGTAATTATGCTTCTAGACTGTATAATTACCAACTGCTGTCTTTCTGCCATAAAGAGGTACCATAATTCATGTGATCTGTCTGTATGTGTGAATGTAAGGTGACTTCTAGTCATCCATTACTGGAACAAACCCCACAGTAGGTTACCTAGAGAGAAATCTCCATGAATGTTCTTTGGAATGAGTTGCTAAATGAAGACATGATCAGTCAAAAGCTGTGATCTTTGGAAAGCCTTTTGATACTGAGTTCCAAATCACTCTTTGGAAAGATACTACAGAAATCCCTGCGGCTGTCATGATCATTGCCAAAAATCACATAGTAGGTACATTGAAATGAGACTTTCAGGGCATTTATGCTACTGCGTGTTGTACGTAGTTTTAGGTCCCAATGTTGTGAGATGGTTTTTCATTCTTTTATTATTTTCAACAGTGTCACGATATATCTTTAAGACTTTACACACGCAGCTGTTCTCATCATATTCAGCAATTCCTAGTTTTATCTTTCTTTTGCACAACTGTTTTTTCAACAGTGAAGAATAATCTATGGTAGCTGTGCTCTCAGTCTGGAATGAGGGAGTTCACTTAGTATATAGCAAGCAAAAGAAAAAGAGTAAGTGGCAAGTGGCAGAGAGAGAGGAGCAGTAGGTGGATATCAAAGTCACCAAATCAGGCCCCAAAAAATGTGCAGTAGAGACAATCGGAGTAGACACATTGAGAGGACAAACAAAAGGTAATGTTCTTAGACTGGGGGACTTAACAAATGGCAGCAGGAAGTGACTGGGGAAGCCCCATTGATGAGACCACCTGGGGTTCCGGGTGGAGAAAGCCTTGGGTGGAGCAGAGTGTTCCCTTGGGTGAGGCTTCTAAGTGAAGAATGAATCCTAGCAGATGAACACCGTCATCATTTAGATGCTTATAATCATGACTGGGGAGGACAGGCTGATAAAGTCACAGGGAAGTTCCAACTAGAGAGCCTCAGGCAGAACAGAGTCATTTCCCCCTTAGATCCGCTCCAGGCAACTCTGCCTCTGTAGACAGTTATATCATGGAAATAAACAATAGCAAAGCTTGTCAGAAATGGTTCCCCTTCTAGCTGTTCTCAAGGGCATGATGTTATTACTAGTATGGGATTGTTTTAATTTTTTCCTTCCTCCCTGTTACAGAGTTGGGGGTTGGCCTGATCCAGGACAGGGGGTTCTGTAGAACACTTGGCATAAACATATCCGGGTTTGAAGTAGGAGAAGAGGACAATCCCATTCCAGACCTGGCTTCTCAGTGAGCTCAAAACTGCATGTGACAGTACCCAATGCAGTGTACGTTACACTGCTAACAGTCACGTCAGTTCACCCTCAGCCTTCCCTGGAACAACTAGACACCTGTCATCTGCTACTTTTCCAATCTCGGATTCCTCACCAAGTCTTTATGACAGCAACGGAACAGGGAGCTTTCTCTCCTCTCATTAACTCCTCCAACAGCACTGTCTTATTCTATTCCTGTCACATCCATACTTGGCCCCAGAGTGAAGGCTGCGATGCGTTTTTTATTTCGTCCTACGTAAGGAGCCAGTCGTTCTTCTTCACCAGGCCTTGGCTTTCTCAGTGAGGAAGGCTGTGAGAACTGTGAGTTTTAAGCACCACTTCATCTTTAACAAAGTAGTCAGGTTTTGTATATGGGTCACTCTACCACCACAACCACAATCTTTGAATCTCCTCAGGCCACAATTGTAGTTGAGAATCGGATGAAGTCTTTTGGCCCTATACTTTTCTAAAGATGGATTGAGAGATATAGATATCTAATAAAAATGTGGTTAAGGACCAATGTTGGAAGTTCAAACTTAAAAATTTAACTGTTTATGCCTTGAGTTCTTTCTGTGTTGGTTGTAGATAGGAGGGTCCATATCACTACCTCTGTCTATCTACCTGTCTACTGTCTATCTCTATCTATCTATCTGTCTATCTATCTGTCTATCTATCTGTCTATCTATCTATCTATCTATCTATCTATCTATCTATCTATCTAATCTCTGTCATTTATCAATCTATCAATCTCTAATCTATGTATCTTTCATCTATGTAGCTATATATGTATGTATGCATGCATGCATGCATCTATCTATCTATCTATCTATCTATCTATCTATCTATCTATCTATGGTAAATTATGTTCAACCAGGAGGTGAGGAAACTAGCATCAGGTTCTTGAGGTTTACTCTGGAACTTCAGAATGACTGTCAGTACCCTCTAGCTGCTTGTGCTATTAAGTCTCTGTTTATAACAACACCATGGAAAGATGATTGAGAGGCATTCAAAACTATACTGGAAACAGGCCCTGGTCTTTAGTCCTTTAGGGACCATTAAACATTATGTGCTTCTTGTTCAATCTGCCCTAGAAGCTTGTGATTTGAGATTTCTTCTGCACATGGCTGAGTAGTTGTGATATGCCTGTCATTTCTCAAAACGAGGGCATGGATGTATAAGATATTAATTCCTGACGCAGGAGCACATTTGGAGAGGATGAATTAGTCCATTTTCAAATAAGACTGCATTGTTAGAGAACACATACATCATTTCTAAATGGTGAAGAGCAGGTTTTACATACATTTGTTTCTATTTAAAACATTTCAACTCTCAGTAAAATTACCAGCTCTTAACATTTATATATGGCAATTTTCCTGATGGGGAAAGGATTTGTACCTGTCATTACCCCTGAGGATGGTGCTGCTTTTTTGAGACTATTGGAATCAGGAGCTAGGATTTGCCTTCAATTTAAACAACCACATGTGCGTATATTCTTTTTGCTTTTATTTGTTATTTATTTTTAATTGAATTTATTTATAGATTCTCCAGTATCTGAATTAGCCCATGTGTCTATTTTTAATTCATTTTTATTCACCAATAATTTAATTAGCAGATAAAATAAAATATAGTCATGTCCACCCCCTCCAACTCCCCCATATGTCTCCCAACTTTACATTTTCCTCCTCCTTCTCCTCTTCCTTCTCCTCCTCCTCCTCCCCCTCCTCCTCCTCCTCCTCCTCCTCCTCCTCCTCCTCCTCCTCCTCCTCCTTCATAATCCACTAGGTCTAAGTAGTGGTGCCCATATGTGCATGGGCACAAGATCATCACTAGGTGCTCCCTAACTGGGGATTTTGTATTTTCTCCTCTGTATCTGCTACTTTTTATTTAAGGGAAATTAATGCGACACACAGCACTTACAGTAAATACTCTAACTTTGTATTTGCATTTGAATTATTCTCCTTCTTTAAGGCTAATATATGATGCAATTTGGTAGTAAACCTAAGAATGCTGACTGAATCCTTTTGCCTAACATTATATGCCTCAATGTCCCTAATGCATCCTCCACATGAGCAAACAGACAGGCTCACAGCCATAATTCCCAGCGAGAAGAATTTACTTCATAATTTTGTTGTTGTTGTTTCTGGTAATGCTGGTGTAACTGTGGATGGCATCGGCTTGCGTGGAATGAGGAGCTGACTCAAGCTATCAATGACCAGTTTTAAGTGGTCTCTGTAGCTCTCAGCCATCTCTGGGTCCCTCAGGTTTGAATCATCTCTCTGTAGCAGTCATTGGACCCAATTTCATGAAGGACAGTTTTGAGCTTACTTTGCTCCAATGTATTGCTGAAAAATGAAGAGGCAGCCTCATTTGGGATATGCCTGACACTCGTGGCTTAAATTGGCCTGCCGTGAACCTGAACTTAAGGAACAGTGACTCGGCTTAATTAAGTGTCTCTGCCTCAGAGAACCTAACCTTAGTTTCAGGTCAAGGTTGGTACCTCCGGGTGGAAATTCTCATTTGGATCCTTTCTGTAAAATTTTAGATTCTGTTTTCAGACCCCTTTACTAGGGATCAAGTTTCCAAGTAAAAGCAGGGAGCAGCATTTTTTTTTTTCTTAGAGCTCTTCAGCAAGTGGGTACTTAATCTGTTTCTAGCTTTCCTTTTTGTGAGAAATAGGTTAATTTTGTGAATGAAAGGGGCTGTCAGTGCTAACTGAACTGTGCCAAGAGCAAGATGGTCATTTTCCCTCTATCTAACCTCTATCATCTATCAACCTATCCAATCTCTAATCTATCTATCTATCTATCTATCTATCTATCTATCTATCCATCTATCATCTATCTATCTATCATCTATCTATCTATCTATCTATCTATCTATCTATCTATCTACCTATCTATCATCTAATTCTCTCCCTCTCTCCTTCCCTCCTTCTCTCCTTCCTCTTCTCTTTTTATTTCTCTTCCTGTCTTTCTCCCCTCTGCCCTCCATTGTTCTTATACTCTTTCTTATTCCCTCTGAAAACATCTTCATCTAAAATACATAATTATCACACAAAGTCATAAAGGCCATACAGTTTTGGGATTTGTTGCATTTTTTGTCTTGTTCTAGAGAAGGTCAGTGGAGGCCAAGGACTGGTGTTGGGAAAGAGGTACTAGAGAGAAATGTTTGCAGCAATGGAGACTCTCTCAGTCTTGATTATGGTGATACTCAAGCAGCTGTGTCACCTGTCTAGAGCTGCCAGACTGAAGCTTAATCAACAGAAATGCACTACCTGGCTATTGTGGAGGCTGAAAGCTCAAGTGCTCTTCCTTGCTTGTGGAGGGCTGTGTTCTCACTGTGTCTGTGTGTAGCTTTCCTTCTGTGCATAGAACTGTTGGTGTCTTTTCCTCTTTTGTGGAGGGCATGTATGCAATAGAGAAACCAGAATGAATAAACACACACAGTTTTCTTTTCAGTAAAGGGGGTGTGCAAACCTGTTTTTCACACAGAAGGCTGGGGATGGCTGTGTTAATAACCTGGTCATCTTTGCTATTCTGTAAATCCAGGCCTCACTGGAAGTCTTTTATCCTGATCATTGTCTCTCGGTCAATAGAACTCATCCTTCTGAGAGAGGGCCCATGTACTTTGCAAAAAGAATTTGCTCTTATGCTTATTCCAACCCCATCTTCCCTAGACTCTTCTCCTGAGCACTGCTTCTCAGACAGAAGAACCCATTCTTGTGGGAGAGGCCATAGGGCCTTTGTGATTTGCAAAGACATGTACTCTGCAAAGAAGTTTGGATGTTGCCAGGCCTTAAGCTTTGTTGGAATAGTTGTCATAAGGAAACTTTCTCTAAAACTTTTACTGTGTTCAAAAAGTAAAAAGTAAACTGCTTAGGGTCAGATTCCAGAAGTTTGAACCAGCCTGGCTAAGTCATGAGGGTCTGTGTTTCCTTCTTGACTCTCCATGGATTATTTCACTGCCAACCTTAGTGTTTACGGGAACACCCACAGCTTTTCTCTGAAGTCATCAGAGTACTGGATCCAGACTCCTTCCCTTATGGCTCTGTTAAACTTAATTACCTCCTGAAAGGTCCTATATCTAAATACAGTCATGTACTACATAATGGTGGTATGGACAACAATGGGACACATATTTAGGGTAGTCCCATAAAATGATGTCACAGAGTCTCACTATGGCATCTCAGTTCATATAAATAGGTTATGGTGTCTACACAATGACAAGAGTCTCTGATGAAGTATCTTTCAGGACATATCACTGCTGTGGGTGATTACTTGGCTGCTGTATAGTTATTGAGATTTACATCTTCCACATGGAGATTTGGAGCCCATATAATTTAGACCATAACAACCATGTAATTAAAATTTGTAGGGTTGTGTACCTGAAAAGAATGCATTTTCTTTATGTGTATAATACCTTAATAGAAAAAGCAAGCATTAGTCATCATGGAAAAATTATTATGTGCTTTAAAACAGAAAACACATTTCTGTAACAATCCAGAAAAATATGATTTGTTTGTTTTTATGACAATAATTTTTAGAAATGAAAAACAATAAAAAAAGAAAAAAAGAAGAGTCACAAGCCATTTCCATGGGGTGCTGAACGAATTACATACCCTTTTCAAGTAATACTGCTTTTGACTCTGTAATGTGATTAGTAAACAGAGCAATTTAGGGCAGAGCGTTCTTGTGGAAGGGATCTGCAATGTAGGTTACATTAGAAATCCATTGGGATGGGCTGGTCTGGAGAAGCAGATGGGAAAGTTTGTTGCTATGGGTAATAGCCAAGTTCATATTTTTTCTAGGTACCTTGATTGAGAGAATGTTGAGGTCAAGGTCAAAATAATTTGGGACAGCTTTTAGGGCAAGTAGCCTAATGTAGGGAGTGTAAGATGTTGGCTTAAATCTTGGGTGTCGATTATTCAAATTAAAGAGCTTCTCTCTCTTGATCTTTATTCCCTCACCTGGAAAAGGGGGCATACAAAAGCTGGCATGCAATGTTATAGTGAAGACTTGACTCAAAGAGCAAAATCCACAGACATAGACTGTTGTTAGGAATTTTTTTTTAAAAAAAAAAAGATTATTATCTTATTTGTGAGGTGTTTTGCCTGCATGTATCAGTACACTGTATGCATGTAGTACCTGTGGAGGCCTGAAGAGGGTGCTGGATACCCTGGGACTGGAGTTACAGAAGGTTGTGAATTGCCATAGAGGTGTCAGGAATTGAGCTTGTCTCCTTAACCACTGGGCCACCACTCCTGCCTTCACGCAGAAGGACATCCTTGTTATTTGATATCAAGCATGAGTTGTATGGCAGGTTTATAATGAATCACGTACAAAGATATTGAAAGAATCTTTCAGTCTCTCAGATCAGACGTGGTCTAGCACCCTGGAGAGCTCCTCTTGAAGGCCATTGGCTTTGTCTGGAGAAGGCTGGAAGACTTTTCTCCACTAAGACCCCCAGACCTGTGGACACCTTGTTGAAAATGTTTTTCTCTTGCTATGATTATTTGGTTTCCAAGGAGTTGAAGACGTCATTATTCATCCAAGAACATTTGGATCCTGAGTCAGAAGGGCAAGTCATTTCTTCTATTCTAATTGGACTTTTCACAAGATTTCCCAAGCTGAGTAGCAGAAGCTCAGTTATAGAGATGAATAAAAAATAACAAGAAATCATTACTGTGCCCATGGCTTGGTATGGTTTCTAGTGCTTTGTGCTGGAAAATTGGATGGCTGCGTTATTGTTTTGTTTATTGTTTTATTTTCCTGAACCTGTGACTTTAGACGAACAGTTGTCATTCTTTGGCTTTAATTTTTTGATTATATGAAAGAATTTTGAGTTAAAGAACTTGATGGTGGTGTGGTGGTGGTGGTAGCGGTGGCAGTAGTGTGTGTGTGTGTGTGTGTGTGTGTGTGTGTGTGTGCATCTGCATGCCACAGCATTCATGTAGAAGTTACAGAATAACTTTCAGGAATCAGCTCTGAGGGTCAGCTCAGGTTGTCCGGCTTACATTGCAAATGATTTTACCCATTGAGCCATCTCACCAGCCTGTGTTAAGGGACCCTTAAGGACCAGTAATCTAGAATATTGTACATTTTGAAAATGGAAATGACATCAGTCAATTGATCAATATAAGGTTTAGCATCATATTTACTTCATGTCAAGGTCTGTGTTGTGTGCTGAAAAGTTAACCAGTGAGTCAGATATAGATGGACGTATGGACAGACTTGAATTGTTCTCTCATCCAGGATCAATTCCTCCGAATTGATGTTTATTTATGATGTATAAGACATTTTAGTTTTATACGTGTCAGAATTAGGTTAAAACATGACACAAAAGCAGGCCTGATGGCATACACCTCTAATTTCAGTATTTGGGAATCTGAAGTAGAATGAAGACTGTGAGTTCTAGGCTAGCCCGCGCTACATAGTAAGACTCTGTCTAAAAACAAAAACAAAACAAGAATACAAAACAAAATGAAACTAAACAGCATCAAAGCTAAGTAAGACGCTTAGCTGTGACTGACAGGTAAGTACATGTTGTATATTTAAGTGCAAATCAAGTTCTCAACTCAGTTCTAAAAGGCACAGGAGGAGGGACACAGTGATACCGCTAAGTATCTGGTCCACTGTGTTCAGCGTCCAGTCCGGGCTTTGCACAGTGTGAGCATTATCACCTATTATCAGCTGCACTAATTTGGAATCACCTGGGAAACACACTCCAGGATGTGTCTGTGCAGATGTTGGAATCACCTGGGAAACACACTCCAGGATGTGTCTGTGCAGATGTTTCCAGAGAGTCTTAACAGAGGTTAAGACTTACCCTGAATAATGGCAGCACCATCTCATAGGATCCTGTCCTAAGTAAAAAGGAAGAAGACTTAGGATCTGGAGTTGGTGTGAATGAGAGGTGATATCTATCTTTAAGTATCTGAACAAATGTCATTGGGAAGAATTACTAGAATTATTGTAGTTAGATTCAAAGGACAGAATTCAGCCAAAAAGAGATTTCCAAAGAATGAGATAAACTAGCTTCAATGTATGAAAGAATTTTTTTTTGATATTTTGCATTGTTTGAAAATAGAACTCAAGCCTCCAACCAGGTAATGACGTTCACGCCATAGTGAGCATTCAAGTGGCTGATTTCCACGTCTCGGAGATGGTCCAGAGGGAGCCCTGCACTGGTCACTGGCCAAATAAGTTTGTGTTCTCAGGGGTTTTTGGATGGCATCTGAGAATCATCTAGGGCATCATTTGGGTTGTGACCTCTATCTCCAAAAATACTTACAATAAAATTCATAGTGCTATCAAAATTACAGTAGCAAAAATAATAATTTTATGGTTGGAGTTCACTACAACATGAGGCACTATATTAAAGGATAGCAGTGTTAGGAAGGTTGAGAACCACTGATGGAGGGGTTGAGCTCAGGAATTGCTACTGGGCATGCACCTCAGCTTGTTATGATAAAACCCAATGTCAGAGTAGGCTGTTTAGCTGAAGTGGGACTGGAGGGGGCTCCTTTCACCTGTATTAGGGAAAGACTGAACTCTAGTGTGAAAAGGCTTCAGGCAGAGACATGAAAACAAATGAGCAAGGCTGAGAATGTAGTTCAGTTCATGAAGCTTACCTAGCAAGGAAACATTCTGAGTTTGCTACCCAGCACAACACAACCTAGGTGTGGTACATGCCTTTGATCCTGTATGTAGGGGATGAAGGTGAGAGGACCTGCAGTTCAAAGTCAAGATCACTCTCAGCTACACGGCCAGTCTGAGAGCCAACCACGTTACAAGAGACCCCATCCCCACAAAGAGAAGAGAAAATATGAGTGGCAGGCACATTTTGGGGTTAACTAGTAAGAACGGAGCTGTTGAGTTCAGGAATACAATGAGAAGGTAAGGTCAGTGTGTGGAGAGCTTCAGGGGCTCATGTCCATGTTCAGATCACCCAGTTAGGCTTCCCAGATGAACGCAGCACTTACAAAGAATCTCTGTGGAAGAATGAATAAAAGCAAATGCAGATGTAATACTTCCTCCGCTACTATGGTGTGGTTTGATGTAAAAAGTCCCCCATAGGCTCATGTGTTGAATACTTGGTCCTTAGATGATGGTACTGTTTGGGGAGGTTGTATAACTTAGGTAAGATGGGTCTTAGCTGGAGAAAGTGGGTGAGTGCTGCATGTGGGAATGGAGGTGAGGTTTATAGCTGGGTCCCACTCCCTGTTCCATCTCTCCTTTCTGATTCTCCAGGACGTGGGCAACCCCTGCCTCCTGCCTTCCCAGCTATGTGGACTGTATTCTTTTAAACTGTGATAAAAAAACAAACATTTCCTCCTTATCTTGTTTAAAGCAGGTATTTTATCACAGCATAGGACAAACAAGTGATGCTCTCAGTGTTCTTAAACCATGGATCTGGACCTCTTCACCATGCCAGTGTTACGCTTAATTATACAATGTGTGGCAAACGGCCCATAGCCTTAATGTTCCTTTCTATTCATAGCGTACAGGAAGATAAGACATCCTGTGTCATCATTCTTCTAGCCTCAGTTGACACAGGAAGCACTTAGAGGTCCCTTCAATACAAAGGGACAAATCACAGGACTAGAAGCCAATTGTCAAAGTTTTCTCTTAAATGACAATTTTTTTTGTTTGTTTTGCCTATGGCCAATCCAGCTTCTGGCAAGTCAGCACTTTTGTTTTTGTCTCAAGGCAACCCTTAAGTTAATTAGCTGCAGTTATTAGCCCTGCTGCCATAGAGTGCACAGTAACAGAGGAAGGAAATGAAGGCACCAGGGAGAAGCAGTTGGGTGTTCTGCTAATGGCTAATGGCCACACTGGTCAATTAAGGCCCTCCAAAACCCAAAGCAATACTGACCCCAGAACACAGGGGACAAAGGACAATTTGAAGTGAAAAAATGTGTACTTACACAGTGTTTTCTCTGGTATCCTCCCACATTCTGAGGCAATGATATGTCCCTGAAGAGGGATTCCTGTGGGAATAAATCACAGCAGGCAAAAAGAACAGTGAGGCTTGTTAGAAGCGGTGGTCGGAAGGCTTCTTCTCTTACTAGATGTGTGATTTGGGGCCAGTCGGTTCCATTATTGTAGAACCAGCAGCCAGATGGTGGCTCACATCCATCTGTAATGGATCCGATGCCCTCTTCTGGTGTGTCTGAAGACAGCTACAATATATTCACATATATAAAATAAATAAATGAATATTTAAAAAAACCAACCTGAGTAGCTTTGGTATCTCCCCTGTAATGTCAGCATTCAGAGAGAATGAGGCAGAGTCCACTCAGGGCAGGCTGGATAGCTAGACCAGCTGAATTGGAAAGCTCTGGGTTCAGCAAGAGACCGTAACTTGGGGAAAACAAGTAGAGAGTGCTTATGAAGACACTTGATGTCAGCCTCTGGCTTACATACACACACACACACACACACACACACACACACACAGAGAGAGAGAGAGAGAGAGAGAGAGAGAGAGAGAGACAGAGACAGAGACAGAGACAGAGACAGAGACAGAGAGAATGATAATGTTATATGGGTTTGGGTCTATTCAGCATGTAGGTTATAGTCTATCACAGGTAGGAACTCAAACAGTAGTTAGTATAGTAGGCCAGCCTGTTTGCTATTCCATATGAAATTACCCCTGGCCAAGGAACTCTCAGTCAAGTACAAATAAAAGAAACTGTGAAGGAATGCTGCTTTTTGGTACACACAGGCTTGGCATGCTGTCCTCTACAGCCCAGGATCATCTGAACAGGGAATGGTACTGCCCACAGTGAGCAGGGCCCTCCTACATCAATTAGCAAGCAAGGAACTGGCTTCCTCATAGACATGCGCACAACCCAATCCTGACAAACTAATTCCTCAAGGCTCCCCTCTCAGACAACTCCAGGATGTGTCTAGTTGACAATTAAAGTTTACTTGGACATAGCCATTTGGGGAGCCGAGGACTTTTTCACGTTTCAGCTCACTGGGGACTTTTTTCTCTTCCCTCAGGTGGTATCACCATCTAAAATCTAGACGAACATCACAGAAAGGAGAGAGACACATGTATAAAATTCTCAAATCTCTTTTCCCTGAAAAAAATTATGAGACACAGGGATGTGACTGCTCTTAGCAAACTCCCTAGAGGAGTGGGGTAAGCAACCTTTGCTCTTCCACAGAAAATGACTAGAAGGAGCCTAATGGTTTAGGGTCATCTAGATTAGAAACCAGTCTCCAGCAATGCTGCTTACTGCCTCTGAGTTAAACTGCTAGACAATACTGACATCCCAGAAAGAGGTAGCTATGCTTGACTCCGTGTTTGCCTGCTCTTCAGCACTGAGCTGCTCTGGGGTTTGCTGGTTACAATGACAAAGACCATGTCAGACTCCCAAGTCAGTTCAGGACTCTTATCTTGTGTCTGCTGCATTTGTACTCGAGTTTGACAAGCATGCCTGCTCTATCTTTGGAAGCTAAAAGTTCTTGTACCTTCTCCAGCTCCAGCAGAGGCATCCTGAGCCCAGATCATTGCTATGGGGGCTGTATTATGAAACACACTCCCAATGCCCTTTGCCTCTCTTTCAAGTAATTTCACAAGCAATAGAGTTTTGTGGCAGAAAAAAATATGGGACTGTCAGTATAACTGAGAAAAAATTATAATTTACAAAAGTTCAATATTGTGTCTGAAGTTTTAGTTCCTGCTTTAAGACACATGGAGATATGTGGATGTATACTATGGTTGGGGGGCTACATTGCACATGCTTTTCAGAAATCATTTAAAATTATGTTATTAGCATATTCCAGGGTTAATAACTCAGTTACACAATAAATATACATTATTCTAATGTAAACGTTCACCCCAATATATCAAACTATTCCCATTTTGAACACTTAACTTATCAGTGCTTTCTGTTTAGCCTTTCAGGTACTTCTAATACACTTGTTTATCTTTTTTCCATAGGGAAAAGTTTCCTCCTCCTCCTCTTCTTCTTCCTCTTCTTCCTCTTCCTCCTCTTCCTCTTCCTCTTCCTCTTCCTCTTCTTCTTCTTCTTCTTCTCCTCTTCCTTCTCCTCCTCTTCCTCCTCCTCTACCTCTTTCCTTCTCCTTTTGTTCTTCCTGTTCATGGTCTTGTTCTTGTTCTCATCCTTCTCCTCCTTCTTCCTCTTTTTTCTCCTCCATCTCTTCCTCCTTCTCCCTCCCCCATCTTCCTTCTCTAGCTCTGTCTCCTCCATCTTCCCTCCCTCCTTCTCTTTCTTTTTTCAGTTTCTGTCTTTTGAGACAGGGTATCATGTAGCCCAGGCTTACCTTGGACTCACTATATAGGTTTGTACATTCTGATATCCCTGCCTCCATCTCCTGAGCACACTAGGACTACAGGCATGAACCTCCATACTGGCTTCTGTGGGATAAGAAGATTGAGCACAGGGCTTTCTGTGTGCTAGACAAAACTTTACCAGCTGAGCCATATCCCCAGCACATGCCTAGGAAGAATTTCTAAAAGTATAATTTGTGGGCCAAATGTTTTCAAATTTGAGAGGACATACACACACACACACACACACACACACACACACACACACACACAAACCACATCATTTATGCATATGCATATTTATATGTATACTCAAGCTGCCATTTAACACATTGTGTGAATGTACATCATCAGCAACAGTATAGAAGTGTGCCCTTCTACTGTCATTATAGCTGTCACCATCATCACCATCATCCTCATCATAGTTATTATATGACATATACTATATGATGTAGTGTTGCCTAGCAACTGTCTAAACACTATTATAGCAACTTAATAAATTGCCACGATAGCCGAGTGGCAGATGCCACCAGTAATCAAAATTGCAATGGATAGTCAAACCTAAAAGCCAAGTGTGTGAGTAAATACAAAAGTGAAAAAATTTAGCCACATCTTCAAATCCTGCTTTAAATAGTAATCACTATGAAAAGTTTTGTAATGAATTCATCCAGATCTTTATATGTATCAAGTATGAGCATGCACCTTTTATAAGCATATAGAGGGGACAATATCATACTCATCATTACCCTTTTATAACCTGTTCTCTTTTTCCTAATGTGTCATGGACACCTTTCCACATCACTCCACAAAGATGTGCCTCATGATCCTTTGTTTGTTTTCAAGGCACAGTTTCACTTATGTAGCCCAAGCTAGCTTTGATCTTATGACTATCCCTTCTGCCGCTACATCCAGAGTGCTGGGATTACAGGCATATGACACCACCTCATGATCCTCATTTCCTTTAACAGGCATGGCATTCTAGAGTACGGATGGACCATATAGGCCCGTGTGTCTCTTGTATCACTCAGTCAGGCCTTTTGGTTGGTAGATTTTGAGCACAGCCTCAGGGCACTTAGGGGAGGTCTGCGCTCACAGCAACTGACCTGTGAATGGAAAAGGCTATTCTCTTATAGAATATAAGATATCTGAAAAGCTCAGTGTAATGAATGGAATAGATGATGAGAAAATCTACCCTCAGCAAGTACAGCTATACACCTCTGCTTAAATAATGCTGTGTGAAACTGGGTAAGATTGAGTTGGAGACCTCGGGAAATCTTACCAATTGAGAGTGTTTTGGTAATCATAATATCAAAAGTTGTATTAAGAAAAACATGTAGGTACCATGGTGGCTTGAGTTCTGGCATTGAGCAGGCCAGGTACCATGTTGACCAAAGCATTTAAAAAACAGATTATGTGTGTGTGTGTGTGTGTGTGTGTGTGTGTGTGTGTGTGTGTGTGTGTACATGCATTCATGTATTTGGGTACAGGTATATATATTGTGGTACATCATACACATGATGTCACCTAGTTTGAGGCAGTGAATCCTCCTGTCTCTGCCTCCTATCTCACCACAGGAGAAGTAGGATCACAGATATCACTATGGTGTCAAGCTCACATGACTTCTGAAGGTCAGTGCCTTATCCACTGAGCTACCTTCTCAACCTCCAAGCAGGATGCTGATCCTTTCTGTTTGTCATTGTATTCCTGGTTTGGACTGCTGGACCATGAGAGTCCTCTAGCCCTGTCACTGTGCAAGCCAAAGCAAAATCCATCTCTGTGAGCCAGATTATGGGAATGGACTTAGCATCTCATGTTCCCTAAAGAATAATTTTAACTCTTGGTTTGTGCCCTTGACATTTCTTGGGGATGGAAAAATGCACAAAGGAGAACATTTGATATGAACTCAGAATGAGAATGATGAGTGATCCAGCAGGTCCACTATTCAGTCTCGCAGAAATGGTGCATGAGAGAAATCAGCCCCTAGTATTTATGCTTTCCCATCTCAGACACGGTCCAAATAGATTTCAGCCAGGATTTGGGAAGCTCTGCTGTCCTTACCCAGGGATGCACTGCATCTGCATAGGTAAATTCACTAATATTGGGAAAGTGAAAAACAGTCAGTTCATAGCACACCAATTAATACTTCGGCAGAAAATGAAACTAAGTGATAGAGTTGAAACTGAGTAGCAGGATTATGGATAACCTACATCTTTTTTTTTCCTAAACTTTGCTATGTTTTTCTCAGTTCCCCAGATGAATGAGTGGTCCTTTCACAATAAAAATGCAACAAAAGTAATTTCAGTGATGAATAAAAGAGAGTCAAGCAATATACCACTTGCTACTAGATCAACAGCTTGTCTACCTTTTCCTTGTCAGCACTTTTCAAGATTACCTTAACACATACATAATAATTTTAGAAGAGAAAAAAACAACTGGGGAGGCTGTTCATGCCAAATTCTTGTGCTCCTCTTTCCTTCCAGAGTTTGTTGGGAACTTCAATGTCCCTAATGAAATCTGGCCTCTTTCTCCTTCATTCTAGACAAAGGCAGACATTTGGTTAAGGTCTGGTCAGCGAACTGTAAAAAGACGCAGTGCTGGCCTGTGGTCTAACTTGGCTGACCTAGGATTATTTGCCTGGACCTCAGAGTTAAAGTTTGGAGCTGTAGTATCTAAATTCTGACAAGAAAGAACCTAAAGCAGTTTGTGGGGGGGAAGCCAAGGAGCAAAAATAGAGTTACCCGGGATGTAGGGGCCATCTTGGATACTCTGGACACAGAGCTTCTGAAAGATTCCTGTCAACATTGTGCTTCAGGAGACAACCAGCACCACACCATGCTTCAACTAGCGTATTCTGTACTCTTTCTTTCTTTCTTTCTTTCTTTCTTTCTTCCTTCCTTCCTTCCTTCCTTCCTTCCTTCCTTCCTTCCTTCCTCTTTTGCTTTCTTTCCTCTCTCTCTCCCTCTTTCCTTCCCCCTCCTTCTCTTCCCTCCCCCTCTCCCTCCCTTCCTTCTACCCCCTCTCCTTTCTTTCTAATTGTTGTTGTTTATTTGTTTTGATTTTTTGTGGTATGAGGGCTGAGCCAAAAACATTGTACATTCTAGGTAAATACTTTATACATGAGTGACACCCTCAACCTCTGATTCTTTATTAGTTATACCTGAGCATATTTTTAAAAAGACAAATACAACCTTTTTAAAATGAGAGAGAGAGAGAGAGAGAGAGAGAGAGAGAGAGAGAGAGAGAGAAACATAAGCTACAATTCCTAACTGCAGAGACTATCTTTTTAAAAATGGGTTTAGTGGAAATGCAATGAAATTTACTTAGAATGGAAATGCAAGGTAATGTTCTAAAAATTAAAGATCATCTGCAGCTCCAGCAAATCTCCCATGTTTCTCATTGTCAACACTCCCAGCATGGTGGTGAGCTCATTATTTTTGCATTTGGAGACATATTTGTTAATATACCCTAGCAACTAGGAAATCAGTATCCCACCACATGCCTGAGCTGAGAGCATTTGTCATGGTTTGTGTTTCCTCTAAAGAGTGCAGGACAGACCTTGATTTGTCAAAGCTCCAGCATGGGGATAGTTACTTGAAATGTCAGCTGGAAAACACACTAGCACATGGGGGTGTTTGTCACTGATCCTGTAAAATGAAGACTCAGAATTCTGTTGATGCTTCCTGCTTCTGCTCTCTGATCAACAATGCCCCAGCTCTGTGTAGCTTTTCAGGACACATCTTCCTGTCACTAGGGGTTTCATTCTAGAAGGAAGAAAGGCTAAGAAAAAGAAAGCACGCATACACACACACACACACACACACACACACACACACGTACACGCACACATGCACATGCACACACCATTCCTCTCTGCCTAAGGACAGGACACTGAATCAGCCCAGATGCCTCTCTGCTGTGTCCTGTAGATATTGATATTTTTTTTGAATGAGGTAGTCATTTTTGTTCAGCCAAAGAAACGAAGCCATTACCAAAGAAAGGAGACTCTGATGTGTTCAGCCCTGTATGAGGTGTAGTGTTGGGGGTTGACGTGGGAGGTTGGGTGTTACTCAGCCTCTTACATTAGATATTCAATATTCAGCCAGGAGATTAAAAAAAAAGAGGAGGATTTACCAATTTAGGGGAGATTAACCTTTGTTTATGTGCACAGATCTCCTCCAACCTAATAATTATCAGGGTGTATTTTCTTTCTTCCCACAACCCTCCTTTGGGAGGCAAGGTTTCTCTGGTTCAGGTTTTGCTGTCCTGAAACTTCTCTGTAGACCAGGCTGGCCTCAGACTCAGAAATCTGCCTGCCTCTGCCTCCCAAGTACTGGGATTCAGATGTGTGTCACTGCACTAGCTTATTTATTTTCTTCAAAACAATTCTATACCATGTTCTCATGCCAGATGTTCACCCGCACTGATCCAGAGTAAGGCATGAGGCTTGGAGGGAGAGAAGAGAAATAGAAAGTTCCTTTTACACATAGGCAAAATCAGAGGTTATGAGGTGGAATGGGATAGATGCTTAAGGGCAGACATACAAAACAGTGCATAGCATCTGTAAGAATTCGTGTGTAGAATGATAAATGAATATACACACATATGCACACAGAAGAATGAGCACTAGGATCAGAGTCACGGAAAGGAACCTACATTCACCTCTCCAAAGCATTGCGTAGGCACTAGTTTAAAGAATGGACTTTACAATTCCAGTTGCCAAAATTGTGTCAACTTGGGGAAAGACGATATAACATGTTGACACTTTAGTAACACTTCAGAGGACATATGTCCTGTGTTCTGGCAGCCCTTTCCTTGCTCCTTGGTAAGTTTAATGAGGTTAGAGTTCACAGCAGTTGTGGAGCCCAGTGCTGATGCACGTTGTAGATACATTCGTTAGGTAAGAGGTCTGTCGGTGTATGTGAGCTTTTTCTGTGCTGACGATGCCTCCTTGTGTGTCAGCACTTTACAGATAAGCTGAGAGTGACATGGAGCTGCTGCTACCCTTCAGTTCACCTTCTGTATTCAAATGGGTAAATAATTCACATACTTCAATAATTCATTATTAGTAACAAATGATTCCCAGCACAGCCGACAAATGATGGTGACTCACCAGCTTGCTGTGACTCTGGCTTTCGGCCACCTCCATTAACCACAGTTTATCACACCTTTGCTCCAATCTGATTGGATGTCTTCACAAGCCTTGTTTACACAAATCACTATGAGAACAGGGCGCCTTTCCGAAACTGCAAACAGGAGAATGACTGGAAAGATAGGCAAAGTTCAAGAGCAAAGTGACTTAGACTACATATCAGAAGGTGTGTGTTTGCGGGCTTGCCATGCTTGTGTATGTGTGCATGCTCTTGCCATGCGTGTGTACGTGTGCACGAGCATGCATATATACATGCTCTTACTCCATTCCTCAGGACCCATCTGTCTCTCCAGCTCTGGGACTACAAATCCACACCATCACATGCACAGCAAACCCTGTGAACTGATGAATTCTCTCTTCAGAGCAGGGAGATCTTGTCTGGATCTTCTGATTTTCCTCTTCCCGGGAATGATTTTAATTCCATCAAAAATATCAGTCTTTCCTCCTCTTCTCCATGGCAAATAATTCTTACTGCTAATCTTCTGTGATGAGAGCACCGTGACCAATCTGACTGCTGCTCCAGATTCCAAAGCCCACAAACACGTTTGCTCTAAGCTTCTCCTGAACGATGACAAAATCTCCAGAAGCAGCATGCTTTCATTTCCCTCGGGTAGTTCAGGCTTCCAAACTAAGTTTCCCCCCACTCCCCCCCCATTTTTAGCTTTTTTCTGAGCTTCATTTTGCATACCTGCCAGCTTTGGGTTGTACTTGAGGCCACCAAGCTGGAGATGTGCCAAGTGGAGAAGGAACGAATCCCAGCAGAGCCTGGGGCTTAAATAAGAGGCGAAGGCAGGAGAAGACATAGCTGCAGACTTCCTGCTATCTTGGGAATAGGTTAAAGTTGGACAGGACAAGAAGGTTAACACTGAGGAAAACTGCTATGGCCGATTCAGAGTAGCACTTGTTATTTGAATATTTCAAACAGTAGCGGATGCTAACATGGTTCAATGGTAGGGTATTTACCCAGCATAGCAATATCCTCGGTTCAGTTCCCAGCACCATGCACGTGCTTGCACTGCTTACACACACACACACACACACACACACACACACACACACACACACACACACAATCTTACCACTGGTTTTACCACCAGTGATCTTAGGGAGAGTGACATCATGTGGAAGAAGCTGTCCATGACATCTCTGAGCAGCACTGGACTCTAAACTTTATCTGACCCTAAGGAGGTACTGTCCTAGTTCAGAGGATTGCATTTAGTATTCCTCCAAAAAAGGCAGGGAGTGATAAGAGACAAGAATAGCCACTCTGTTTTCATCTTCATGAGTTACTTTGTTATTTCGCAGGGATACTGGGCAGCTTTGCCATCATCATGAACACTCAGGTGACAGTCAGCATCCCCAGATTCTATCAGCCTTATCCTACTACCTTAAGGCTTCTGCATGACACTCTGAAGATGGATCATGGGCCTAGAGGCACGGCTCAACAGTTATGAGCGCTTGTCGCTCTTGCAGATGGCCCAGGCTTGATTTCTAGCCAACCAACATGGTGCTGGCTCATGGCCATCTGTAACTCTTGGGGAGTTTGAGACTGTTCCAGAAGGTCTCACACTGTCTTCTGATTTCAGTGTTTGGATATCAGACATACAATTGGTGAACATACATACATGTAGGTGAAATACTCATACATGTAAAATAAAATAAATATAAAAACCATTTGTTAAGATAATTATTTGAAGAAAACTGAATACTCTAGGGCTAATACTAATCAGTTTCTATAACAATTAAGTATTCTTGTACTTGGGCTCCATAATATATAATATTAGAGGCAGTGTGTGTGTGTGTGTGTGTGTGTGTGTGTGTGTGTGTACATTATGTAGCGTAGAGAGCAACCATGGGTGCCGTTCTTGAGCTACAATCAACCTGGTTTTGCTTTTGCTTTTACTGGCCCTAAGTTGGCTAAGTGGGTCAGGCTGGCTGGCCAGCAAGTCTCAGGGTCTCCTTAACTCTCCCTAACCACTGGGATTAGAAGCTCCTGTTGCCACATGGAATTATTTATTTATTTTTAGCATGGAACTTGGGGAATCAAACCTGGGTCCTTGTGCTTCTGAGGCAAGCACCTTACCAACAGAGCCATATATCTCCCTGGCCTTTGAGTGTTTGTGTGTGTGTGTGTGTGTGTGTGTGAGAGAGAGAGAGAGAGAGAGAGAGAGAGAGACAGAGAGAGAGAGAGACAGAGACAGAGACACAGAGACACAGAGAGATACAGAGACAGAGAATATGGGGGAAGTAGGGGAGCAGGGAGGGATGCAGTAAGCGAAGGAGAGAGAGACTTGTCTCTTGTCCTGAGACTCTGACTTCTTATAGTGTCACTTCTGATAGCGTCCTGTAATTTGAACTGTAAAATACCCTCTCACATCCCTAAAACATCTTTGACTCCATCTGTTCCAGCCATTCTGACACTGACTCCATGTTGTGGAGTTGCCAGAGAAGCCACAACACCCAAACACCAGTGAGTTCATGCCCAACCATGTGAGGACTCTTAGTTGTGATTCCTAGTGTGACTTAGATGACCTTAGTGCCCATCCATGTTGCATCTTGCTGCTTCCCAGAAGCCGTAGTTCTGGACACACGGTACGTGTGTGCGCCACGGCTCACACCATCACAGCATGACCAGCAGTGAACACGGCACCTCAGCTCAGATTTGAGACTCTGATATTATTACAAATGGCCGTGCTTTTACTGAACAGAGTTTTTGTTCTTATAGAAGAACAGTGATTCAGTTAGAGAAAACACTTTTAGTATTTGCCTATCATCATTCCCCAGTGTGTATCAATTTGTGTATCTTTAACTTCATAGTTAAAATGTTTGACTTTATAACTTGCTGTTTTTGCTTTTTGACTTGAGTTTCATTAAAAAAAAATGCAAAATTAAATTTGGCTTGGGATTATGACAACATCTCCAACCATACCAGAAATGTCCCTAAACACTACGTATTTGTGTGAAGTTGCTAGAACCAATGACTTAAAATCAAAATATCAGAGAACTCTGAAAACTGCTGAAGTTACTCTTCAACTATGTCCTGCAGTCTCAAGTATTCAGCTAAGACTTAATTATTTATGCAAAACCAGCACATTCATTTCATTAGCATGCAAATTAGCTTGTTAATTACAGTAAAATCTGTGTTTTAAAATAAATTTGTGATTTTTTTTCAGTAAACACATAACTTTTATGTCTTTTTAAGGTACCCATAAATGGTTTGAATGAAAAGGCAGTACCTGAAGAGTTTAAGAGCCTCCTACGGTTTGTGTTTGACTGCCCATTTCTGGAGGTTGGCCATCCAGGCTAAAGGTCTAAGTAGGGACTGCTCTCTCTGAAGGCTCTGGAAGGATGTGCTCCAGGCCTTTCTCCTGCCTCCCAGCTTTTTTGGTTTGGATAGCACACATCTAGTCTTTAAGGAGTGGTTTCTTTGACTGTCAGCATACAGTCATCTGTTTCTTTTAGTCTCCAGACCGTATCTTGCTGTGCAGTCCAGGTTAACCTCAGACTCAGGATTCTCCCAACTCAGTCTCCTAAGTGCTAAGATAACAGACATGCACTGTTACCATGCCTGGCTACATTTCCTGTGTTGATAACAGCAATAGCCATATTGGATTGGGGTTGAGGGGTTCCCATCCAGTGTGAGTTAATCTGGACCAATTTATGGCAAAAATGACTGCATTTCAAACCAAGCTCAAATTCTAAGGTACTATGTGTAAAGATTTCAACAAATAAGTTAGATAATATGTGGTATTGAGAAAAATTCAACTCCTAATGCATTCACTCTCAAATTTCCAGTGTGTGGAGAAATGCTTCTTAGCCTGAACTGACCAGAGACTTCGAGTTGTGTGAGTCCTTCTTATGTCCACTTGCCTTGGTGTACTAGCAACGGATTTCTTGTCACTGAAATGTTACTGTCTGTCAGGGACTTTACATATGCTATTTTAAACTTTAGGGCTATCACTATTACACTCATATTTTAGCTAAAGTAGCTGATGTGGGCTTGTCTGATAGAATGCCTCGCCTTAGTTCACTATCCCCTAATGACCCTTGAAACACTAAGGGATACTGTTCTGTCCAAATCAAGACAATTAACTTATCCCCCATTGTCAACTCTGGCTATAATATTCTGTGGAACAAATCTGGTCATTATTTTACGTAATAGGCATGCCCTGAACCCTAGCTATTGAAAGTGATCAGTAGGTAGAACAAACAAGGGTGGCTATTTTCTGTGGTGGAAAAATAGTACAAAGGTGAGACCAGTAGAAAGGGGTTCATATCCTGCCTGCTGAGTGGGCTAGCTACTTGGAGACCTTAAAGAAGCCGTAGCTATACTTTGAGCCACATATTATTAAATGTAAACTGTTTTTTTTTTGTGTGTGTGTTACTCTCATATGGGAGTGCGAAGATTAAGTAATACCATGGATAAAAAAAATGCCTGGCATTCACTCCGATTATTGAGAATCCTTCGTCTTCCTTTCTTTTTTCCATTACCTTCTGGGTGTTCTATGTGTATGTTCCCCGCAGCTATTGCTGTGGCCAAATTGGGCAAAATGTTGCATTTGCTTTAACAGTAATTGCTCGTGATAGAAAAGTAACAAATTAAAAGACTGTGAACCAAGGAAGTGTAAACAAAAATAAGATGGTATTTGAAGGTTGGGGGCAGGGAACTGCATGTTTCTCATTGGCGATCCACCCCACTGGGTTTCCGTGGTGAATTTATAAAACCTGAGAACCTCATAGCTGGGAAACTAATAATTCTTGTAGGAAATAGCTTTAATTAAAAATAAGAAATGGTGAGGCTGAAGAGATGACTCAGTGGTTAAGACTGTTGGCTGCCCTTCCAGAGGACCCGGGTTCAATTCCCAGCCCCTACATGGCCATTCACAACCATCTGTAACTGCAGTCCCAGGGAATCCAATGCCCCCTTCTGGGCTATGTGAGCACTGCATGCATATGGTATGCCTTACACACATGCAAGGGAAACACCCATCTGCTGAAGATGAAAGTAGAGAGTAACTAAAAAAAAAATATTTCCTAGGATTTGAAATCCAAACACAAACAGGTGAAGAGACAGAGGGATAGGAAGAGCGAGCATGCTCAGCTGTGGTGGCTTTAATCTAGCACTTGGGAGACGGAGGCAGACAGATCCATGAGTTTGGGCTAGCCTGGTCTACAGAGTGAGTTCCAGGACAGCCAGGGCTACACAGAGAAACTCTTGAAAAAGCAAAAATCAGACAGCAAAAAGAACGAGTATGAGGTAAATAAAGGAGATGATGGCAGAACCATAGATCCACCCGCAGGCCAAAGACTCTTGGAAGCACAACAGTTCCTCCTTGACTCCCTTCCTTTCTGACTGCGCGGTTCGAGCCCGGGGGTTGCATCAAGAGGCATAAAAGTTCACCTGTCGGTAATTCATCTCTGAATTTATATGTAAATGATATGTGAAGGTGCCACCTTTGGGTACACACTTAGAGATAGCTGAGAGTGGGGCATTTTACCACGGAACTAGTGGCATCATAATGCAAACCTGGCCATCACAACCCAACTTGGAGGTAGGGCTTTTGTTTTGTTTTCCTTTTATTTATTTATTTATTTATTTATTTGGCATCTTGCATAATAATATTTGCAGTGGGTTTTGATCATTGTGATCTCTGATGAACATGCTGGGAATTTACAGGAGCTGCTCAGGTCAATGCTGTTAGCACTCTAAAAGACCAAGGATTGTGATGACAAAAAGGTTAGTTTGCTTTTTAAAAAAAGAAGAAGCAGAGACTGGGGTTAGCAGTCTTGTATCTGGTAACATTCTCTGCTGTGCTGTGACAGCACAGCATGTGGACTCTTGGACTTTGCAATCTGCAGGATCATGAATCAAGGGACCCTCTCCTTTTTACAATCACATGATCTACAGTACTGACTTGTAGCCTCACAAAACAGACCTACCAGCATGTCAGCAAGAGGCTTAGAGATGAATACTTACAAAATTCTTTACTGGAAACAAACAAACACACAAACAAACAAAAAAACCTTTAAATCCTGAAATTGGTTTCTGTTTAGAGAACACAAATTCAATACACTTAAGTCGTATTATCTGGGTGTCGGGGGCTTGAATAGTTCAATATCTCCCATTCCAACCTTAGCTTGCCTATAGCTAATTTTCTGGCTTCCTTTCTTTTCTGTCCTCTGTCTTTGTTTTCCTTCATGATTGTTGTTGTTATTATTATTATTACTATTATATTGTTCTTTTTTTCTTATGTTATACTTTTCTCCATATCTGCTAGTTTCCCTTAAAAAAATCCATCATTTATTTGTGCCTGTGTGAGTGCGTGCGTGCGTGCATGCATGTGTGTGTGTATACATGAAGGTGTTCTCTGAAGTTATAACAGACTGTTAGATCCTCTAGGACTGAGGTCAACAGCATTTGTAAGTCACCCAGCATGGGAGTTTGGAACTGAACTCTGGTTCAAGAGCAGCAAGTGCCTTAAAGCCCTCAGCCATCTTTCCAGAGTCTTCCTTTTTCTTATTAAATTGCTGCAAATATGGAATTGAAACATAACTGCAAGGATTTCATGTAACTATTTCTGAGTGAATTCTTATTTCATATTCTTAATTAAGAATATTATTGATTCTCTTGTTAGATGAGTCAAACATTTATGACATGCAAAAGCTAAGTTAATTAATATTGCTAGCATTAATTTTGGCCACTCCCTGATTTTCCCTCCAGTGATATATTTTGCATCCACTGACTTAGGGTAAAAAAAGAAGGACATTAGTACGGGAAGAGAAATTCCTAGAAGCAGTGTGTGAATTTTCTATATTATGATGTCATATTTTACATTTCCATTTTAGGAGTGGAGATTGTTATTTGACCAGGCATTAAAAATTATGCATATTTTCTACATACTTTTCAAAACATGTAAGAGAACCAGTCTGTCTTCATAATTGTTATAGCTACCTGTAAAGACAAAACCATAAATACAAAACAGGACTGGGGTTGGAAGCCAGCTGGGCAGGCTGGGCCAGGCTCTCCTCTTCCCTTTTATCTCACAGAAACTGTAATTCAATTTCACATTTTTTCACAATTTTAGAAGGTATCAGACTTCCACAGTCAATGGAGTCCATAATTTTTTGCTTCTAAGCTTCATTTCTGACCTTCCTTATATACAAAATTCTATCTCCTGTATTCCCAATATAATTTCACCTGCTAGGAAAATACCAGTTAATCTTACAAGTTGAGTCACCTTCTCTTTGATGGCCGAGCAGATGAGACTAGCCAATTAGCAATGAGCAAATGCATCTGTATTTCTGCAACCTGTAGGGACCCTGGCAGAGTACCCACAATGCTCTTCGAACTTCACTGTTTGGGCCTTCTTCCTCCCATTAGGTAGCAAAGGTCAGAGGGTAGGGGGCTCATGGTACACTTTGAACTCCACACAGGTGCTCATGGGAAGAAAGGTTCAGTAAGTCACCACGCAGTCCTGTAAGGGAGAGGAGGCGTGACACTCAAATGTACGATGGAGATAGTGATGCAAGCTTGTAGAAACAGATGAATGAATGAGCAGGAGGAAAAAAATTCTTAGTCAACAACAAAGGACCAAGAATGTAGTGGGCACACTTCGGGGGATTAAAAGTTTTAAAATCTCAGATTTCTTTTTTAATGAATCTGCAATGTTTATATTATATCAAGTCAGCTTTTAAGACTACAGGTAAAACTTCCTGTGTCTGGGCGTGTATTTATTCATGTGTAGGTATGTATGCATGTGTTTGTGGAGGGATTAGAGGCCAAAGGTTGGATAGCTTCTTCTATTATTCTCCATGTTATTGTTTGAGACAGGTCTCTCACTGAGCCTGACCCTGGAGCTCATTGATTCAGCTAAAGAAGGTGATCACATCCCAGAGATCCGCCCGTCTCTGGTGTTGTCGCCCATGGAACCACACCCATCTTTCACATCAGTGCTTGGGATCTGAACTCGGGTCCTCCTGCTCTTGTAGGAAGTGCTTTTTTGAATGAGCTCTCTCCAGTCACCAGAGATGAAGCTTCCAGATGAGAAAGTACAGATAGGAACCAGGCCGACATTCTTTGCAGCAGGACTAAGTGTTAAACATTACCTCAAGTAGTTAGTTTTATCGTGCAGATTCATTGGAAATTGAAATTTTCAGATGACCTGATCACTAGACCTGAGGTATAAAGAGGCAGGTCAATTCCAGCCTTGGCCACACAGCTTGTATTGGAAGAGAAATGGAGTGAGCCTTTACACACAGAGACAATACCCTGAAGTCTGCATGTGTAAGTGTGATTCCTTAAAAATAATGAAGTTGTAGAGACTTGAGTTAGTTTCATTATGTATTACACACACACCTTACTCACCCTACCTGTTTTTTAAACCTTATTCGAAGTCCACCCCTCATAGCTTGAAGGTACTCGTAACCAGCCTCACTCTGAAACATTGTTGCTGAGGTCTTGCATTTGGAGAGCACAGCTGAAAAACGTTTGGAGTATCTTACCTTAAACAGTTGTTTTATTCACAAGGAGAGGGACCAGAGGCCAGAGGGTAAGACGCAGCTTCCGTTTCCTCAGCCAATCAGCACGTGCATTTGGGGAGAACAGGAGCCATGACATGGACAGTTGTTTTCTGTGGCATTTGTTGGTCTCTTCTCAGCATCCCTTTTCCAGTCTCACACCACGGTGCTTTTCTTCACTATTGGAGAAGCATCCTTAAAGTGAAGGCTGGGTCCCCTTTCCCAGTGGGATCCATGAGCGCTGTGCTGAGTCAGCACCACTTGGATGGAAGGCTGGGCATTCAGTGTGGTCTCCGGAGCATACTCCTTACTGGGGTCTTTGCCTCGGCAGTCATACAGCACACAGGAGATGAGGAACACCAAGAGCAGGATGACGTAGCTTGCAACAAGGATGATGAGGTTCAAGGTGACAGGGTCGATCTCCAGGTAGAACTCCATCGCTTCTCCCACAGTGGGGAAGTGTGTCTAGAGAAAGGCATTTGGGGTCAGTGTGGGCATCGCCGGGAGTAAACACAAGGGCTACATTGACTCTGGAATAAAAAATACAATAATCCCCACTGCTCCAGGAAACCTCGGGGATTAGAGCTGCTCAGTTTAATAACTTAAGCTCTTTCTGTTAATACCACAGCCACTGACACTGGAGTGTGGGAGGGAGATGGAGAGGAGTTGGGGAGGGAGAGAGGGAGGGAGCCATTTGAGTAACAGTGTTGCTAATGAGTGCATAGTCACAAACCCGGATGCCCTGAAAACTGTGAAGTGTGTAGTATTGCTGACCTTCAGCTCATGGAAGCGTAAAATGAGTTATGGAGTGATTTGGGGTGCTTAGGTCTTTGGGATTTGGATCAGCATTGTTTGTTTGTTTTGTTTTTAATCAGGAGGAAAATAACAGCACCCAGTAGGTAGACTTACTGTGGTGGTTTGAATAGGAATGGTCCCCACAGACACCTGTGTTTGAATACTTGGTCTTCTTTTGGTAGAACTGTTTGGGAAGGATTGGAGGTGAGTGGCCTTGTAGGAAGAGATGAATCATTGGAAGTGGGCTTTGAAGTTTCAAAAGAGTCAAGGCATTCCAAGTGTGCCTCTGTCTGCCTCTTGCTTGTGGCTCAAGAAGCGACTTTTAACTGTCCCAGCTGCTATAGTGCTTCCTGGTGCTGTTGCACCACCATCATGGATCCTGACCCCAGGAAATGTTAGCTCAGTTAAGTACTGTGTTTTATAACCTACCTTGATCATGGTGTTTGTCACAGCAATGGGAAAGTAATTTAGATAGTCACCATCCTTCATTTTTTTTTTCTTTTCATTCGTCTATATAAATCTGCTTCTCAAGCACCTCTTAGGTTTCCTGATCTTCATGAATGGAATTGTTTTGCTGATGTGGTAATTACAGGTAAGATAGCTCTGCAGAGAAAACAAATATTAAACAGTTCATTGCACAAAGAACCATTTAAAAGTGATGGGGTGGGCTGGAGTCACGGCTCAGCAGGTTAGGGCACTTGTTGCTCTTGAAGAGGAGCTGAGTTCAGTTCCCAACATCCATGCTGAGTGACTCCCAACTGCCCGTGATTGAAGCTTAGGGAGATTTAGTGTCTCTGACTCTGAGGGCACTTGTGTACATTTTCACACACAGGCAAACACATGTATGCATAATGAAAAATAAAATAAGGTTTAAGATGTAAAAGATGGAGGTTAGGAAAAATTTTATATATGGATTAGAATAAGTAATTCTTGTTTTTATATATAAAATTCCCTATTTCACTTGTAGTCCTATCCCATAGTGCCAAAATACTCAGCTTCATTCCCTTATGACTTTCACAAGATGCGCAAGACTTTTCCTAGAGTGATCGATCAGCTAGACGTCATTTTGAAATTCTTTGTATTCGGCTCCTGTAATAGCAAATCTTCATTAACTTGCCTGGATTTTGAGTCACCTAGTTGATTAGTGAAGCAGGTCTAGGGGTGTGTCTATAAGAGCATTTCCAGAAAAGACTGACCTGGGAGGGAAACTCACATTGAATATGGGTGGTGCCACCCAACAGGCTATAGTCTGGACAGAGCAAAGGAGAGAAGAGCTCAATGTTAGCGTTTCACCATTCTCTGCTTCCTGGACCATGACATGAACGTCTCTGCTCTGCTCTGCTACACCTCCCTTGCCATGATGCGCTGAACCCTCCAAATCCTCCAGCCGAAAAGAGTCCTTCCTGAAGCTGCTTCTGCGAGGCATTTGGGTACTATGATTAAAAAAGCTAATTACTATCTTCCCACAATTTATTTCCTTTCCGGGGTTTTTGTATGTGTATTTTCGGTCACGCAGGACATCAATGGCCATTGCCCTAATGATAATGGCAGTATTTTGATGCTCCTAGTTAAAGGCTGATGCATCCAGAGGTTGAGGTTGGCAGGTTTTTTTGTTTTGTTTTGTCTTGATTTAGCATTATTAAGCTCTAATGAGCAGTTTCTTGCAGCATGCGTTTGTGAAGAGCCTCCACAGGAACCCAAGGATTCAGCAATGCTTTAGAGGAGTGGTTCTCAACCTGTGGGTCACGATCCCATTGGTTGCATATCAGATATCCTGCATATCAGATATTTACATTGTGATTCATAACAGTAGCAAAATTGCAGCTATGAAGTAACAACCTAAATAATTTTATGGTTGGGGGTCACCACACTATGAGGAACTGTATTAAAGGGTCACAGCATTAGGAAGGGGTAAGAACCACTGATTAAGAGGGTCACTCTTAATCTTCTGGAGATCCTTTTCCAAATAAAATATCCTGTGACTTTGTGGTCCTGGACTCAGGATGAGTGCTTCTCATATGCTATATGTTTGGGGCCATCCTTCTTGGACCCTGTCAAGCTTCTTATTAACACAGATGCCTGTATCAGACCCAGGTTGATCTGGTGAAGATCTTTGAGACTTGAGTCTTGGGTTCTACATTAATAGGAGTTTCATGGATAATTTTGCTGTGTAAATATTTGGAGTCTTCAACATAAAATATGAAAGCAAAGTCTATGGTCATGTTGTTTTGAGCATGCCCAATCTCATCTAGTCTTAGAACCCAAGCAGATCGCGTCTGGTTAGTATTCAGATGAGAGAATAAGAAAGCAGAGGGTGAGGGAACTGTTCAAATGGACCTTGAAAATCAGCCAAGAGATGCCCCAGGATGTGTTCAATACACAGTTCAACGACTGTTCAATAGATTCAGAGAATTAATTTTATCAAGAGGAAATCCTTTTCCTGGCAACACTTCCTGTTTGTCAAGCTCCTAGGAGACAGGTGTTATAAACAGGGTGCCAATATACTGCGCTCCTGTGGCTCTCTGTGGAAGGACAATGGTTTGCCTTCTTCCTGAAGGCAGATCTAAAGAAAAACCCATTTGCAATCAGGAAGTTTCTTGATGAGTACAGGACCCCAGTAAGTGGGATTGTCTTTTGTCTGCCAATCACAGGCAATGCCCCAGGCTGAGGCCAGGCCTTAAAAGGCTGCTGTCTACACCAGACCTTCACCTTCTTTGCCCACACTGAACCCTAGTTCCTTAACTTCTGTAATGAACTTGTACCTCCAAGGTCCTGGTGTCTTCCACAGAACAATTCCGGAACCTTGACACCCTTAAACAGATGTATAAACAATTGTGAAAGCTGAGTGATCATCCTTGTACTATGGTCCATATTAAATCAAATTATGTGTGGCTACTTTGCTCTTCTAAGTGGGGTTGCCCCATCGGTTCCAGGTTTCTTTAGTGATAACCACAAGTCACGATGGTTAATCTGGCCTGTCTTCTCTTCATTCATCAATGCAGTTGTGCTGACTTCTCTCTTGGTGTCCTATTAATATTTGCATTAAGATTATTGATTACTGTTCTTGGCCTTAGGTTTTTAGTACCATCAGCATAGAGTTTTGTTCTTGTTGTTATTGTTGTGTGGCTGCTCTGTCTCTGCTTAAACTTTATTTTATGACCGGCCTTCCCTTCATACGTCTGCTTCTTGTAATGTCCAGGGAGAAATGAAGCCCATCTCTTTTATCTAATCCATACTAAGATGCCTGCTTTTCTCCTCCTCCTCCTCCTCTTCCTCCTCCTCCTCCTCCTCCTCCTCCTCCTCCTCCTCCTCCTCCTCCTCCTCCATTTCGTCCTCCTTCTTCATTGTGGCCACCTTGTCGTCCTATGGGCTTGTCTTCGTTCATTGTCTGAAGCCTTTTCCTTTTGTGCCATCTAGTGGTTACTGCATAAAGAAAAACAACTTGGCAATAGGTCAGAGATGCTGGCTGGCAGAAAGGGAACTATAAATACTAGTAACAAGCCGCAGAGTTTCCAAATAACCCCTCAGGGTGGTCAGGATGTATGTGTTCCTTCATTCACTGCAACCATTAACTGCACACTTACCATGCAGGGAGATGCTCGGGAGCTTTGAGTTTGATTTGTATAGCTGTGGCACACATGCAGTGTTGCAGAGCTCAGGGGGAGGGGTAAACCTAAGTCCCACTATTTGAGACTTAGACTCTGAATTTAGGAAAACTGAAGCTTAGAGAAGGGGCAACATTTTATTTCCCAATTCTCTTCTCTTTCTCCTTTTCTCCCCTTCTTCCTTCCTCTCTTCCTCTTCCCCCACTCCTTTCCCTTCCCCCATCTCTTGCTACTGCCCAAAATAGGGATTAAATATCTCTATAGGTACCCTATGCTGGGGAGGGAGACATTTTGAACCCATAAGAGAGGTATCCCATGGATTCTCAAGTGTATTCACATATGTTTGTACTGAAGTCCATTTTGACTGTGTATCAAGAACATTTCTTGAGAAATATGCACTCTGTAATGTTGCAACACTATTGCATTTCAAGGTAACCAGAGTCTGATGTTTAAAATACCAACATTTTTTTGTATTTTAAATATTGTAGATGGCAACTTATTCCTGGCATTATATACAGAGTTCCTTATGTCCTTGGTAAGATGCAATGTCCCAAAAGTCCAAGGTTAATTATTTAAAATGTCAGAGACTAAAATATCAAAACATTTATGGGAGATTTCATTGTAGTTTTAGTTGAGGACTGTGGTAGTTTTCATAGGAATGGCTCTCATAGACTCAAGTGTTTGAATGCTTCACCCATAGGAAATGGGGTTATTAGGAAGTGTGACCTTGTTGGAGTAAGTGTGGCTTTGCTGGAGGAAGTGTGTCACCATGCAGGTGAGCTTTCAGGTCTCAGCCAGTTCATTTCCTGTTGCCTTCAGATCAAAGTGTAGAACTCTCAGCTCCTTCTCCAGTACCATGTCTGCCTGCATGCCACCATGATTTCTGCCACGACAATGATGGACTGAACCTCTGAAACTGTAAGCCAGTCCCAATTAAATGTTGTCCTTTGTAAGAGTTGTCATGGTCATGATGTCTCTTCACTTCAATAGAAAAATAAGTAAGATAAGAACATTTAGGTTCAACAAAGTGATGTTTTCAAACCAAGCAGTAAATGACAGAAAAAAGACTGTAAGAGTTCTTTGCTTTCCTTTCTTTTTTATTTTTGGATGTGCTGGTGTTTGAACCTTAGCCTTGTACAGACTAGGCAAATACTCTACCTCTGAGCTACATCCTCCATCATAAGGCAAGTTTTAAAATATATGTGTATATATATTATTCTTTATTATATTATTATATTATAATATAGATTATTTTAAAATAGCATTTTATTAATTTTTTTGAGAATTTCATAAATGTATTTTGATCACATCTACTACTCCCTCAACTCCTCCCAAATGACCCCCAACCAACTTTGTATTTTTCTCCTCCTCCCTCTTTCTCTCATTATTTTCATTGCTACTTCATAACTGTAATATTGCTAGTTATGAAACTCAATGTATGTATGCATATATATATATATTTTCCAATGGTCTTAGGTAAACCATGTGCAAAGGTCATTTGTCCCCCAAAGGGTCTCTACCTACAGATTAAGGACCTCTGCTGTGACCATTAGTGCAATAGTGGCAGTGCCAAGTGCCAAACAATGTCACTAATCTGCATTCTCAAAAGGGTCTCATTGAAGACATGACCATCTTCCAACTCTTGATCCCTGTAAATGACTGATCATTTGGTCCCCTGGGCAGCCTCTGGAGAAATACTGTTACATTTACCACTGAACCATTTCATAGTCCTCTCACTGCACTGAGCTCAATTATATCCCTTCCCCAAATCCGCACCTACCTGGAACCTCAGAAGTTAGCCGAGTTTGGAAACAAGGTATGCTTAGTTGAGATCCTGCTAGATAAGATGGCCTGAATCTGACACTGGTACCCTTAGTAGCATAGTGGAAGGACAAAGAGACACTTGGAGACAGAGATTCCATGTGGAGATGGAGGCATAGTGCATCATCCATGGAGCATCTGGGATTGCCAGCTGTTACTAAACTGGAAGAGACAGGAGACAGATCTTCCCTCTGAACCTCCAGAACAAAGCAGCTCTGCTGCCTCTTGACTTTAGACATCCAGTCTCCACAACTGAGGGATTGACATCTTTGCTTTAAGTCTTCTTTTTTTGGGAGGGGAGGTTCCTTAAAAAGTAACAGCCCCAGGGAATGAACAGATTACATATTTACTTCATAGGTGATATCAGATGCGACTCAAAGAAAACTGAGGCTTACAAGATTTTTAAGGGTCCTCCTCTGCTTTACTTCAAGACTTGCTCCTCCTGGTGCTGCATTGGGCTCTTGACTCTCTTTTCTCAGGTATGGCCACAGAACAAAGCAAGAGAGATGAAAGAAAATGCCTGCATGTGCAACTTACTTCCATAAAAGATAGAGACCGTCTGTTTAAAATAGCTTCTCGTTGGCGGCCCTCATGCAGCCTTTTATAACTTTATGGCGAAATTTTTCAGAAGACACAGAAAAAAAACCCAGGCCTATAAAAATGATGGCAAACAACATTACGGGGGAAATCCTTTTTTAAGAGGCTAGGGCTATGCCTCTTTTCTCTCCTTCTCAAGAATTATTGAAACTCACTTCTCCTCCCTTTATCATCCAAGATTTCTAAAGGTGGTGACTCTTGGGAGATACTCAGCCTTGAAGAGCTAAATCCATCATTCTTGAATTCCTTTGTACATTTCAGACATCTATACCAACATCCTTAAAACAAGAATTAGGTGCAACAGGCAGAGCAAGGGCTACTTTTAAATTTAAAAATACCAGTGTTGTACAGCAAGAGACTAAAAACACTAAGCCCTCAAATACAAGACAAGAAGACTGAAGGATTAAACAGCTTTCCTACTTGAAGGCACGGAGACTTTAGAGGGGGTCCCAAAAGGTGACAAGCATTCAGATGTTAACATATTCCCCACCCAAACCTATCTATCACATCCAGAGAAAACCTAGAATCATCCAAGAGGGCATTCTAATATAGAAAGGGCTGGGCTTTGTAGTGGGAGGCTGGTGAGTTCATGAACATGTCCCTCCTTCCCTCACCCCATTCTCACCCTTCATGTGACACAGAGCAGCAATGTTCTGAATAGTAAAGGACAGTCACTGAGAGAGGGGCTGATGAAAGAGACCAGAGACACTTACAAATGGAGTATATGCCCAGAGGATATAAGGACCATAGCCAAGACTTTTCAAGACTCCAAGATGATACTGGGTTGGCAAAATTGAGAGATAGGATAGAAAAGTATATGCAATTCTACTGAGAACCCCTGTATTTGGTCTATAGGGGTCTCATAGAGTGGGCTGTAAAGTGGCTCAGTGGTTAAGGGCACCAGTTGCTTTTATAAGAGGACCAAGATTAAACTCTCAGCACCCACATGGTGGCTTAGAACTATCTATAACTCCAACCCCAAGAGATCAGACACCCTCATATAATGGCACATAGACAAGTTGGGAATAGGAGCAGAAAAGGGAGCAGATGTATCAAGAGACAGTCTTAGGGTGAGTTAAGTTTGAGAACAGAGGAGATATCTAGATATTGATGATGGATCCTAGGAGAAAGCTCGGCACTGTAAACACAGACTTCAGAGTCATCAATACACAGCACTCTGCACCATCTCAGAGCTGGACGAGAAGCCTCGAAAGAAGCTAAGAGAAGCCTCATTCGAAGGCCCAGGACAGGAGACGAGTCAGTAAACAACGAGAGACCAATGAGGCAAGCAGAACCCCAGAACACAGCATCATGAAAATTAAGGGAGAATAGACTCTAATTAATAACGGTGTGGAACTACTAGGTAACAATTCACTAAACGATAGGTTGGTGGGATGGCACAGTGTGCAAAAGTATTTGTCACCAGACACAATCTGAGTTTAATTTCTAGGATCCTCAGGGTAGGAGAGAACTGTTATGCACAAGTTGTTCTATGACTTTTATGGGCTGTGTCCAACACAAGATAAATGTAATTTTTTTAAAAAAAGAAAGGATGCTAAGTGCTTGGGTAATGAGAGTAGAGAACTGGAAATTTTTATAGTCTTCATAAAAACGAAAGCGTTTTTCAGAGGAGGGATGGAGTAAGGGTGGAAATTCTCCAAAATAAATTGACAGAAGAACTTAAAACAGACAGCTGAGGCAGTGGGTGTAGATTATAGATACCTGGAGGGTTTCGGCTGTGAAGGATTTCAGAAAATGGGATTGTGTTGGTTCTTAGCTGAATTACAATAAAGCATGCATGTGGGTCCATGGGAACATTCCAATATAAAAAGACAAAGGAGAACTCATAGTAGCAACATCCTTGGGCAAAGATGGGATTCAGAATAAACGTGGAAGAATGGACCCCAATCAGGAGTGGGGCCACACTTTTATAGTGTGCTGGATAGTTTTCTGTCAACTTGATACAAGCTAGAGTCATCAGAGAGGAGAAAACCTGAACTGAGAAAATGCCTTCAGAAGATGGGGCTGTATGGCGTTTTCTTAATTACTGATCAATGGCATTTAACAGAAGTCAGCCATCCAGTTCTGCTGTGCCTCTGAGAATTTATCAGGATGCCTTAGCTCAAAGTAGGCAGATGGTTTGTTAAGCAGATTGGAGGTCTCATCAGGTGAGCAGAACAGAGTGTGGGGGGCATCGATAGATAGAAAATGTTAAGATAGGAATAGTTCTGACACTAGATCAAAGCCTTCAAGATGGGTGGGTAGGGAGCGTGTGCGTGAGTGTGCGTGCGTGTGTGTGTATGTGTGTGTGTGTGTGTGCATGTGTGTGTGTGTGTGTGTGTGTGTGCTGTGTGTGTGTCTGGGAAGTGTGATAAATGGTGGAGTTAATGCAGTGATGGTCCCTGTGTGTTCAGGAGAGAGCTGGGAGAAGGAGTGACAGTCAGTGTCCTGGCAAGATCAGAGGGTGGAGGCTGGAGTCAGGCAGTGTTGGAACAGAGAGTTTGGAGTTCTTGGTAGTGTCAAGACTGAGAGTATGGGGAGGTCTACAGCTAAGGTGGGACAAAGGATGCCTCTTCAGAACTGAGCTAGTCAATGGTTTGTATAAAGAAGTTTCAAATTTCCAAGTGGGTTGAAGAAGTAAGAATGAAGAGAACCAACTGACCTGAGGGCTAGCGTCATCTAGGACTGAGGGTAATTAAGGGCAGTAAGAGGCATTTGGCAGGTAGCGGTGGTCATGTGTCCATCAGAAGCATGTTATCTCAGGATTTGATGGAGAACAGAGAAACTGTTTAAAAGCAATAGTTTGGGGTAATGTGTTTGCCCACTGAATGAGCGAGTTATGGCGTGTGTAGACATATCAGCTTCCTGTGACTGCTGTAACAACACAAGCTTTGCTGTTAGAACTCAGACACGCTCTCACAGTACTAGATGTCTAAAGTTTAAAATTAATACCACTGGCCACCAGTCAAGATATTTGCAAGTTTGTTCTTGTGCGAGCACAGCAGGTCTTTTCGGTTTCCCTCCCTGCCTTCCCACCTTTCCCGCTGTCCCTCCCTTAGGTTATATTATTACTATTGCTATTATTACTATTGCTATTATTGCTATTATTACTATTACTACTACTACATATTTTTAACAGGGCCTTATGTAGTTTAGATTGGCCTCAGGCTCCTAAAGAAGCTGAAGCAGAGATCTTGAACTGAATCCTCCTGCCTCCACATCTCGAGTGTTGGGATTGCAGGCTCACCCTCTGTCATGTCTGGTTCACCTGTTCATGTGGTTTGTGATTTTAAGGCCAGCATTTCAAATACAGACTCTGTTTTCTCATTGTCTTGTTTTCTGTGTGTAAAATCTTCATGTGTTTGCAATTTTAGCTCACTCAGACAGTCCAGGACAATCTCCCCATCTCAAGAGCCTGGGTTTGACAGTGTCTGCATGGGTAGACATGCATAAGTTCTAGGAATTAGAATGTGGCTATCTTCTGGGAGGGAGACTTTCAGCCAGCTATATATATAAAGAAAGGCAGAAATGTGTGAGCTTCCATTTTCTATGATTTGGATGGAATCAGTGTCCACAGGATGGTCAGTATTCCTTAAAAATGCTAATGTTAATAACAACAACAATAATAAATAGTAATAATAATATTTATCATGTAAACATTTTACTTATTTGTTTGAAGAATGTGTGTAGAGGCACACATGCCACAGGACCTGTGTGGAAGTCACAGGACAACAATTGTGAGCTGGTTCTCTCCTAGCATGTGTGACTCAAGCTCTAGTAGTCAGTTTTGGTGGCAGGTGCTATTACTCTTGGATACATCCCAATAAAAGTTAAACTTGATTTAAAGTCTCAGAAGGAGTAAACCAAAATCAAAGAAGTGGAGAGCTGGGCTGTAGGCGCCATCTAAAATAAGAAACGTGGCAATGAAACCAATTTCTCCTCCATCAAATCTGAGAGAGCCTGAATTTGTATATTGCTTTGGAAAGTACTGACAAGAAGCCTTTCCAAAAACCAAATCAATGAACAATTGAACCATGAAAGCACCCAGTTTTAGGGACAGCAGGTTATTATCCCTCCCCGGGTCTGTTTTTTACTTCTGCTCTCTTTCTCCTTTCTGGATAGGAATTCTTCACACCCATAATGATGCTCTGTATTTCCTTATCTGAGTCTCAGACCATCTGGAGGCATTCTGTCTTCCTTTTGCCTTTGGACTTTTTATAACCTGTGATTAGGGTACAAATGGTTAGAGACGCCTTCTTTATCTTCATCCCGTTTCCCAAGTGGGGTTTATGTAATGCCAATGTTCATTTATTTGGATCTGTAGATTGGACTTGGGAAGACACGCCCGGATTTGAGATGTATGCTTGGCTCTGAGATATAGAGAATGCTCAGATGTAACTGAGATTTTGACAGTGCTAATTGCCAGGATGCCGAAGGCAACCCAGAGGCAGGCACACATGCCATATGGAGAAACAGAATCCCAATGGCTCCGCACTCAAAATACCCTAACACTCCAAAGCTCTCCTACCATCTTCCTGCTTCAGGGTTGTGCCAGGCCTCTGGTACCTCCTGAATAACTACTGCAAGTAGACAATCTGCTCAACTCTCACACTGCCCCATTCTCCCACAGTAACCTCGAGTGAGCCTCTAAATGCCAGACCATATTGTTCTTTTGCTCAAAACCTTAAAGTGGCTTCTCACATTACCTCAGCCAAAGCCAGCATTCTCTCACAAGGGCACTAAGGTCCTGAATAAGTAGGTCTGGCTGTTTCTTTCCTGTCATCTCCAATTGCTGACTCCCTAACTTGGTCTAGCCCAGCATCCTGGTATTCCTTGCATTCTCGTGATCCCTCCCACCTTATGGGCTTAGTAAGTGCTGTTCTTTCTGTGACTGCTTCTCCACTGAACAGGTCTGTACAACCTGTTCCCTGGCTTCCTTTAGGCCATTGGTCAAAGAATAATATTAGAGAGGGTTTTCAAGACTTATAAGTAACAATGCCGTTTGCTCCCTCTTCTCCCTTCTTGGTGAGCACCATAGCCCTTTGTCTGTGGTACTCCACGTGCTGTTAGTATTGTCTGCTATAGGACTTTTTAATTGCTAAGAGTAAGTTGCATGGTGCAGGGAGCTATCCCTGCACATGCCCAGAACAGAGTACTTTGTATGACTGTAAATCCCAAATGCATATTTGAGGACAGGATAAACACACCGTTTATAAAAATCCGTCTTGCTTTTCTTAAGGTCTCAGCCCGATGTGAGATAAGGTGATATTTAACTTTTCTGTGGCCATATATCTGACAAAGGCAACTTAAGGGGTGAAGAGTGCTTTTAACTCTCGAGGGTCAGGGTTTATCACAGCAGGGAAGGCTTGGTAGACCTTGGCTCTATGGTGGTGGGGTGAGGCTGCATGGTCACATTTCAGTGGATGAGAAAGCAGTCAAGGGGGAGCTTGCCTGTTCTCTGTCTTTCTGCTTCCCCCATTTATCAGTGTGTGACGTCAGCCACTTCGATGGCACTGCTGTCACCTGAGGAGCATCTTCTATCTCCTCACTTTATCCTCTCTGAAAAGGCCATCAAGGATATATGCAAAAGTGTGCCTCGCTGATTATGAGGTTATGTTTCTTTCTTGTTTTATGAGGGAAGAGTAATAGTTACTGTGATTTTTATTAAGACCTTTAACTTGCTCTGTGCCAGTGGACGACCTTAAACTCTGATTCTCTTGTACCCACCTTCCAAGTGCTGCAATCACAAGATTATGGCGGCATGACCAGTTTCATGCACCACCAGGAATTGAACCCAAGGCTTCATGCTTACTAGTCAAACATTCTACCCTCTGAGGTACATCCTCAGATCAATGAAGTATTCTTGATAAAAAAAATTAGAAAAAAATATTATAGTAAAGTAAACAGATCTGGCTTAATGTTATGGGCTAATCATATCTTTTAACTTTATATGTTATAAAATAAAATCCTTTCTTTTTTTTAAGTATATGTTGAAGCCCTAACTGTAGCAGCCCAGAATGTGACCATGTTTGGAGCTTGTCCCTGTAAAGAGGTGACTGATTTGCAGTTCTTATACAGAGGGGGCCTGACTCCAATCTACTGTCATCATAGTGAGAGGAAATGAAGACACACAGGCGACTACAGGGATGTAAACACACAGTATTAAAGGCCACATGAAGACACATGAGCAAGTGGCCATCTATAAGTGAAGGAGAGGAACCTCAGAAGAGACCAAACCAGAAGACTGCTAGTATAGATTTCCAGCTCTTCAAGAACATGAGAAAATACATTGCTTTTATTGAAAGTGTTCTGTCTTCTGCTTTCTAATGCCACTCCTAGGAGACTATGTGTTAGCTCTTAGAGAGAAGGGCTATTTTGAGTTGTGCTTCTGTCTTAGTCAGGGTTTCTATTTCTGCACAAACATCATGACCAAGAAGTAATTTGGGGAGGAAAGGGTTTATTCAGCTTACACTTCCACATTGCTGTTCATCACCAAAGGAAGTCAGGACAGGAACTCACACAGGGAAGGAACTTGGAGGCAGGAGCTGATGCAGAGGCCATGGAGGGAGGCTGCTTACTGGCTTGCTTCCCCTGGCTTGTTCAGCTTGCTTTCTTAAAGAATTCAGGACTACCCGCCCAGGGATGGCACCACCCACAATGAGCCCTCCCACCTTTGATCAGTAATTGAGAAAATGTCTTACAGCTAGATCTTATGGAGGCATTTCCTCAACTTCCTTTCTCTGTGGTAATTCCAGCTTGTGTCAAGTTTACACACAAAACCAGCCAGTATAGCTTCCAAAGTGTCCAGATCTAGAAGGTGGGAGGTGAGGGGACAGAAGGCCATTAACTTTCCTCAGGTCCTATGGTTCCAGGTGCTTTATTCCAGGGAGAGAGCCTACTGCTCAGAGCTGTGGTGTAAAGACAGAAGAACTTCAACCCTGACATAGTGAGTGTTATGGGGTAGCCACCAGGGAAGACTGCTCTGATGTGGGGTTAAGCCAATAGAAAGTCTTTATTAGCTGACTAGGGATTACACTGGGTGTACTGGATCCCAGAGTAGCACCAAGACTTT
Organism: Grammomys surdaster; assembly: GCF_004785775.1. Lineage (NCBI taxonomy): Eukaryota > Metazoa > Chordata > Mammalia > Rodentia > Muridae > Grammomys > Grammomys surdaster. The sequence continues at coordinate 6,751,364 of NW_021604658.1, read as the reverse complement.
CTCAGGGTGAGCTTTTAAGTACAAAAATCATGTTCAATTATTGAGAACACTTAGTCATAAGCAGAACTACAGAAGCAAAAACAAAAACAACCCCCCCAAAACCCAAACAACAACAACAACAACAAAAAACACAAAACAAAAGCACAATTAGTACATTTTGAGACTTTCCAAGAACTATGGGCTTTGATGGCTTAGGGTTTTTTTGTTTTTTTTGTTTTTGGATGGTGCTGTCTATATGCTGAGTTTTATGGTCTGAATTGTACTTCCATCACAGAAACAGCTATGCTAACATCTGGGGACCGTTGCAGTGAGAACTGGCCTAAGAAACAGGATGCCTTGTGTTGTCATTGAATAGCATGATGGCGGAAGGCTTGCTACATACCAGGTCCTCTAACTTTGCATGCATTGGGTAGTGTAATCCTCTCTGATCCTCACTACTCTATGAAATGTTGTCATTCATTTTCTGATGAGGAAACGGAGGCACAGAGGCTGGAAGAGTTGCTGAGGTCACGAGGTGTTCCATGCCAGAGCCAAGGTCCGGATAGGGAGCCTGTGCCTGTGACTCTTGTGTTCTACTTACCTTGGCACATCGTCATTGGCTAATGGGCTCTCTTAGCTCATTGGCTGGCACCAGATCACCTCTCCAGTGTTACATGTTGCTATTCAAAACTATGTAGAGAAAGTGTTATCATCAAAGTCTCTCCATTTTTCCTTGGCTTTCTCCCAGTTACTTGATTTGACTTTTCATTGTGACTAATGCTTGGGTAGTGTTTTCTATGCCTGTTCTCACCCTTCTGCTTCAAATTCTATCTTCTACACAGAACATTATGCTATTTCCCCTCCGAAAAGTCTGCTACATGCCCATCTATTTAGGAATAATTGTTTGCTTTCCTTTTTTTCTCCCCTTCCTCCTTCCTTCTCTTCCATCTTCCTTTCATTTTGTTATGGTTTTTATTTTGAGACAAAAATCTTACTTTGTATCTAAGTTACTCTCACTAGGTAGCCTCGGCTTGACCTTGAACCTGTAGCAATCCTACTATGGGTGTGAGTGTCTACACCCAGCCTGCTTTTTCTGAATTAAAATTGTTCTTTTTGATGACTTAATTTGTATGTCCATATTCTTTCTCCCTCTTTCCTACCCTCTTTCCCCACCTTGCTCCCTTCCCTTCTCCTTCTCTTTGGGATGCTGAAGGTGGAACCCAGGACCTCAAGAATACTAGAGGAGCACTCTACCCTCACCATGCTACATCCAAGCCAGGCAGTCTTCCGACTTCTGCTCATGTTACCTCATCACAGCAGACTTAGTCATCTGAGGAGGGGGATGAAAGAGCTACAGCCCCTGGTGCTTTAAGCACAATGCAGAACTAACAGAGAAAACCAACTCCTATTTGGAAAAAGAAAAAGGTGAGGTAGTCCAAAGTCATGCTATCAGCTGGCATCTGTGGCATGAGTGGAAGGGAACACAGCGGTGGCGTGTTGGCAGTTTGTTTGAAGCAGCAACAATGTTAGGGCTGTGGGTTTGAAGCGATGTGACAGATGTTAATGCGATAAGGTTTATATATAAATAAAGGACTTCAGCTAATGAGAAATAGTGTGTGACTAGAAGCTTTGGTAGTCATGGACAAGACTTTAATTGTTTGCCAGGATGTATATTCTTAGGCACACAGCTACCTACAATTCTCAGCATCCTCTAGAGCTGGGTGTGGCCCAGGATGTAGCCAAAGTTTGTGATCGATGATGCCATTTTGGGGGTCTGTCTGTTCTTCTGACCCAGGATGAGCTCCACAGGAGGATGGAGCCACAAGACGTGGAAGCCCTGGTCCCCATGTGGAACAGAAGTGTTTTCTTGGTGCTGCTATGTAAATGGAAAGAAGGATTAAAGGGATCTGTTTGCTATTGCAATTTCACTTACTAGGACATTCTAACAACAGTTAAGAGATCCAGAGGTCAGTCAGAGCAAGCCCAGTCACCCGGTAGAGAAGCAAGTATTTGCTGTGCAATGTGACTGTCAGCTTCAAATATCTCCCAGTCAGCAGTCAGCAGCCTCCACTTTGCATATTTAGGGGACTGTGACAAGCGTCCGTTCCATCGTGACCCATGATGTGTGCCACAGATATACTTTCAGTCAAATGATACAAACTGTATTAGTATTTCTTTTTAAAAATATTTTTATTGGTTATTTTATTTATTTACATTTCAAATGTTAGGCCCCATCCTAGCTTCCCCTCCACAAGCCCCCATCCCCTCCTACCTTCCCATGCCTCTATGAGGGTGGTCTCCTACCCACCCACCCACTCCTGCCTCAGTGACCTAGTATTTCCCTATCCTGGGTCATCAAGCCTCCAATGGACCAAGGGGCTCGCTTCCCAGTGATGCCAGATAAGACCAACCCCTGCTACATATGTGGCTGGAGTCAGGAGTCCCTCCATGTGTACTCTTTGGTTGGTGGTTTAGTCCCTGGGAGCTGTGGGGGGTCTAGTTAGTTGATATTGTTGTTCTTCCTATGGAGTTGCACACCGCTTCAGCTCCTACAGTCCTTGTCCTAACTTCCCTATCGGGGTCTGAGAGCTCAGTCCAATGTTTGGCGGTGTACATCCGCATCAGTATTGGTCAGGATCTGGCAGAGCCTCTCAGGAGACAGCTGTATCAGGCTCCTGTCAGCAAGCATCTGTAATAGAGTCTGGGGTTGGTGTCTGCATGTGGGATGGATCCCCAGGTGGGGCAGTCTCTGGATGGCCTTTCCTTCAGTCTCTGATACACTATTTGTCCCTGCATTTCCTTTAGACAGGAGCAATTCTGGGTTAAAATTTTGGAGATGGGTGGATGGCCCCATCCCTCAACAGGCAGCCATCCCTAACCCCTGGATATTGTCTCGACAGGTTCTCCCTCCCCTTTGTGGGGTATTTCAGCTAATGTCATCCTGGTTGGGTCCTGGGAGGCTCTTCCTTTCTAGGCATCTGGGACTTTCTGGTTGCTACCCCCAGTTCACCATCCCCCATTGCTACACACTTCTGTTCAATTTCCTGACCCTCTGTACACCTCCATCTCCTTCTGTACCTGATTCTTTTCCTCTTTTTCCTTTCCCTCTCTTCTCTTCCTCCCACTCTTCACTTCCCTTGATTATTTTGTTTTCTCTTCTAAGTTGGACTGAAGTAGGACTTTGTTCTTCCTCTTGAACTTCATGTGGCCTGTGAGTTACCCACGGTACAACTCATGGATTAGTACTTCTTACCCAAAGACACCAGGGGTCCTTGCTCTTGCCTGAAGGTTACAAATTCCTTCATCTAGGCACTTGAGCTTTTTAAATGACCCATGCCACAACCAATGCTTTATATTTGACGACAATGTGGAATTTGTGACTCCATAGAAGTCAAGATACTGTATGTGTGGCTAGCTTTTCTGGTGACTCAAACATAAAGTCTTCAAAACATATCTGGAGAATTTGTATGTCATTAAAATCTTTTAGATGATGGATGCACTGATATTTTTCTATTCAGATGATAGATGGAAGAGAAATACAGTTTGGGCAAGTTACTTCAGTGTTTTTTCCCTCCCTCCCTCCTTTCCTCCTTCCCTCCCTCCCTCTCTCCCTCTCTCCCTGTCATTCTTCCTCCCTGTCATTCTTCTTCCCTTTATCCTTCCTCCCTTCTTTCCTCCTTCTCCTTTTTTCCTTTCTCCCTTGCCCCCTTATTCGTGAATCCTGAAAATACTAGGGGCTGTATTCTATTATACATTTCTTGGCTTTCTATCTGCAATATGTTATGCTCTGTGGACTCAGACTTGTGTTGTCCTATGAGCCCGTGTCCCTGGGTCCTGTCTCTTTTCCTCTTTCTCATCCTGGATCTTTCTTTTTCTCTTACTATCACTTAACACTTATTTATTGACTCCTAGGCTGCCCCCACACAGAGGGCGTGAGTCTCCATGCAAGCAGCCGCAGTGTGCCATCTTGGCCAGTAGAGGGCATCAGGAGACCACGAGCCGGGTAAACCTTAGGCTTGTGCTCCGATTTTCCCTCCCGTTGGGAGCAGGAAACCGATGATAACAGGTTCTGGATGGTAATGCACATTTCTAGTTTCCCGATTCTTTATGTCAGCAATGACGTTTGGGGTAGCAACTGAAACAATAAGCTGTCTTCTCCTGATATGATCCCCCAGCCGATTGCAACGGGATCCAATCTCTCTGTGCCCTCCTCGCGTAGTTACTGTTCTTCCCTAGTGTTATGCACTTGCTGGAATAATCCATGCGGGAATTTCCAAATCTCAAGAAATCACCACACCACACCGCTGGCTCACTTCCGGGCTCTTATCAACTGGCCTGTTCTGAGTACATTTAACCCATTTCCCCGCAAGCTAGAAAAAGTATGAATCCCTTCAGAAAGACGCCCTCAAAATCCCTTGCTGTATCTATCCAAAGGGCATCTTTCATATCTCTTCTCAGAAGCTTTGAGGGTTTGAGTGGGCCTGAGGGTGCAACCTCAACAGCGGGCTACAGTTCTGCTGGGTACAGGCTCAGTTATTTACCATCTCCAAACAGGCCTTTTACTGTGAGAAAATCGTGAGAAGGAGGAAAAGGGGAAATCATTTGGGCCAATTATCTCTGACCGCTGTGGAAAATCGGAGACTATAGAGGCCACAGCCAGAAACAATATTTTTCTCCTGGGGCAAATTCTCTGCTAGAGTCAGAGTCATCAACTCCTGCAAACATGGCCTGAGTAACCAAGCACTTTATAGTCAGCCAAGATACGGTAAACCATTAATTTTATAAGTCCGGGACCGTCCGGGGAAGCAGGGACTTAGGTTTTTTAGTGCATCTCACACTAATCGCATAAACAGAGGCTCAAAGGCTCAAAGGTCAGAAGCCTGTGGGATCCTGTTCTCTAGTCCATGTGGTTTTCTCCCTCATCTCCTCCTACTGCCCATTGAAGGAACCTCTCTGGAAGCTGCCATCTTTTTAAGATGATGCGAGGATAAAACTATAGGAGAATTTAATCCGGAGGTGTGTGTGTGTGTGTGTGTGTGTGTGTGTGTGTGTGTGCATGCGCGCGCAATGAGGAATAAAATGTTTTCTTTTTACAGAAGGCTATGTGTGATCGTTTACCAAGAGAGGGCGCCCTCTGAGTGTGAATTTTGCTGTTTAGCCTTTTTTTTCCCCCAAGAAGCAAAATAAGCCAACTCTAACTAGATCGCTGGGTTCTAACTATATAAACTCGGGTTTGGAAACTATGGTTCTATCTTAAGAAAATATTTGGCTCACTATAGCTGGCGAAACTAGGCTATGCCCACTTGGCCCCAGAAAACTGGCCCCCTCCCCCTGTGTCACCACAGTTTCCCAGCATGCCTCGGTGGTCCTTTCTTCCTCCTCTGAAAAGCTCCTGGCCACCGTTCTGAATCCTAAACAGTGCTCTTCGCGTTTCAACTTTCTGGCCTCTGAATCTCAGAACCTTGCACAGCCCAGGACTAGAGCATGCACTACCTGTTATTTTAGGGTGCCTTGCTATCTGAACTGTGGAGAGCTCAGACAGTAATCACTCACTGTATCCTCATTTCCAGCCTCAGGTCAGGCACTGCAAACCTGCGAAAGGGGTTGGCACAGTGGCGTGTTCACAAATTCAATTCCATCACTTGATTATTATGGACGTGTTACCACAGGTGGTTGAGATTATTCCAGAGGGTCTGAAATCTATACCTCTGTTGGTTTTGGTTTCTCTGCTGAGCTGCGTTGGGGGAGGCTATGTACTTTGCATGCAAAGGACTGTATCCGAATTTTGGACAAAGAATAGGACGTGTAGGTGGAATTCCTGTTCTGGCGCAAACATCTTGAGTGATCTTGGGTGAGCCACTCCGACTCTCCTATCTTCTCTATTTCCTCTCCTGTGTTGAGAAAGCTTTCAGGAGAGGTTGCTCGTGGGTGTTATTTAGTCTGAAGATAAAAGGAGAATGTGAGGCAACACCATCCTTTCAGGCTTCCCCTGACTGCAGTACAAAGAGAAGTCCATGGAATGCAAGACTGAACAGATTACTCGTATTTTTAAAAAGCCATCTCCCACCCCTAATTTGCTCAACAATTCATAGCTAATTTACTGTTTGTTTGGTTGGTTGGTTGTTTTTAAGACATTTTGGATTGAGTTGGAGAAATGGCTCACTTGGTAAAGTTTTTGCTATGTGCAGCAATTTGTGCCTGTAAACCCAGAGCTGGGAAATCAGAGACAGCAGGATCCCTAGCCGGAAGCTTACCGGCCAGCCAGGCTATATAGATCAATGAGCTTCTAGTTCAAGGAGAATCCCTGCCTAGGAAAATTAAGATGGAGGATATTGAGGAAGATACCCAAAGACAAGCTCTGCTCTCTTTACGCAGGAGCACACATATGCACATACATATCCACACACATGCTTTTCCTGCCAAATTAGCCTGTGTGGGCATAGCTACTCTACACAAATGTATCTTCTTAATTTATTTCTCTGTCTGGACCCCATTAACTACTTTGTTGAGCCAACTGAGAGAGAGCATTGGTAGTAAGACTCTAGGGAGTCTTACTTTTCGGGAGATGAGGTGTTGAAGTTATAGCCTACTTTCTACTGGAAACCAGAGCTCTACCCACAAGCCTCGGGGAGGAAGGAGAAACAAAACGTTTGCTCTGAAACCAACAATGCTTTGCAACTCACCCTCCAATCAGGATCTCCAAATTTCACTAGGATTTGACAGAAAGCCAATGGATACATTCTGTATAAGGCTGGGAACAGAGATTTCCCTTGGCAGCGGAGATCCAGAGATGTCTGAGATGAAAGCTGTCAATTATTCTAGCTCTGAATGTGAAACGTTTGCTCCTGTATATTGTACTGAGTTGTATTTGACCAATATCCTGAGTCCCCTTTTGCAATGCAAATTCAACCAGGTACATGCAATACAGCAGAGACGTTCTATTTAGTTTTGATGGTGATAATCTTCGTTTACACGGGGAGAGCTAAGCTCAGTTCATATCTGTTGTAACTCAGAGTTCTTTTTCCATCCCACCTTTCTAGCACATCAGACTTTCTTGGTCATTCACGTCTTTATCAACCATTGTTGGATCTCCAGCATTCACAGACTAGTGAGACTTCTGCCACAGTGAGACCTCCATGGTCCCAACAGTGTCTGCCCTTCCCACGTCTCCTACTGATTTCCAAGATCCAGCTTCCTAGTGCTCCATGCTTAGGCTCCAGTTGTTTGTGGGTCTTGGTGTTTGTAGTTCACAACCTACCTTCTGCACATGTCCTTTCCAGTTGCCCACAAGTTCTTCCTAACTTGCTTCAGCCGTTACCCTTTTGGGGGACGATTTTTGTGTATCGTCTGCCATGACCCTTTCACACCTCTTTATTTTAGTTTAGCTTGTGTATGCCTCTGCCTCCATTTGTCTTCATTGCTCTTTCTATAGTTAGATTCATTACTCTTCTCTATGGCCTGTAAATGTAGTGCTTTCTTATTATTTACTGTCTGGCCTTGATAAGAAAAGAATGTAACTACGTATACTACATATTGGATAACACATTAATAGAAACAAATGCCAAAAAGTAGAAAGTAGAAAGCCTATATATATATATATATATATATATATATATATATATGTGTGTGTGTGTGTGTGTGTGTGTGTATGCATATGCACATATACATATTATATATATGTATGTATATGCATATATATATATATCTCCCTTTGAAACCTAAGTCTGCTTTGAATAGACTGCTTTTTAATTCCCACAAACTATCAGTCTACAACCATTATTTTTCATAAACATGGGGCAATTGTAAACATAACTGTTTAAGAAATGGAATGTTGGGCTGGTGAGATGGCTCAGTGGTTAAGAGCACTGACTGGTCTTCCAGAGGTCATGAGTTCAAATCCCAGCAACCACGTGGTGGCTCACAACCATCCATAATGAGATCTGATGCCCTCTTATGGGGTGTCTGAAGACAGCTACAGTGTATTTACATACAATAAATAAATTTTTAAAAAAGTTAAAAAAAAAGAAATGGAATGTCACCATAATTATCCATAAAGAAAACACAGAACTCTGGACTAAGATCCAAGTAAGAGCTAAACACAGTAGACAAAGGTAAGACGGTTAAAGATGAGGAGATACCATTTTCGTGGCTATTTGTCGCCATGAGGAAGAGGTGTTTCTCAATTGGATAGGAGTGAAGTATTCATGTAGACTCGAGTGTAAATAGTGTGATAGGCCAGTCCTCACCTTTATTATAAAACCCATGTAAGACACTTCCATGAAAAAAACCACACGTATGGAACCTTGTAGTGTTTTAATGACTTTGTCAGTTCCCCATATTTTCTAAATATTACTTTTGATTTCTGCTAGCCCTTCTTTTACAGCAGTTTGTAGCAATGGAGAAGGGTATGATAACATCATATGGACGGCAACTTAAACTTGAGTAGCAGGTTCTCGTGACTTAACCTTCACCAGCCATTCTATAGCACAGGGATAAAATAGCTTTCTGGCTGTACGGAGGGCACAGCTTCTTTCTTGCGCTCCCATGTTTTCTTTACGTATGTCCTCTTTACATAATTTTTGCCTGGGTTGCTTGCTGATTCAAGTTACATTTTGCCTAATTGTTTAGAGAAATTCACCTCTTTTAACATTTTAGCATAGTCCTTTAATCTAGGCTCTGGGAAGAGGCAGGCGTTCACAATAAGGGTCAACACAGTGGGTGTTACTTTTCCATGCACAGCATTGCAAATCAGGTGCTCCCTGCAGGTGTTCTGAAGAGACCCCATCTGCTGCTGTTTTCTGGACATTTTATTCTTCTGAACTCCCATTTAAACAGCTGCTTTCCCAGCTCAGAGTTCTCCAGAGTACAAAATAGCGATGCGTAGCTTGTCTGACCTGCCAGAGATATTAGAACTGAGACAGTTGGACTATGCCTATGTCTTTTTTTCCTCCTGTCCATATATTTCCAGAAGTCTCCCCTGTTGCTAAGAGATTCAGATGCATAATAGATGTGTTGTGAGCTTGTGGCAGGAGCATTGGCCACCCTCAATAAGTAAGTCAGATGTTTCCTGTAAGCTTTAATTAGCTGGAATCTTTTTCACTCTCTACTGCTTTAGGTCATCTCAGGTAATGATTTAACTTTGGTAGAGTTGAATAGAATAACTTCTCAGTACATATATTCAGCTATAGAATATATAGTGGGGATCAGACTTAGGAAAAAGCCATGGACTCTTGTAACTAGCTTCTGTGATTACACATTTTCAGACATGCTAGAAAGCATAGCAGCAGCTATCAGTGGGTGAGCACTTGTGTGAACCACAGCCTCTTTCTTCTAAGAACCTTCTGGGTAATAGTGACTTTGGAACAGCCTTATGACAGAGGCAAATGAGCATACTAAATTTTATAGTTGAAGAAACAGAGGCATAAAAAGACTTAAGATGTCCAGATGTGAAAGGCCTTATTGCACTGAGCTGTATTTGTCACAGTTCAAAGAGGCTTTTCTCTATCTTCAACAACGTGGGGAGAAAAAAGGTTGAACTTCACAAAAGGGGAGGCGCTTAGTCAAAACTACTACTCGTCAGTTGGCACCGGTTTGGAGTGACAGTTGTTTCCTTATTTCCCCAAAGGTGTTTCAGCTTTCAGAAAATATTATATGCCCTGAAGCGATCTGAAGGCAGCCAGCAAATGGCAGCCAATGTATGGGAGTGGCTATTTGATTTTCTGGTTCTAAGAACATACTACTATTGTTTCCAGAAGGTGTTATTGTATAACAACCTGTGCCTCATTCAGGAACACATTCAGACATTGGGATAACGAGCTCTGTTGTGCTGACCCTCTGCTGAGCCCCTTAAGAGATTAGAATGTGGCCGGGCAGTGGTGGCGCATGCCTTTAATCCCAGCACTTGGGAGGCAGAGGCAGGTGGATTTCTGAGTTCGAGGCCAGCCTGGTCTACAGAGTGAGTTCCAGGACAGCCAGGACTACACAGAGAGACCCTGTCTCGAAAAACCAAAAAAAAAAAAAAAAAAAAAAAAAAAGAGATTAGAATGTGGTCACAATGATACCAGTTTGGAGACTAGAGACAAGCAAAGAAAGCAAAATGAAATTTCTCAGCTATCTCAACCTCACTGGTGACAAACCATCCCTGCAATGGGTTGATCTACACATTACTACAGGAAAAGGAGGAAAAGCAATGGAAGAGATCACTCAGTTACGGTTTCCAATATGGTTCAATATGGTCAGTGTAACAAACAGTTTGTTCTTGTTTGTTTGTTTTTAATGACAGTAGAGATCAGCTCGAATTACTCTCAGAAGTGCATAGTTAATATAGTGATACAGAATATTATTTGTATAGCTCTGACTGTCCTGGAATGAGCTCTGTAGACCAGGCTGGCCTTGAACTCAACAGAGATCCACCTGCCTCTGCTTCTTGAGAGCTGGAATTAAAGTTATGTGCCACCATTGCCCAGCCAGGATATTATTGTAATGTCCTAGAAGTGATTGACGGAAAGACAGCTGGACCCAAAGAGATGAGAAACGGAAAGCCACAAGGAGCCCCGAGAATTGGCTTTCTCTCTAGGTGGTTTTTGTTTCTCCTCTGCAAGTAATTGTCATGTATCTGCCATTAAGACAGCAGTGCTTGCTTGCCTACTTCCCAACGTTGTGTAGTTTCCATGTGAGTGAACCCATATTGAAACCCATCCTTGATCGTGCTTGTCAAGTCCCAAAGAGAGACTTGGATTACTTCAGCCACTTTCTGGGTTCCCATCATTGACCTGTTAATTGACTACAAGTCAGTGGTGTTGTGCAACTAGCATGGACTCAAGGTTTCCAGTCCTTGTGACCTGGGGGACCAGGTTGGCGAGGTGTAGTCAGACAAGAGGGGACACAGACAAAGACCACAAGGCCCCTTCTGTTTGATGTATCTAGGTTTCTATGTAACTCAGCCCTCAGAATTTAAAGGGTCACACTGAGCTCAAGGCCCTTGGACCTTCTATCTAGGAGTCAAATTTTAAGAATAAACCATTTAATTAGGGCCACAGATTCTGAAGTCAGCTTGAGGTAAAACCAAAATGCTAATTTGAATCTGCTGTATCACGGATCTGAAAACTAATCAAAAGTATTTTGGATTATATTTAACACCACACCCTTAATTTCTGGGCAAAATTAAGATGCATCCGAGGTCTTAGTCGTGCTGATGATATTTAACAGCCTAAATCAGAGTATCACATTTCTTGCAATAACTGACGGTTAGATCCTTGGAGACTGTAGAACATGCAGAAGATGGATCATAATTATATAAATCTGATTCATGGGCACATAAACAGAGAGGAGAAATTCTTGCTATGTTCCTAATGTAGCTTTTCTAGTCTGAGAGTTGAAAGGAACCTGAGACCATCTGCCTGGGCATCTCATGTGACGGATGAAAAATGAAGTGGGGAGACCAATGGTCAGTCTGTTGCCCAGTTGTCACCTGAGTAGCAGGTCTGGGATTAGAATCAAACATTGTCATGCTACTCTGTTCGCAGCACTGTACTCTAGTCCAGTCTTCCTTTATTACGCTCTGTCATTAATATTAAGCTTCACAATGGCTGGGGAGATATCTTAGTCTGTAAAGTGTTTCCCTTGTAAGTATGTGGACATGATTGTGAGCCCCAGAACTCTCATGTAAAGTAAGCCAGGGGTACTGTTGTGCCTCTGAATCTCAGCATTAGGAAGGCAGAGACAGGATGGGGATCCCTGAGGCTTCCTGGCCAGATATTCTAGCCTACTTGATGAATCCTAGGGAAATGAGAGAAGAAGAGGAGGAGGAGGAAGTGGATAGTGTCCTAAGCGTAACACTCAAATCTACCTCTGCCCTACATGAATAAACACACATATACACACAAAAGTAGCAAGAATCATAAAAACAAAATTCTATAACATCACTGTGTGGTTATGCCATCAGTAGCTTGAAATTGGATTCTTTTATTATCTAGAAAGTGCTTGTTCAGAACAATTTTTTTTTAAGTCCCCAAGTATAAATTCTTTGGATCCTTTTCTGTTTAGTTCAGTTTATCAGCAGCAACAGCTAAGTGGTACCCATAATTAAATAACAAGGACAAATGAGAAAGGTGGGGATGTAGTTTTCTAGTGAAATACTTACTAGCATGCATAAGACTCTAGATTAAATAAACCTCTGCCCCAAAAGAAGGAAGAGAGGAAGGAAGGAAGGAAGGAAGGAAGGAAGGAAGGAAGGAAGGAAGAGAGGAAGGAAGGAAGGAAGGAAGGAAGGAAGGGAAGGAAGGAAGAAGGAAGGAAGGAGGGAAGGAAGGAAGGAAGGAAGAAAGGAAGGAGGGAAGGAAGGAAGGAAGGAGGGAAGGAAGGAAGGAAGGAGGGAAGGAAGGAAGGAAGGAAGGAAGAAAGGGAGGAGGGAAGGAAGGAAGGAAGGAGGGAAGGAAGGAAGGAAGGAAGGAGGGAAAGAAAGATGGGAGGGAAGAAGGAGGGAAGGAAGGAAGGAAGGAGGGAAGGAAGGATGGGAGGGAAGAAGGA